>NC_135087.1:18740000-19072500 GCF_051107435.1 Chaetodon auriga | reverse complement strand
AAATGGAACTTTTTTGGATACGAGGGGGAAAAAATGAAGGGAAAGAGACAAGATCAGACAGACAAGCAGGGACACAAGAAGGCAGTATTATTAGGGGATCAAATTGCTTTAAGTGCTGCTTAGAAGAATTTCCAATGATGAGTCAGTGGCTCAGCTCGCCTCTACAGGGGACGCTGTCACCTCACAATGCCGTGCCTGTATGTACGCTGCTGTTCCTCTGAGGACCTCATGTCCACGTGGGCGTAATCTTCTGTCCATGTTTGTTAGAATCAAGAGTGTGTATGAGTGTGGACATGCGTCTGTGTTTGAGCGTGCACGTCTGTGTGTGTGCCGCTCGTTTAGAAACGGCGTTGGAGAGGAGAGGACAGTCATCGATAAGTATTGACCGCTGGGCTTCAGCCAACCAAAACTACCATCGCATCGGTTCAAGCAGACAGACTGTACACACACCTGTCTGTCTGTTTCTCTTTCACTCCTGCATACACAGATGCATGCAGACACACACACACACACACACACACACACACCAGGTTCATGTCTCACCTGTGTCTGCTTGGCCGTGCACTGCAAACTCACACACTTGATATATGGCACTTCAGAGCCGACTAAATGCAGCTCTATCACGCTAGCACTTATATTCTGAAAGCCAAACACCACTGGACATCGATTTGCTATTCTTAACACTTGAGCTGAGTGATAGCCAACATTCTTGCTCACATATACAGTATATGTGCAAGGATTTCAGTGGTCCAGATACATTCATACAAGTTTAAGGAGCTAAAGAGAGCCTCCAAACAACCGAACTTTTAAAGAGCTGACCATGAGGCGTGAGTGCTTTCATTTTTTATGGTGACAGTATTATTATTATTACAAAAATAAAAGCATGAGTCTACCTCTTTTCACTCATTGACAATGAAAGAAAACATTTCTATTTTCTATCCCAATTCCAATGGGAAAAGAAAATAGAAAATGAGGCTCTTGCAGCCAACAACAGGAAGTAAATGGCGTAATTTGCCCATAATGTTACCTTATGAGTGAGGGAAAAAGTACTTGGTTTATGTAACTCCAGTTCTATGAATATGTGTGTAGCCCTCATAGCCCATAGCAAAGCACATCAGTTTTAATAAACTGAAACATTTATCAGGGTAATGACAAATCCAATGTCGTGGCACAGTGTTTCACTGGTGATGGTGATGACAGTTATACCGCCCTCCCCTAGGCGTTAGGCATAGAGACAGAAACGAAGGCAATGAGCTAAAAAATAAACAAAGGCTTTTGTGACGTACCTTTGGTCCTGTTTCTGCTTATTCTCAGTAGGCGTTTCAAAGGATACAAGTTCTGATATAGGGGAATGAGGGATTTGAGAGCTCGGCTGGCGTTGATGGCTGTGGCTCTGACCATGGTGGGCAAAATCTTCACGTCCACTATGGCACCGTCAAACAGTGGACCAAAGAATGGCACCTGCAGACACAAAAACAAGCAGTGAAACACACAACAAAGCAGAACAAAGAAATCACTATTTTTTGTTTTAGTAGTTAATAAGTAACCTACAGCCCATGAAAGCCTCTCACATACATATAATGGGAACCACTGGGTTTTGACTGAACCATACATTTGATTCAGGCTATGGCTTTCTGATTCAATTCCATACTTTGCTTGTGGAATCCACCAAAGAGAATAATGTCAGGCTTTTTATTGAATTTATTTGCAGACCAGGTCTCTGAGCCATGCACTCTATGGCTGAATACAGAGCTTTCAGGACAACAACACAGAGAATATCTTATCTAACTTGCTTTTGGATTCATGATAATTCAATATTTTTGCTTGTAGAATGAATGACACAGAATAAGGTTATGTTATTAGTGCTGTGGTATCTATGTCATACAGAAAAAGCAGAATTTTATTGTGTTAGGTCTTGTTTGAAATAGAATTATGCTATCAGTGCTGTGGTATTAATGTCTGTGTGTTTTAGACTGATACATTAACCAGAGCAGCAAGACTCTCTCTAGGATTGTTAGTCAATCTGGGTGCACATCTGTAAAGGCTGGTAGGAAACATAAAATAATGTCCCAAAACAACACTGTGCATGTTCACAACTTTATTCCAGCGACCTCATTATCCAGAAAGTACAAAGGCTCAATAATCGATATATAGCAGTGTTAATGTACAATGTTAATGTTAAGTGTAAAAGTGTGATATGTTTCCATCTATTTTGAGAATGTAAACTGTTTATTTTGGATGACTTGGTCTCTCTGCATTTGCATTTGTGTTTATTTCACATACTGACTCTAATAACTGACTGTTGACTAGCTTCACAGGAATAATCTAACTATGAATTTCAGCAGCTAAACAACACCAACAGTCTACAGCCATGCTAACAGCTCTGTGAGGCTGTTCAAGCACAGCGGTACTTTGCGCTAAATGCGAATGTCATCATGCTAACATGCTTGCAATGACAATGCTAACATGCTGATGTTTAGCAGGTATGTTAACCGTGTTCACTGTCTTAGTTTTATGTGTTAGCATGCTAAATTTCGCCAGTTACCACTATACATAAAATGCAGCGGAGGCTGAATGAGGGGAACGTTATTAGATTTGTGGGCAAGTATTGGTCAAATTAAATATCTGACCTGATGATGGCACCAAAGTTATTACAAGTCAGATGAGAACCATATTTTGTGAGAAAACATTCAATGGATGTTGAGACAAACCATGAATGTCAACCTCATGGTGGCACAAGAGGAAAAGTCAGCAAGATTCATCCTCTGGGGACCATGAATGTTTGTACTGAATTGCACAAAAAAAACCATTGAATAGTTCTGATAGTGCCACTGATTGGTCAATGATTCACACTTCAATTACACTTCCTCAACAAGTGACATGTATAATTATTACTGATTAGCCCAGGGGGGGACTGAATTATCATCCTGGGTTTTAATGTCAAGTTTAAAGACTTCTGAGGAAACACTCAAATGCAAATATACTGAATAATTGCACACAATATTGAGAGCTGGCAGTCTGAGTCCACTATCAGCATGCATTTACCTCAGGTTTTTTCAGTATATGGATGGAGTACATGTGGTTCTTCATGGGGTAGATGACGATTAGCACGTCTCCAAACTCAGTGGGGATGATCCCTCGGCGGTAGTCTCTGGAATGCTCCGACCAAACAATGTGGACCTCGTCGTTACCCAGGTGTCTAAGCTGGAGGTGGAGAGAGAGGGGAGACAAGTGGGGAGAGGAAGGAAGGAAAAGAGGAATGAATAAACAAAGAGCACAAACAACACACAGTAAGTCACACACGCACACACACACACACACACACACACACACACACACACACACAGGGGTAGATGGGCTGTATCCATCATAAATTCAAGGCTTTTGATTTTGTGTGTCTACGTGCTATAGGTGGCCCTGGGGGTGATAGAGTGAGTGTGTGAAGATGGAGAGTGGACACGAAGACAGGGTGAAGCTCTGAAAAGATGGAGTACGGGCTGGAAGACGGATGGGATTAAGTCTGATGCTGCGTGATGCTGTGTGTGTGGTTCACATTCGCTCGGTGGGCTACAGACGGGGCTTTTGACAGCCCCGTCATTAACCTTGATGTCTGTCAAAATACACACACACCAACTCCCCACACAGACGTCTGTCTACTTGTCTGGTGTGTCACACACACCTTCACTCTGCCAATCCTGGCCTTGGCCCTGAAAAAAACACATTACAGACATTTCCTTTTAAATGTTTAAACTGGAATCAGCTGTGTATTTTGTCCCCTGGCCAGTTTTTGAAGAAGCATGATTTGTATGCATAAATGGAAGGGACTGATTAACCCAAGAAGCTGTCCACATGTCATTAGTGTGTCAGGAAATGTTAATGAAATGTAATTTTGCTTGTACACACACAAATCACCCAACTCTCACATCAGCCTGAGGTTGCATTAATTAATATGGAGGCCTGTGGGACTTGCACGAGTTACCTTATTCATCATGTTTGGAAGTGACTTCACCCACTTGCCATAATGACACTACTTGAATTTTAAATTTGAGTTACTGGTTTAATTAGCCTGATATTTTCTTGACTAGTGATACATTAAGTTGATATATTTAAGGAGAGTTTGGAAAACATGCTTGGAATAGAGATGTATTTATCAAGTTCTAATTAAAATAAATCTTTTCGAGGCACTTCCCTCTGACGGTGGTTGCAATTCAAAGTGTCAGTTAAGCCACACAACTCACAGCTCTGCCATTATCGCATTTAGAGAGTTAGAATTGTGACCTTTGTGCTGTATTTTTGGGTGTCAGAACAATTAGGTGGCACAGTATAATAAGGCGAGGTGGAGTCTTACTGTCTGATGTGCTTCTCTGAGCCGTATCAGTGTTTAAAAAATATTTCAACGATCAGAGTGATGTCATCTCTGATGCCACAATCAGTTGGTGTAATGCAGCTTTAATCCTTTTAATCACGTTTCAAGCAGATGTGGTATGAGAGGGAGCAGAACACACAGCAAAGAGTGAGAACTGGACAAATGCCCTGCAATGGACTAAAATCACACTGCAGCTTGTGTGCGTGGGTGTATGCGTGTGTGTGTGTGTGTGTGGCAGGAGGATGGATGATAAATGCCTGCCAGTATGGACATGTTTATGTCTGTCAGTTTAACCTCTTTGTGGACACATTTGTCAAACTGCAAGTGTATGTGTTTGTAAACCCGCGTGTGCTCGCTAGCGTGTGTGTGCGTGCGCTTCTGTGTCCTACGTTAACACAAATTTATAGTTGTGTGGTTATTTGTGCAGACTGATGTGAATAAAGCCCTTAGTGGGTGTGTGTTTGTGTCAAGTTAAACAGGTTTATAGTGTGTGTGTGTGTGCGCGCGCGTGTGTGTGTGTGTTTGATGGGCCCATCAGCTGATCAGGGAGACGGATGGTGTCGGACCAGGCGCTGATAATCCAATCAGGAGCCTGCAGCGACGTGATAGGCCGAGAAGCAGGAAGTATGATCTGATTAAAGGGACATTATGGCCATGTGCAGAGTGCCCAGTGCCTGAGGGTTGACAGGTGTGCGCACACGCACACACACACACACACATACACACACACACACTAAACCTGCCTGCCTAGACATTGACCACTGCCTCGACCACGCACAAACACAGACATGATTGCTATTAAGAGTCATTGGAGACCCTGGTGTGCTTTAGAAACACTGACATTAACAGATTCGTGTATGTGTGCAGCAACCTACGCTCATTTGCAATGTCATTCCAGGCAAAGAAAGAGATTCAGAAGGAGGAAAAGGAGGAGGAAGGACGCAGAGGAGTACAGAGGGTTTTATTTCTCCACCTCTCCTCTCACTACACATCTCCCCTCATTACATAAAAAGACTGAAATTAGAGCAAGAACAGTAAGTATGCTTATTAACATCAATTACTCCATCCCTGTCACCTCAGACAAACTCAACAGAAGCTGGAAAGAGAGCAATGCAGTAGATAATAGGTATGTTTCCATCCAATATGTTTCCAACCAACTGTCAAGCAAATCTGAAAAATGTTCGTGTGCGAGCTGTTCAAATTCACCCTGCAACAAACAAACACAAATTCGACAGGCCGCCAGTCAGATAGGCGTTACCTTCTTGGTGAGGTTGTGGTCCTGGTCATGGGGCATGCGGGTGGAGACGTGGTAGATGACCTCTGTGGTGGAGGTGGCGTAGTAAGGCGTGGTCTGGCCTGTACTGCGATTCCTCTGGAGACCTCCCATGAAGCCACAGTGAGTGGTGAGGTCCACCTAAGAGACAAACACACACACCATGACATATAGGATACACTCAAAATATCAACTCAATATTAACTTCAATCTGCTCTCAACTCTCAAACCAGCAAATCAATATAAAACGTTGACATGTTAAAAAGAAAAAACATTCTCAGAGCACTTAAGATTATTTCCATGAACGTGTTCTTACCTCCCAGCCCAGTCCAGAGACAAAGTCCTCATAAGCTTGGCTGCCTGCTGTGTTGGTTAGTATGGAGTGTTTGTCCTCTTGGCCCTCAGCCACATAAAATACTGCTATTTTATGAGTCTCACGGCTAGAAGGCAATGAAAGAAACCAATAATGACCAGCACTGAAAAACAGATTGTTAAGGAGGTAACTTTTATTTCAGTAATTTCTATCAGTTTATTACGCTACCAAGGTTTTATCGGAGCACTTTCCCCTGAACCCATCTGCTTGTTTCAGCTTCCCTCAAAGTAAACGAAGAGGAATGCAGGTTTTGAATCAGGGCACCACTAACGGTGCGTGACTTTTCATATTTTCTCACCACTGCCGTGAGTCCAGGTTCTTCAGCTCTCTCAGCAACTTCTCATTCTTCCGCAACAAATGAAAATTACTCCTGTAAGACACAGATACATGCATACATTAGGATTTATTAGCAAAGATATAGTTAAATCCGCATCTCCACCATTGTCTGGCTACCACTGGTGGCCACTCTTAATTGGCTAGTTGCTTGTTTTTGTCACTGCTTCCTAGCAAAAAAGGAACGATCCCGTGACAGCTAATAAGACATGAAGCAGATCTGGCAGGATTTCTGGTGGAAGCCAAAAAAAAGAAGATTAAAAAAAAGAGGAAATGAAAAACAGAACAATATAAACCAATCTTCAGTCACAGCCACATAAAAAGAGGTGTTACTCAAGGTTGTTTAAGGTTATGATGTAGTCTTTGTGGACATGAATTTAAAAGCAGCTGTGTTAGTAAACTCCGAAAATGTTGGTAGATTTCACAGCCACAGACTGTGAGAGCATGGCTTCCATCAGCATAAGAGTGATTCATCGAACAGCTTGTGTGTCAGTCCAACAGACAACATTTGGCTTTTTGATAATAAATGTAACTGACTTGTAAACTCATCAAGTCCAAGTCAGATGTCATTTTTACATTTAAAAGAGATAGAAAAACATCTAAAAAGGCAGAAAATGGAGGGTTTACAGAGCTTAAGACTTGTGCAGTTACTGCATGAAGAACATGTAGGAACTAAGTCACTAAGGTTGTCTTCACACCTGTGCTTCTTAGTCCAGGTGAATGCTTGCTCCCACCCCAGACACACCTGACCAATGAGTGAAGGGAACATTCTCGTGTGGTGTGTAATGCTGCATTTTGGTTCACTCACCAACAGATTCAGACCAGTGCAAACAAACTATAGGTGTGAAAACACCTTGAATACCCAAATGTTACGGACGCTTTTCTATTAGATTTTTCTAATAGAAGTACTTCTGTTTATATACTGGTGTCTCAACTCTGACCTTGCAAATACACATTACTGCATATTATTATTACCGTGAGCAGAGATGAGCAAATGCAACAATATCTTTGACCACGGCTACTGCCATCCCCACTTTCAGGCTCCAAATAAAAAAGGACAAAACAAAAGCCTTTTATACCAACTAACAAGTCTGTTCATTCATGTCAGTTCAAAATGTCCCAGTGACCAGCCACCAACATCCACGCCGTCCATATAAAACCAAGACATGAGCAGTGAGGCTTGGAGTGGACTGATAATGACACGTCATTCTTTTCACTCTTAGAGAGAGGAGAGAAAAAAAAAAGAGTGAAAGAGCAGGAGATAAAGAGAGAGAGAGAGAGAGACAGCAATTTGCTCTTTATTAAACTGATACTTGGTAATGGCCTCATTCTCTGCTCTAAAAGACTCCATTTACACCCTGGATTATAGGGAAAAGCATAAAAGGGAACACACACACACACACACACACACACACACACACACACACGCGCACGCACATGGGTGACTGTCAGTATCTTAGTGTCTGTAATGTGCCATATGAATACCTGGAGAGACATAAGGGGACAATAATAGATGATTGGACAATCTTTCCTTATCTTTCTCATCCGTCTATCCTCGTTGCCCTCAACATGCAAGTTTCTTTATCATTTTTATTTTCTGATTTTGGCTCCATTTCTCTTTTTGTTTTTTACTCTCGCTCTCCATCCTCGTGTGCCTTTTTCATCCTCTTTTCTGATTTGTCACTTCTCCCTCCATCATTCTCTTCTTCAACTACTGCCTTTTATTCTAACTCCAAATGGGTTGAGTTTGATCAATAGAGTACTATACTCATTATCACACTCTCCTCCAGACACACACACACACACACACACACACACACACACACACACACACACACACACACACACACAGTGTGTTAAGAAGTCTATTGTGCAGGCTGAATGCAGATGGTGTAATTCCCTGGATAAAGTCTAAAGAGCGATGAGTGTCCATTAGCTGGCCAGACACATTTAAAGTGATACCTTGACATTGTCTATTCTAGCCCCGAGTCACTGAGAGGATGAAATACAGCACCATGTGAATAGGAAAACATGGTGTCTAATTAGCACAAAATACTTTTTTGAATTTGAAATTTTCATCTCATCTGCATTCAACGGGCATTTAGTTTGATCTAGGGGAGAAAAAAAAATGAATAAAAGACTCCCAACACATGAACTACAGCAACCTAAAAACAGATAACTCCTCATTCACTCCTCCTTTGGTATAAAAAGTTTATTATTCCTCTCATTTTAATAATGGTTTTTCCTACAGATTTTTTTTAGAGGGGTTACAAACGCACTATATATGTTATGACTGCTACAAGAATGTTACTGTTGCTTTAAAAAAAAAAAAAAAAACCTCTTTAATATGGTTTTGGTATACAGCTTGTCTGTGTCTGGTCTCACCTCTTCTCCCATGAGTTGAGTCCCAGTATGTTGATCAGTAGTCTGCAGTAGTAGAAGGCTGACTGTGGTGTCTGAGTCTCTGGTTCAGTCTGCTGCACCGCCCTCATGTTCAACTCCTCACCTCTCTGAAACAGCAAAACAGTTTCATGCAAAAACTGTGAGGGATTAAAAAAAAAAAAAAAAAAAGCAGCATGACTAAGAAACTGGGATTCTTGTTTAGTGAAGTCAGTTTATCAAACATTTTTGTGCCAATATGAATAAATCCTATCAAATTATGAGCGGAACTAAGAGGCTGACACCAGAAACGATTTTTGGTAATAACTGCTGAAATTTCACAACACTGTGACCTTTATCTGGATATTTTTTACTATAAAAAGACCAATTATTTAGTATATTAAAAAAAGTGCACTTTTGTTGTTGTTGTTGTTGTTGTTGTCCTGAGTATAATTAATACATAGTTATCACAAAGACAAATTTAAATTCTTCCTGTAGCTTGGTTTTAACCTTGCTGAAAGACCAAATCTAGACTGTATTTTACAGAACAGTAAAACATTTGCTTAAAATCTAGTTTGACTGTGATTGATCTTTAATTCCTGAAACCTAGTATTATTGCAAGGCACCATTAGTCCATTTATGCAACTGCTACTACTACACTTGTGAGCCACCAGTATTTGAGCATCCACTTCATCAGGACATGCTGGGAGCTTCTGAAGCAAAGACTAAAAAGGTAAAACTCATTCTATTCACTTGGAAAAGGACACTACGTACATGAAGGACAAACTCTCGCTCAGCAGCGCTCTGCTTCAGGATGGCGTTGATCACATCGTTCTCCTGCTTTTCTGAAACGCACGCTGGAGGAGGGGCTGGAATGTTGAGCGGCATGCCTAAGGGGACCAATCAGTAGACAAAGTTAGCTGCAAACAATCAGACGATGGTTGGACTGATGTGTCAGTGGACCTTGGTCAGTCAGTGCCCTCCTTTGATTGGATGCAGGCTCCTCTGTTTTCAGAGATGAGTTGGTAAAATGTTCGCTGAAACTCTGCCTCATGGAGTTGCTGACCAGCCAAAAATGGTATCATTATTCTGGCTTTTCATGGATGGTTTGTGGAGTCAGAGGCGTGCATAATGAACTCATTTAAAAACCATTTTAAGATTAAATTAGATTTAATGAGCATAAGCAAACACTATTGGCAGCTTCCTTTAAAACATGTTGATATTGGCCTTCAAAGAGGCATAAAAACTCATTGATGCGTGTTTGTGTGTAACTTTTTTTATATGCTGTCGATTAAATATCAAAGAACATAAAAATAGTTTCCATGGGGACTTGGGATGTGTGTGTGTACCTGCTCTCTGCAGACACTCAGGACTCGAGTATCCCAGGTACTGCAGCATTTCATCCAGAGCATCGTCCCCCTCTGTCAGTGAGTCCCACGCTGGCACAGCCTCCCGACACACACGTTTAGCCAATGGCGGAGCTAGAAGCTGTTCCAAGGCCGACTCCCCTCGATCCCCATTTCCATCTATCCTATGCTTGTTCTTCTCCTCTTCCTCCTGCTCCTCCTCTTCCTCATCTCCTTCATCTCCTCTTTGATCGCCCTTCTCCTCCTCGCCGACTTTCCTCTCCTCTGCTTCCTCCTCCTCCTCCTCCTCCTCCTCTGCCTGAAACTGTTGCTTTTCACCCTCCATCTCTCTTCCTCCCTCCTCGACCTCCCTCTCCCCCTGCCCCTCCTCCTCGCTGCCTTCTCTCTTCACTTCCATCTTTTTCGGTAGACCTCCTGGTGGGGTGCGTAAATGAAGATTCGCGTTGAGAGGTGATTGTGTGTGTGGCAAAAACGTGTGTGTTGGGCTGTTTGGGGAACATGGTGGGGGCCCGTAGAGAACGGCAGAGTCCCAGGAGTGTTTTCCAGCTACATCGCGGATGATGACACGAACGCAAGCAGGAGCAGAGGACAAACCGGCAGTCATTCCGCCTCCTGGTACACCAGACTCTGATCGAATCTAGGAAACAGAGGAAGACAAGGAACAATGGTTAAGCAATAAATGTACAAAATACTAAAGAAATCATTCTAATACTGGGTCACAGCATCTTTGATACATTCTACATCTCAGCTCCTTAAACAAAACTGAAAACTTCTTAAAAACGTTTTCTCTTATTCACTCATTTGCTTCCTTTAAGCTAAAGATTTGCCTTTGCAACTGGTTCAAGTTAATGATGTATTGATGACGACGTAAATGATGAATTGCAGTAAACAAAGACAGAGGAAATGTTAACTCACATGCTACGCAGACATTACGGTAAAAGTACACTTACACCACGCTCATGTGGGCATGTTATGCATGCTCACCAACTGACACTTCCACGCTTGCCTTTTAGGTTTGAGCTCAGTAAGTGTCAGTCGTGAAGACAGACAGTGGTTCTAAATTGATCTACAAGTCATATACTGTGACTTCAGTACAAAGAGTCAAATCTTATCTGGCCAACTTTCCTTCAGCTGTAGTTACCTGATACACTGAGAGCAGCGTGGAGCCGTTCAGAACCAGAAACTGTAGGTTTGGTGAATGGAAAAGCTCTGGTCCGAGATCTGCACTCTCACAGAATGGGTTGTCCTGGTTTTCACACACCTAGAAAACATGAGCCTTAGTACTGCTTTGGCAAAATGCCAAGGTCTAAATAAAAGTATTGGACAAACAACTAATCATCACTATATATATAGGACATCATACTTGTGTCATTATTCCCGCCAAACGCAGACAGTAACAGTACCTGACTAGACAGAGTCGCAGGCCCTCCAGACATCGGATAATGTCCTAGATGGTTGACCAAGTGTGTGATCACAGTTCTGGCTGCGATGGAAACCAGACCCTGCTGAATACGGCTACGAACTGCAAAGAGAGACAGAAAACACAGACAGAGGATGAATTACGACAAGGAAACAGTTCAGAGAAATACATTAAAGGTACCAGGTAATCAAAGTCAGTTTATTTGTTTCTAGAATGTATTGTTCAGTAGGCCCAAAGCTGGAACTGTTAGTATGAAATGATATTTAGGTTCTAAGTTAAAACTAAACTTGAATTAGTAAAGACTAGGAAGAGTTACAGACAAACATTCAAGCTTGTACATAGTCTGCCCCATGCTGAGAGGAAGCCAATGCCATCACACACTGTGCTGCTAGCAGATCCTGGCTAATCAACATCATTAAACGCACACTGTGACACACACACACTTTCCAATGGCTCCTTATTGACAGAGCTGTGTGTGGAGTACAGATATGTATTGATCAGACATTCTCAATGACTCCTTAAACCTCGGGAGAGCTCAGGCGGAGGAAGAAGAAAAGAGAAAAAGAGGAAAGGCAAATAAACTTAAGAAGGCTTGAGAAAATAATTAGACGTGAAAAGAGAATTAGCAGAGAATGGTGTTAAAAGAATAACAGAGGAAAGTCAGTGAAGCGGTGAAGACAAGAAGATAGTAAAAAAGAAGACAGACGAGAAGAGAGGCATGGCCTATCAAGGTGCTCCAGTCATTAGACTAGACACTGTGTCCTGGTGGACCACAGCAGGGGACAATACACACTCTCACACGAATACAGACAGGTGCACTCGCATACATACACACACACTTAACTTTTTCCATCTTTAGTGATTGGTAGTGGCTTGCTGGACAGCTCATTTTTACTATTACACTACTATATTTCTGACCACGTGAATTACAAAACATGCTCATTTCTATACCGTGCGAGTCAGTAAAGACATCAAATGACAGTTATAATGGTAGGACAAAAGTTGTGAATCTTGCCCCTGGTGTTCGGTAAAATACCTTCAGTGACAGGCTGTATTTTGCTGGAGCGTTCAGAGTCCGGGCTGTGCAGAGGCTCTGGTTCTCGGAGGCTTTCTAACGGTAGGAAGGGGTCGTAGTCTGGACTCAGCAGGTCCGACAGCTGCAGCGGATAATACTTGGGACTATTGAAAGACTGGGCTCCATACACACAACCATGCAATACCTAGACATGTTTTAAAAGGAGATGGGACACTGTTTCAGACTGAAATCCATGTTGCTTTAATTACAGCTGTTCAGCTTTATTGCATGAATGGTGATACTTTGATAAAAACAATTATTTTCAATGTGGGTCATGTTTTGGGTGAATACAAATGAATACAAGAAAACATTTTCATATTGTGATGACTGATCACTGCTGACTGAACATTAGTAAAGTCAATGTAAGTGACTGTGTGTGTGTGTGTGTGTGTGTGTGTGCATACCTTATAAATACAGCTGAGCAGAGTCTTGGTGGGCTGGTCCTTCTCTGGAGGGCTTCGTGTTTGAACAGGTTGAAGAAGAGTCTTTGGAGGCAGAGCCATCACCCAGTCCAACAGACACAGCAGGAGGGACACGACCAGCTGCAACACACACACACACACACACACACACACACAGAGAGAGAGGCATACGCTAAATGAGTAATAGAGTGAGAAAATATGAAAGGGAATGCGTGTTTGTGTGTGTGTGTATGTTACCCTCTTATCCAGTTCATGAGGAGAGGACTCGGTTGTAGGCAGCAAGTATGTGATTGTGGCGATTAAAATCTAAAAAAAAAAAAAAAAAATCAGACAAAATTGTTTGCTGCTACAATAAGTAAAATAATTAGAAATAGAGTGTAAGAAAAACTAAAGCCATTATGTGAAAAAAAAAAAATGCATTTGAAAATTGCGTATTTGTACGTGTATTTAAATAAAGCCTTAACTTCACACACTACAATTTAATCCATCAGGCTCTGTGGACACGCTGATGGTGACTTAATAATATTAATATCTGGATGAATTAAATATCATTGTTCCGAGGTGTTCAGTAAGTCGTGTCTCACCTCTACGATCTTCTTTGGAGTGTCAGGGGGGAATTTCTGAAGATGATCCACGTGACTGATGAGGAGATGAAGGACGTCCGATGCCACCAGTGCTACGTTCTTATTGGGGTACTGGGTGATGAAACACACATAAGAGTATTAGTGATAATTCACAGGTTTCTGTGGCTACATTCATGTTGTACCCAACATCCTACAAGCCAGCATGCTTAAAATAAGAGAAGGATCTATCGTGTTCCTCTTCAGTGAGGAAATGCTGTGTGCTAGGGAATAGGTTAAACCTATTAGAAATAATTAGAAGTCATGTATAATTATCTATGTAATTATTTCAGTAAGTCTGCAATATTCCAATGACAGATTTATCTATGTACGCCACTGATGTCTGTAAAAATAATCTGACAACAGAAACAACAGATGAGGTACATTTGAACTCTTTTTAACCACATTCTGATACTATGTCCTTCTTGGATTGTTATTTGTGTCTCATAGAAAGTAATCGCATAAATTATGCAACATAATCGATCAATGTAATCCACAAACAACCTTTGTCCTTTTTAAATCCATCCATCATTGTATTCTGAATGTTTTCCTGTAATTGTTTTATATTAAGTACTCATTAAAGGTGTATCATTTTTTTTTAAGAAACACAATAGAGAGAGAATTTATAGATCAGTGGAGCTCTAATGAGGATCACCTAGAAAACAAAAAGTGCCTCTAGACAGGAGGAGGGATGGGTGGTGGGACGAGGAGGACAAGAAGTGGCTCTGCATGGAAACATGACAATCCCTGCAGCTTTATGTTTGTGTGTGTGTGTGTTTGTGTGTGCATATCACAGGGCCCATGTCTGAGGCTACTGGCTGCTGGTATGAAGGCAAGAGATGCAAGTGGACAAGATGTGTGTGTGTATATATGTGAGTGTGTGTGACACAGCTTGCAGCATTCCCTCTGGATTAGTCTCCTATCTGAAGGAGGACCAAACATATTGACAGTCCAGGGTTTGCTCCCAGGAGTAGGTGAATGCAAGTGTGTGTGTGTGTGTGTGTGTGTAGCTGCAATGTCTTAGCAGGCCATTGGCTGCCGATACACAAGCTAGGGATTCCAAGGTGGAAAAGGTATGCGTGTGTGTGTGTGTGTGTGTGTGTGTGTGTGTGTGTGTGTGTGTGTGTGTGTGTGTCCATCTAGAGCCACTTGGCCATAGATGAGACAGTAAATGTTGGACAGTATTATTCTGATCCACAGTACTCCCAGTGTAGTGGCTGAAACAGACAATACCAACTGAGGCAATTTTACCAACACCAACAATCATCTCCAACAATGTTTTCCATCATACTTTGGCTCCTTGCAGCCTGCCATGTTAAACACATTAACAATCCAAATGTCCAGTTTTCAGGCAGTATTCTAATGTGTTTAAACCCACTCTGACCGGCTAAAGCAAGATTTCTAATGGCATCAATTGAAGCAACATTTGATTTTTACATAACCTGCTTTAATCGCTTTATTCCTTTAAACGTACGTTAATATATTAAACTTGCTTATTTATTCACTTAGTATTTAAAGTATATGACAATAGTTAATCATCAAGTTTTTAACTAAAGCAGGCCAAGTCAAACATCCTGGCAGAAGAGGAGCACATTTTTAAACTCCCAGTGTTGTGCAGATCAGAATAATAGGCAGCCAATCAGCAGTCTGTTTGATACAGATTCACTGCTTTGGTCTGATCCCACTGGATCGCAGTCAGAGACAGAGAGAGTACCATGGTCAGCAGGGACAAAGTTTGAGAAGGCAAAGGCCAAAGGCTGCATGAGATCATCGTGACCCTTTTGATTTATATTTCAATGGCTAATTTATAGTGCGTGTTTAAAGTTAAAAAAGTTGGAGCCTGGATCTAACACAAGCGTTGTTTTTTTAAAGCGGTGCACAGACATAACTGACCTTCAGAGTAACACAGATGACGTTGAGAGCATCTTTAATCTGTGGATGTTGAGTCCCGTTAGCCAACTCCTCGCACAGCCAGATACCCAGGCTACACAGAGCCACACACCTAACACAAAACAAATATACACTGCTGTTATACACAGGCAGAAAGAGACAGAAACACAGCTTCTGTATATTGAAATCAGCGAACACACGATTACAGCACATACTTTACACATGCACTGCATTCATAAACACAGCAGCTGAGAGAAAATAAAGACATATTGCCGACACAAACAGGTGGAGTCAGACGTCCTGCTGTTACTTACCTCGCAGGAGCAGAGGGCTCATCCCGGGCAGAGGTCAGGACAGTTTTGATAACGTGTTCCTAAAAAACACAGAAGAAAGTCTGTTAATTTGCCTGAAACAATACAGATTATGTGTGGTGTTAATATCTACATACTGTCCCACACACAAAGCTAACCTTTCCTTCAGGTGTGTATAATGAAGAGAACGACTGTGTGCTCAAACACTGGGATTGTTTTTCAGATAATGGGAAGTGATTCACAGAATTCCATTATAAGGACTTAATATGCGTCATACACACATGCTGCCCTAAACATGGACACACATGCACAATACAGATTTATCTACACACACCCTCAGACACAGTCACACACTGACTAGTTCCCGTCCCTCTGGTCAGCATTAATGACCGCTTACTGATTCAAAACAAGTTTCTGCCTTGTAAGAAATCAAAGAAACCAGTGAGCGGGCCTGAGATGCTGCCACGCATGGCATTAACGGTTTACACAGCAACAACAACAATAACAACATCACTCCCATAGGTCTGGACTGTTACAAGAATGACTGATGAGACATCAACCTATTAGTTTGGTTCTGAGACCCCCTATGGATGGCAGAAATGCGTATACGGAGATTTGGATTGACCTGGATTGCACACAAAATAGATAAAGTTTGGTTTGAGTGTGTGACCCCATGCTTTAGTGGATGTCACTTTTAAAGCATGCTAACGTGGTGTGATTCAGCAGGAGTAGTGTGTCTGTGACAGAGATGACAGTTGAATGGTATAATCTAAGTCTTTTTGCCATTATTCATCTCTTCTCCTTATTCTACTGTGGTTTACTATCATACGACCACAAAGAATAATGATGGAAGAAGCATGATGACTTCTCTCAGTCCCTAAAACCTAAACTACTGTTGCTTCCATCTACCTTGACGTCAGGGAACTTGGTAAGCACCACGTCGGCCGTGGTGGGGTGGAGGGCTGGAAGCTCCCCATACAAGTTGGGAAAACACACCAGAGATCCAAGCAGGATCTGGGCCTCTACTCTAGGAGCCTGGAAATTATGCCAAGGAGGGATGGAGCCAAAAAGAAAGGAGAGAGAATGACAGAGGAAATGTCACTTACATGTGCCAGCTTGTACTGTACAGGTGTGTGAACAGGTGTTTGCATTAAATAATTGGAAACAACATCGCACATGGGGGTGTTTCTGTGTCTCTTACATTGAGTGATGAGCAGTTAGTGACCCTAGAAGCTGCAATGATGAAGTCCAGGATCAGCATGGTGGCTCCAGGCAGGCCGATACTGAAGAACCTGGGACTGCAGTGCTTTATGATGGTGTTCACAATGTCCTGTAGAAACCACACGGTTCTTTTTTTTAAACACACTGCCATGGCTATAGCAATTGCAGCTTGAACACATTTGCAAAAAGCCCACATCCCATCCTTTAATCTGAGGCAGTATAACTTTAAACAATACATATTTTTACTACATAGTTCAGCAGTGGTGAACACAGTATTTAAGTGCCTAATAATGTTAATGTATAACGTTAATGGAATGTAGACACATGCATGTTATTGTAACCTCTACAATTAAACACGATTTTTAATCCTGTCTTTAAATGTAAAACACACCCCACACACACACCCTACCTGGTCTTGGTGCAGCAGACCTTGGTGCATGATGTTATAAAAGTGTGTGAGAAAGTCTGTGTTTGGGGAAACATCTTGCCGTCTCTTCATGATCCTGCAGATTAGCTTGTAGGCATGAAGCTTCCCCTGCTTGTAACGCTCTGTCAGCATGGTGGCCTAGATGAAAACACACACGCACAGACCCACACACATACATACGCATGAGCACAAACAAATAAAGTAAAAAGTAAAAACAGGTGGTCATTGAGCTTATTCTCATGTGTAACTAGAATAATAAATAATACTGAATATCAGAGGTGCTACAGTGATCTCTCAGTGACACCCACCTTAAAGAGCCAGGGGGTGAGGATTCTCAGGGGTGGGATCAGAACAGGAGGAGGGGGAGAGGACTGGTTGTCCAGGGAAATGCCCAAATTATCTCTTATCTGAAAAGAAAAGTGTCATTTTTAAATACACAAACTCACACAAAAATCCACAATCTTTATAGAAAGTGTTGTCTCATAATTGTGTAGTATTGTGTGGGACAGTACACACCTTAGCCAGGTTTTGCCACAGTTCACACAGATAGTCGAAGACCTGAGCATGGATCTCTGGGTCTTTGATGCTATTGACATCCCCCAGGATACCCAGCATCCTCCGCCACATTACCGTGGCAACATCTGCGTGCCATCCAGTTAGAGAGCCACCCGCCATCACACTGCAGTCCTCGCTGGGGAACTCACTGGTTTCTAGAATCAATCAGTGAATCAATCAATAACTGTTTCACAGCTGAGACCTTTCATTCAAAGCTGAGACCTTAGCAGAAGGAAATACTGTAAATGAGTATTACCCAGGTCATCAGGCGTCTGCAGGACGGAGTTGTGGAGCTTCTGGTCCAGCTGTAGGTGTGTGTGTGAGTGGGAGTGTGCGTGGTCAGTGTGCTCTGCTGTCAGTGTGGCAGGGGAAGGCGTCTGGGAACGAGAGCCTCCGAGGGAATGCATGGGAGACGCACTCTCAGAACCTGGACAAAGACATGTAAAGCACACACACCAAGGGGAAAAAAACCTCCTGTAATGTTTTTATTTACTGAGATTTCCAAGTCCAGCCAGCAAATTTCATTCCATGACGATTGTATGTGAGATAGGCATCACACCTGCACGGAGGCTGATGAAGAAGAAAAACAATAATACTAATGTGTGCAGGCTGTTGACAGAACAGCACACATATTCAAAAGGCCATTCACAAATGTGTTTAGATGTGTACAAATACGATGTGAACAGCCACGTACAGATTAACATACAAAGCAAATTCGCTGTGCATGTGGTATCATATGAGATATTTAGGCTATCGGTTTGAACACACATGAATATTACTGGAGAGATAACAGGAGAGATCTTCATGTTATGTACGTACCAGTAACAGTGACAGTGTGGCTGAGGCTGCTGGTCTCTGAGTCGAGGTGAAGTGTAGTCAAACTGGCTACTTCGTGTTCTTCACAGGCCACGCCCCCTCCCAGGCTGTCCTGGTCCAGCGAGCTGCCTCGCCCTCCTCCGCCAGATCCAGCTCCTCCTCCACACCCTTCTGAGCTGAAAGTAAAATCTACGAAAAAATGTTGAGCAGGATACGTTTATCAGTTTGAGACCCAGGGTTTCATCTTTCACCGAGGCTTCCCCTTATAGTTTACGTTTAAGTTAGTTCAAGTTACAGTAATTTTGTCGGAGGCAGAATAGTTATAGTAACTTCTTTGACTATTTAGACTTACGAACCTTCTTTCTGTCCTCCTTGTGTATCATGTATGATCTACTAGTATCCCACAACAAGGGCTCACAAGGATCAATCATCATCAATGATCGTTTCTTTTCACGTTGACAAGATATGTACTGCGAACTCAAATTATGGTTTAACAATGTGTCAAAAAAAATGGTGTTTTATTCCTTACTATCAAACTTGCAGGTGGAGTACTGAAAGGCATTAAAGGAGTCTGACTGGCTGTCTGAGCTGATGACATCAGAGCCGCTGGCACTTGCAGGTGACGTCCATTCGGAGGGAACTCCCGGATCATCAATAGGACGGAGATCATCTGAGGGTCGGGATCCAGGACTCTGACCTGCCTCGAGGAGCTCCGGCAGGTCCCTGGGAACCTCCAGACTTCCTGGGCTGCTACCACGGCGGCCCTGTGCAACGAAAGGAAATCAGTTTGAACTCCTCTGTTTTCTGACACTGAAACTTGAATCTTTAATCAGTGGGTGTGTGTGTGTGTGTGTGTGTGTGTGTGTTAGACTCACCGCTGTTCCTTTGGCCCTCAGTCTCTCCTGGATAAACTCATCCATGAGGTCAGAGAAGTTTGGGTTGGTGGTTCCTATGTCACTGGACACTGGACGAGCCTTCTGGACCACCTCCTCTTTGTTCACTAGAGGGGGACATATGATGATAGTCAAAGACAGAGAATACAACACACTCAAACACACACACACACACACACACACACACACACACACACACACACACAGGTGAGATGTTGGAGATATGTGAAAAAAGAAATGAAGAAACACACAGTGGTAGACAGTGACAGATCCATACCCACACAATCAGCTCAAAGACACAAAACTAACAAAGTCCATTTAAGGACATTTTTCGTCTCTTGTCTATAAGGGCTATGGATTTGTTTTTCAATTTAGCCTGCTCATGTCCTTTCTGAATTATTGATGGTGTATAACTGTTCGGATATTATATTAAAATGTCACAATATCCTTACAGAAAACTGGAGCGTCTGTCTCTGAATTGTAAGAGCAGTCCTGATGTGTATGTACTGTAGGCCCTGAAGTTAGCAAAAGACTGGTTGTTAAAAACAAGCCACAACACAGCAGGCAAACCCACCAGAAAAGCAATGCAGGAGTTAATTCACACCATGCACAGAGAGCGAGAGAGCGAATCACCTTGTCAGGTTCAAACAAACAGCATATCAAACGCCTACATTAGTGCAGTTATGATTACTGGGAGTTATGCTGCTGTTAGCGTGGTAGCAATGACACTGGTTGGTGGAGTATGTTCACTCTGAGAGCAGAGATCATCCTTTAATCCTAAATCAGAGAGTGAATTCGCTGCTGCACATCATTAACCAACTAATCTTTAATTCCTGAACCTGTGGCTGATAGAGTGGACAGAGTCTGGTTACATCCACAGCCCAGTACCAGGACTTCAATCAATACAGCTCAGTTACTCAACACCGTTCGGAAAGCTTTGCTTTGCTGCCACCTAGCTGATGAAAATTTCACCTTGCTGCACATTTTCCCTTGGAGGTTTTAAACTGGAAGCCTCCATTTACACCATGGCCACTTATCACAGAACAAGACAGGCTGTGTCCAAACTGGAATGCAATCTTAAATCACTCGAGGTCGGACACTGTCCGCCTCAGATACGGTCAGATGTGCAACAAAGCTGAAACTTTCAAACCTCAAAGGTCAGAGCAAAAATTCTTATCTGTCATTGAATATTTTAAGTGCTTATTGAAACAATCAAAAGCTGGTGTGACCATATGGAGTGAACTGAAGTTGGCAGCAAAACAAACTTAATTAACAAAAGCCCCAAATTATTCTGGTTCAGGTTCACTTGGCTGACTGTTCTCAAGCATTAATTTTTAACATTAATGTGTGTCCCCGCTTACAATTAGTACGTTATTCTGATAACCGGATGTTATAGCTGTGTCTATGGGAAGGCTATTAGACTGCAATGGTTATTTGCCATGACATCACCAGCAACAAGGAATAACACCTGTGTACAGTAGAATATGTTGACCTGACCAATAAGAGCCCAATCTGTCTCAGTTATATCATTCTATCAATAAATATTCAATAAATGAATACTTACACGTGCATACATAAAGTACTTCACACTGGGGCTACAGCATTAAAAGGTTGATGTTGTCGTTCAAGTAAATCGTAACACTACAGAAATGCTAAGCTGTTACGTTAGCTCACAGTTGACAGTCATGTCACATAGCCTTTGCCCTCTGACATGGCTTTATGGACATGATAACTTGTTTCTACACAGATCTGTGCACTGAATATTTCCATGTTCTGTATGTGCTTAGCCCATCAGGATGAGTCTATGAACTGACAGATGATCCTTGTAACACTGATCAGCTAAAAACTACTGAAAGGTGACATCTTTTGAAAACAGGATTTTTGTAGCCTATGGGTAACACTGACGCAGCTCAGTTCAGGGTGGAGGCCCTCATGCTTGATTGTAGTTCACAGCTACTGTGAGGATGCAAATACAGTATTAGGGAGTGCAGTGTGGCACAGACCAGCATGGCTCAAGCAGCTGCACTATTGGAAAACGGGACATAAGCTTCAATGTCAATTCATTTGTCATTGAAGACCTGAATGAGGAATGGGTACATGGGGCATCCCCCCATGTGGTCGTGCATGCTCATTCTAAATGGCTGAGCATAGACATGCAGATTTTTAGCACTACGATCTGTGAAGTTGTGTGGTTAAGCTCCATTTGTGTTCATAGAACAAGGATTATGCATAACAATCAGAAGTCATAGTTTAAGTCGTTAAACACACAGCCAGACAGACAACCTGACAGTCAGTGGAGAGTATCTGGTTTTAGTCTGCATAAAGTACCAGATGACTGGGGCCTGACTCGATTCACTGTAGTTGTAAATGTAGAGTTATTTCAAAAATGAACTATGATGACAAAATAATTCGGGCCTCTACTGTATGTGGCAAACTCCACACATCTGGCACAAAAGTAGACAAACCAAACAAACATAAAAATGATGGGTAGGTACCATTTGGCTCAAGTTGGCAAGCAACACACCTACATAAAGTAAGAAAGGGAAAAAATGTGGCTGTGCAACAGTATTTCCACATCAAGACATATTCAGTTGATGAATCATTGTGCTCATACCAAACACCTGATCCTCAAGACAAAATCATTTCGACTCGGTTGGTAGGCTGCTGCCTGAGAATTAGAATGAATAGAAAAAGGGTATTTGTACTGCTGATTCAAATGGGCATTTAACCAATCACCATGTTTGATATCATATCGTGGCAGCGTCCAAGGCAAATAACCATTCAGGATTGTCGATTTGAAAGTGCATACCTTTTCTTATCCATTCAAATTCGAACTTTGTAAGACTATAGCAAGATGGCCATTCTCACACATGGTCCTATGCTGCAATCTAGTGGTCTGAACATGAACTACTGCAATATGTTTACGTATAAATGTAGCTTGCTCTTCTAAAATAATCAACACTATTAAGGATTATGAACTCATCTGTCATATCTACACATTTAAATCTATAGGAAGAAAAATGCCACAAAACATTCGGGGGCTTTCTGAGAGGTATCATGTATTGCCAAGCCTGCTTTCTCTTTATCTGTGCGTTTATCTTTTCTACAGGCAGTGGTGTTTTTCTGTTGTTTCCTCCTGTGCAGATGAAGAGGAGCCGGAGTCCGGGGAGGAGGCGAAGGAGGCACGAGGAGGCCGCATGCAACATCGAGGAGAGGGAGGAGAAGGTGGAGAAGAAGGGGGAGGAGGAGGTTAAAATCCCAAAGCCATTAGAAAAAAAGAGGACAGGAAAATGAGGGAGGGGGCTTCCATGGTAGAGCAACAGGTGGGAAGGCATGGGAAAGGGGGGGGAGGGGGAGTCCTTGACAGGAGGCAGGCTGGAGGAGGGGCTACGTTCAAGAGGAAACACATCAACAGGGACTTTGAATTTCAGTCCAGCAGCAAGATGATGAGTGTCAGCCAAAAAATACCATTCCATCATAACAAACCAGTTAACAACAGCCAAAAAGGAAAAGAGAGTTGTTGGTGTTTGTGTGATGGTGCGTATTTGTCTTTCCAAAGTTGCTGTTGTATCTGGTGTGTCCTTTGTGAGCGCTTCGTTCGTTGCGATCCTCACCTGGCGTAGTCGTCTTTCGTCCAAAGTAGCCCAGGACGTGGGAGTACAGGTCTCTTAGTGATGCGTCACCCATGGCTGCCCGGCCCTGCCGCTGTGGCGACGAGCCCTGGGATGACCCCTGACCTCGGGGCCGAGGCTTTGAGGACAGAGCATGAACCACAGTCTTATAGACGCCACCAAGGAGAGCTCCCTGGTGGTGCCGTGAGGCAGTGCTGCCGGGCTCTTGGGAGCGGGAGCGGGAGGCTCGAGATCGCAAGGCGGACCGCCCCAAGCGGCCACGAACCCCCGACGACACGCCAGAGACACCTGAACTGCTCGAGGACACCTCTGAGTGAGCCTCAGAGCCCAGGCTGGATCCCACACAGGACCCGGGATGTTGCTTGTCCTTGTCCCCTCCAGTCCCAGCCCTGCTTTCCAGGCCTCCGTGAATTGCGGTGTTCCCTGCCCCACTGCTATCCACAACAGTCCCGGTGGCTAATTTCTCATGCGCCCCTGCTCTGTGGCTAATTCCAGCTACAGAGCCAAACTTACCTGCACCCCCTGGTCCCTGCTTTGCACCTGACCCTGCCCCGGTTCCGGCCCCAGGTCTCTCCCCGGCTGAGTGACTGTGTGTGTGGAAGTGACTGAGGCGGCGCAGCCTGGCTTTCCAGTGGGCCTCTTTACTCTCAAGGGGGTTGTGGAACTGGACTGACTCAGTTGAGGGCCGGAAGCTGACGTGAACACCCCCAGAATGGTGCCTCTTGGTGCTACGGGACATCTTGGCCTTAGTTGTGTCAGAAGTTTGGGTAATTTGATGTGATTCAGTGCTTGATTCTATTGTGTTAGTGTCTTGTCTAATGACACTGGACTTCTCTTTTGCTGCTGCTTCTTTATCATCCTGTTTCCCTTCTCCTATGTCTCCCCAAACATCACATTTCCCTTCCCATCCCGCTGCCCGTCCTGTATTTCCCCCTCCCCTTTTCTCCCCAGAGTGTCTTTCTAAGCTAGCACTTCCCCTTGCATTGGGTGATGGCCACTGGCACTGCAACTCCAGGCACTCGTAGATGCTCCGCTGCTCTCCCTCATTCTCCTCTGCTGAATCCACACTGCTGTGTCTCACAGATTTACTTACCTGGCTGTCCTCTTTACAAATCTGTCTGTCCTCTCTCACCACCTGTCTTGCTTCTCCTACCTGTCCTGTGGATTCCATTTGTGTTCTAGCTACCCCTGCTTGTACAGGTACAGGTAAATTCACAACACTGTTTTCTAGTACATGACCAGGACCTTCTTTTTCTCCTGCCTCCTCCTTCTTCTCACCTCCTTTGTGAGTGAGGTAGTCTCTAATAGAAGAGAATAAATCATCCTCCTCTCCCCCAGCCCACATATCACCCTCTTCTACATCGATTTCCTTTTCAGATGAACAGGCAAAGGCAGAATCCCAGTCGCTTACCCAATCAGAACTAGAACCTTGGCACTGAGAGCTAGTCTGGTGCCTGAACTGGTCATTAACACTACCGTCATCTTGTCCCTCTGAGGACGAGACAACAACGCCATTAGAGAAGGTAAAAGGGGTGGGAGAGGGGGAGGTGTGGGGTTGTGGGAGTGGTTGAGCTGCGTGGCTGTTGGCTGCAAGTAAGGAAGAAGTTGTGGAGTGGTGGTGGTGGGTATTTGGGATCGAAGAGGGATCCCCCTGGGGGTCTTCACCTTTGACCCTCTCTGCGATGAAAGGCTCCATGACGTCAGAGGCACTGCTGCTCCTTGCGAGGGAGGAAGGGGCTGGGCCATCCAGGTCACAAGTCCCCGTCTGGAAGACCTCGGAACAGGAGGTAGGAGGTGCCTCGTCACTCTGGGAGGAGTGGCGCATCCGAGAGGTGCGGGATGTCAGCGTGATGGGTGGGTCCTCAAGGTCTGGTAATTGGGGGAAGATTAAGGGAGGGAAGTGAGGTTAGTGGAGGGGTAAATGGGTATAGATATACGTAAAGTGATGTGTACAGACATGCGCACACTTCTAAATGAACACGATTTCAAAAAAATGCCTGGTGGAAATGACTCAGTGGTAGCAATGTATTATTTAACTAGCTATTTGCGTGAGTGCTGAAGCAATCTAATCTACGATCTGTCTCTATGGACTCATGGTTAATTATTGAGACGGGATGTGCATCTGTTGTTAAGCCTTGGTATAAACAATAAAAACTGCAAAACTCCTGGATCATAATTGATGGGAGTTTGACAGCCTTCCTTTTTCGTTTCAAGTCAAACTAGGTGCCACATTGTTGATACAGCTAACAAATCAGAGCAGCTTTCATGGTGGCTGAGACAGTTTGTTTATGCTTCAACTTCATCAAGGTCAACCAGCAAACAGTGTCACCCAAGAAGACATATCTATTTGAACACAATGAAAACAACCTTCTCTTAAATGTTTGTTTTAACAATATTCACATCTTTCAGGAGTGAGATCATTCTAATGGCAACTAACTTGTGGTTACATAATGAGCAACAACCCTTTGAAAAGGCAGATTATGCTACACAAGCAAGTCACTCCACGAGGAGCACACACTCACTCCTTGTTGATAGATGTTAAGTGTTTTGAACTGTAAGACAACCAAATCTATGATAGTTAGCATTTTCCATTTGTTAAGTCTATTTGGCAGTTTTCAGTTTGTGAAAGTAAACACACAAATAAACAAGCAACACAATAGTTAAGTAGAATCAATCCAGCAGAGGATGTGATCACGTAAAACCGTCACCATTGCCTCCAGAAAAGAAGGGGAAGAGTTGAATTAAACGCCATCCCAAGAATAAATGGCATCAAATGAAACACCACATGACATCAGCGATAGGGAGATCAACGAGAAGGGCATAGAAACAAAGGGTTAATACACGCTTGTAATAGGTCAAAAATACTGCAAGCAGAAGGAGGTAAAGACATGACAGAGGGACATGCACATGTGCAGGCAGGAGAAGTAAAGATGCACGTGGACAGACAGAGAAACAAGGAAGCAGACAGGAAAACAGGTAGGTCGAGTTTCATGCAGACATCTTAACAACAGACACAGACACATAAGTTGTCTCCATCAACCTGTGAAAAATGTCCAATACACAAAATATTTCTAGTTCTGTAGTATCAGCTTGGCCATACTTCATTCTCTCACAAAATTCAAATGCACCAACTTATGTTAAGACATAGACAATAACCATAATAACTTTGTGAGGCTGTGAGGATGTAAGTTATAGACAGTATTGAGGCAACATGCCAACTTGGAAAAATAAACCTGATTTTGTCCATTTCAAAATGACAAAAATTATCCACATTACGCTTTGATCATCCATTTGTCACATGCAAAATATCAAGCGATGCGGACCAGATTATTGCACAGCTTCAGGAGAAGGATGGATCTTTGATGTTCAAGCATTTTTCAAAATCACACTGATCAACCTCATTAAAGATGAAAAGGGGAAGGGCTGTATGATTCCTAATGGAGCACATGCAAACTGTTGCTTCAGTAATGACAAGTAGATGGGCAGAAAAATTGAAACAAGACAACAGGCATAAAGTTTCAGTCTCTGACAGATGTACAGACAAGTAAAGTCTCCAGGCAGAGAGGCAGGCAGACAGGTAGTGCAAAGAGTGTGTACCTGCCAGCTGGTCGGCAAGGGGGGGTAGTAAAGGGTGGTGGTGGTGGAGGAGGACAGGAAGAGGCGGAGCCAGAGCAGGAGCACTCTTAGCACTGCGGATAAAGGCTGAGGACAGCAGAGAGTCCCCCGTAGAACAGCTACGCAGGGCTGAAGAGTTGGGAAGAACAGATAGAAGAGACAGAATAAGGGGGGAAGAGTGTGAGACAGAAAAGGAAAGCAAAGAAGGCAACCAAAGAAGGTTGTCGCAGTGGAAAAAAGGTGGATGTATGGGAGACGATGGAAAAGTGAAAGGAATGAAAACAATGACATGTCAAAAGTAAGAGTGAGAGAAAGAAATAGGTAAAGATAAATAAAAGAAAAAAATGATTTATCAGCTTAGAAAGATAGTTTGGGGAGAAATTAGTGCAAAGACAGGCAGGCGACAGGAGAGTGAAGAGAAGAGGGAGGGTCAACAGTGGACACAGAGGAAAAGAGACAGGGAAGGTGAAGGAGGAGTGAGACAGGGTTAGCCATGGAGGAAAGACTGTGAGACAGTGAGAGACTGGTGGCAGCTTGGCACTCCGCAAAGCTCAAATATCCTCCAAAGGCCACGACACACAAGAGCAAAACATCTTTCAATGCTCGGTCGGACACACTGCTCACTTGCAGTCAAAACAAACTGAGTGTGTCTGCAAGTTTATTCACAGTTAATGACACAGCCGAAAAAATGCAACACACACAACAGCATACCTGCAAGAATGTTGGTCAGCATGAGTGAACTGACTTCTCACAGGAAAAGGGCAATTAGATATTTCTAAACTTGTACAAGTGGAGCTAAACCACATAAAACGCAGTTTACAGACCCAGAGAAGCTCCAAATCTCAGCCTTGGTCTTCTTATTTAGGGGTATTAAAAATATTAGGTGGACATTTTTAGACTCTCTAGGTCCAAAAGTCTTCTTTTATTTGGTTGCTTCTTACAGTCCACTATGGTATCCACAATAATTGAATCATTTTCTTCCCCTCAGGTTATGCATGTATCATCACTGCCAACTGGAGCAGAACCTCATTTACTGACACACATATCATACTCTAATTAAAAAAGGCTAACATATAATATAGTAGTAAAATCAATTTTAATTAAATACAAATGGCTGTGCATGCAGTTTGAAGAACCTGGTTGATACATGCTTTTAAGCTATTAAGAAAATGAATGTGTAATCATAAATTAGCCTGGTGAGTGTACGACTATTTCAACAGTTACAATTCTAAATATCTTACTGGCTCCTCTAACATCCCAACTTCATCTTCTGACTTGTGTTTATCATGAGCTGTCCTCATCTTGCTCTAAGCTCCTCCTGGTATGTCAGTACACTGTGCCGTTATGGCCATTTCTCACACAACAATGGGCACAGCTGAAGGCTTCGCATAAACAAGACTCGACCGAGGAAGAAGAGTGACAGTAAGCATACACCGTTACTTCCTGTCAGACAGATGGGGCGGGGGGGTAAAGTGGAGGAGACGTCAAGTTAAATAAAACTTGAGACGAAAGAGAAGCTTTCTGAAGTGTGCTGAGGAAAGACAGGGTACTGGTTTTTCAGGTTGTGTGTCTCTTCAACACACACATACACACACTTTTTCTGGCCTGTGAACTTGTAATTCATGCACACAAGTGCATGCACGAACGCACACACAGAGGAGGAGGACAGTCGTCTAAGAGGAGAGATACTGACCAACGGTCTTCTGGCGGACAATGCTCCTGGCCTTTTCGATGCCTGGCGAGCCAGCGGTGGTGGCGCTTCGCTGCCTCATGGCTGCTGCCTGGCCTGGTTGGTCTCTGCTCCAGCCTTTAGAAAAGGAGTGATCCACGATCTGCCGCTGGCCCTCTGAACCAATACCTGGTGTAGATGGATGGAGGGGAACAGAATGTCTCAATGAGCTTTTAATGGCACTTATTTCAGGACATGTGTTAGCTCCATCTTTGACCATGCACTGATATTACATGGAAAGAAAGGGTCAAATGTACAGATGTGATGCCCGTTATCTTTCATATTTAGTCAGTTCTGCATGTTTTCATTTAAGGGCTGGAAAGTTCTCTTGTGACTGACCGACCTTTTCCTTTATGCTTCTTCTGTTTTTGTTCACTGAGTTTGTCCAGGGGCAGCTCATTCAGGTCAACACTGTACAGGTTTCTGGCCAACACCTAAGACACAAAGACATATGCACTGCTTCAACACTGTGATGTTTATGTTACCATAATGGCAGTGCTGATATTTCATGTGCTGAGGAAGACTGGAAATGTATGTATGTTTGGTCTCAATGTCGTGAAGTCACATTGACAGCACAGGAAATAATCAACAGGCATGGAAACTGGAATGAAGCTACTGCTTTCTTCATTATAGTTCTCCTCTACTTCTCAAATGAATCATAGTCACTAACTGAACCAAAACGGTGAAATAATTTGTGCTTAAATATCAAGTGAATTAAACTCATTCATATCCATACACAGTGTGAACAGAATGCTTGGACACATAACACCAGTACCTTGGTGAGGGTCTCCATGGTGAGTGACCACTCAGTGACCAGTTCATCCCAGCAGGTAAGAGAGGAGAGGACGGACAGGAGGTCATCCCACAGTTCTCTGCTGATATAGACATTTAGATTTCCCTTAATCCAGGCTACTATCAGCGTCTGTAGAGAAAGAGGGGAATGAAATGATTATTTCATGTATTATAGTGACTTTGTGATATTAGAAAAAGTTGTATTCCAGCTCTCTACTCATCAAAACTGAATAGTCCCTAGCTGGGTCATACCCGGGCACTACCATACTCCATTATTAAAGTATTCAGAAAATAACTTTTGTTAAAAAATGATAAAATAAAAATACATTAGCATTTGACAACCCTACTCAAGTAAAAGTATAAAAGTAGATCTTCACAAGTCATTTTCTACAAGTCCAAGTCAAGTTTCAAGTCTGTTTATGGTTATTTTTTGGGGATGCATTTCAATTTGCACACTGGTTATTTCTATCTATTTGTCAAGTATGTTTTACTGAAGAAGAATATTAAAATGTAGGATGTAAAAATGACAATAAATAATCATTCTATATTCCAAAGACAACAATAAGGTGAAAAGTAACCATGGACAGTCTCTTACATGTTGATCTTATTGAATGGTGACTCTCTACTCTTCAGAGAGAGCCTTGTTTTTTTCAAGGTGAAGGCTGTTGGTCAGTTCATTGAGCCACTGTTCAAGGGTGGGAACTTCCTTCCTCTGCCTGAATGTCAAAATTCATTATTTAGCTGTAAACAGCCCATATGGGAGGAGTTGCTGCTGTGCTCTTTACAGACTCTGAAGTTTCAAGTACAATCGGGGTAGGATCAGGCTCAGTGTGTAGCTATTTCTGTTAAATCCAATGACTTTTTAATGATTTTTTGTATTTACCTACAGGTATGGATAAGATGTAGAGGGAGACCTGTACATTACCTGTACATTATTTCCTCACTATGCTTAAAATTATTGTTTCCTGAATAAAAAACAACCCTATCCTCTTCAGAGAAGGCCAAGATTACTTTCACCAGTTCTATTTAAAGAATTTACCATTGCTATAAAACAAATAGCAGCAAATGCAAAATAGAGAAAAGAAATAGACTAATTTTCAAAAAAAAGAAAGCCATGCTCTGTGCAAAGAGACAATTCTGTTAACATTATCAGAATCAACCCAGTGATGATCTCAAATGAGAGTATTTCAGCTGGCTTCTGACATGTTTGACACAGTAGTCGAGTCCATTCATTCATTCATTCATGTAGCATAGAGACAACTCTGTCCCCTTCTACCACACACATACTATTAATACAGTTCCAGACTGTGTGTTTGGTACCCATGAAAAATATCCAGGCAGTTTGATAAAGTGATAGAAACCTACCTGAAAGATAGGTCCAGCCAGTCTGCCTGACAGCGTGTTGTTCTTCTTGCCCTGGGGCATGATGGATGGAGGTCTTTTCATCACCGACTCCGTCACCCTCAGCAGAACCAGTAAGACCTGCTCCCTTCAAAAAATCCATCAAAAGCAAGCAAATGTGACATCATAATTTTACTGAAATCTATCTAGATGATGTTTTTAGCGTCTCCCAGTCCACAGTAACATTGATTTATCATTTATCTTATATGTGTGCAGCTTCTTCCTCCTTTTTTTACCATGTTTTCTGGTCCATGGTCTCATGCATGACAAGGCTGCGGTAGATGTTCAGGACTCGCTTGCACATATCGACATGTTCCTCCAAAAGGATCTTGATGTCATTTGCTGGCTCCAGTAGGAAAACATTGGAGGAGTGGGTGATAAATACCTGAAAAGGAGACAAATAGTTGGGATGTAAAATGGGTCCACAAATGCAGATGATTACACAAGGTAAAGTATCACTGTCTCAATGAGACTTTTGTGTGGACGTATGAAATGGACAGACAGATATTTTAAGTGTGTGAGGACCATACCTGTAGTGTAGTCTGAACTCCAGCATGAACACTGTACTCCAGCAATTCACTGTCAATCGCCTTGTTCATTCCCTGAGGAGGAGAAAAAATCCAGACACACACACACACAATTAAAGTTAGTAATGGCTGAAAAGCACAGTGTATAATATAAGACTGGTACAGCACAGCACAGCCCAGGATTCAGAATATGAGGCCCTACCCAGTAAATTAAAACAACCTTTCTTTTCTTTGAAATCCCTCTGTTACTGGGCTGTTCAGACTCGTTCAGCTGACATAGTTAATCATTATTTAAAGATCAGTTCACATGCACTTCCCTAAGGTTTTTTTTTTTTTTTTTTTTTTTTTTACCTGGGAAAATCTGTTGAATTCAAGCGTGAAAGGAAGTGTGTTTTACAAAGATGGATTTTGTTCTTCCTCACCTCATCGTCCTTATCTCCAAGCTGAGAGCCTGAATCCAGACTGCCACCTGTGGCGATGGGATAGGGGCCCTCCTCCGGCTCCTTCATGAACACTGGCTTGTCGTCCATGGAGATCCACTCCTGGTAAACACGGACCACTTTACGCATTGCTGCAGCCTCACACATGGGAAGGAGAAATGCCTACATTGGTAGAGACAGACATGAAGATTAACAGGTGATACTTCACAGCATATACTACAGTGACTATTCTGTGATTTAAAGAAAGAGAGATAGCTATAGCACTATCCACATAACATGCCCCCAAAAAATAAAATTAACGATGCTTCACCTGTCTAAAGATCTCAGTGATGAAGTTCACATTGGTTCTGGAGCTGGTCAGCACTCTCCTCACGACCTCCATGTCAGTCAGCTGCTCTTCATCCATGGAGCAGAGTGAGGAAGAGCTGGGCTCCCTCTCTGTCAATGTTGATGTGTTGGAGTGGCTTTGTTCAGGCTCGCCCCCAGCCCCTGGACCCCCAGATATCCCCATGCTGCCTACGCCTGGTCCAGATGAGCATCCGCTACCTTCCAGGTGGCTGTCAGACCGAATCCCACCTCCGCCGCTGTCATCTGAGCTGCCTGCAGAGCGAGCTGCCAGTCCGGCTGCTGTTCGCTGCAGGTGTGACATTTTCCCATGTGAACATTTTATTATCATTTACCATCCTTTAATATCCACATCAACAGCGTTTGTCAGGATAAACCCACTGAGCAACAGGAAGTGATGCCTTGTTAAAAAACAGGAGCTCATATATCACTAGAGCTCCAACAATTCATTGATTAATCGATTAGTCGACCAACTAATCTGGTTTCAGCTTCTATGATGCGATTATTTCCTGTTTTCCTTTGTCCTCTACGTCATCTTGGAAATTTTGAAATGGGCATCTTTCATAATTTCATACAAAAAACAACTAAGTCATCGGTCGGGAAAATAAGCAGCAGTTTAATCGATGATAAAAACACACTCCAGCTACTGCAAAACCACAGTACGTGCATGTCACCTGTATGTTCTTAGGGACGTTCTCTCCCTCTGTTCCTGGGATATGTGTCTGTGTGTTGGGTCGTGGCTCAAGCCAGAAGGAAACCAGCCAGCGGATGAAGATGACTCGGGCCTGAAGAAAGCTCTCCTTGGTGCAGTACAAGGTTTCACTGCTGTCCTGCTCCCGGCGCAGCACGCTGTAGTAGGGCTTAGGACGCATTGGAGGCACGTCTGCAGGGAAAGAGGAAAATCTTTATTTATGTGCTTACAATAACACAACATCACTGTTCAATGTGCGACAACGGGCTACTGGATTTACAATATCCTGCAGCTGTTAAAGACCGCAGACAACTGACCCAGTATTGGGCTGTAGAGGCTGGTTTCCAGGGCAAAGTTGGGAAAGATGTGAGGAAGGTAAAACTTCCTGAAGTGACCAAAGAGGAAGCTGAAGCCACGTTCATGGTTCTCTTTACAACGCCACTCAAGAGACTTGGCCTGATGGAGACACACACACACACACACAAACGAGCTGGTGTTACAAAGAGAGCATTACGCACACAAAATAGTGTGAAGTGGAGAGGAGCACCATTGTTTTAGGGGAGAATGCAATCAGTGTGTGTATGACTGCATGTCCTATGTGTGCGATAACAACAAGAAGAGGAAACACAAGAACAAAGCCTGTATGTGTCGAAAAGGGAAGATATTAGTATTTGAAGAAGTTAGCAGGGTTTGAGACCAACAGCGTCTCGTCATCCCGGGGACAATATAAAATGTGTTTGGGACAAACAAGAGATCTTCCCCTGGCGCCTCCTGGACAAAAGGGATTTTTCTTAGCATGTATCGCTTAGCAAAACACAAGCTTACTGCTGTACCTATAGTTACTACCACATATTATTGTGGTTGATTCCGTCATGTTTTGGTTCACAGTGATGTTGCAAGGTATGCGCCCTGCTTCGCTGAGGTGTTAAAATCAGAAAGGATGCAGTAAGCTCACTATCAACAGGGCACACGCCCTATTTTTTCCTCTGATAATCCTTTTTTTGTGTGTACGACAAATCTATGATGAAATCAGCAGGAAAGCGTTAGCTGTGAGCACCACCTGGGAGCTGAGGCCTGCAGTGTTTTTGGCTGATGGAGCGAACAGCTAACAGGGCAAATAGAGATAACGGAGCTAATAGAGAGTTTCTGTTCAGAGGAATGTGAAGTGTTGAACAGTGAACTACAGTTTAATGTGACATCAGAAGCTCACACTAAATAAATGTACTGAAGTACTTCAGCTGAGTACAATTTGGAGGTAAAAGTACTTCACAGACACATCAGTGTTAAATTTCACACACTTTCTATCAGAGATGAAAGTAACCAGACATATTTACTCCAGTTCTGCACTGAATTACACTGTTGAGGTACCTGATAACAAAAAGTGTATGTAGATGTTACTGATTACAAAGTGCTTTACACAAACTCTGTCACTAAGAACTATTGATGATAATAACAAAGTAAAGAAGCAACATTTTGATGGAATTTTAGTTCATTTCATTCTGGGACGGTTAAAATTGTTTTTCGGGACAGTTTTGGAACAGTGGTGAAAAAAGTTAGTCAGGAGCCTGAAGTTAGTGACACCAGGAGGGGACTGAATAAATAATTCACAATACAATGCCAGTAAATGACCGACCTAACACCTGGTTTCTCCCATATATTTTGCATTAGTGGCATTAGTAAGACATCGCAACGTTTGCTCAAGTGTAATAACGCAGTATTAGCCGTGTTAGTAAGAAATAATGATAATACCTGGTTTACCATGTATTTGAGCAGAGCTTCTAAAAAGTAAGCTGTGAGGTCTTCCTGGTTCTTGTCACCTGACTGGGGAGGGACCAATGGAGTGATCTCTTCTGGGGTAACTTGAGCTGCAGGGGGAAAGTGGGGAGATTTAGAGTCATTGCAGAAAAAATATATGGGGTTATCCAATTTTGTCCATTAAATCTTGCCAGGTACAGCGACTGGTTGGTGTGTGTGTATGTGTATGTGTATGTGTGTGTGTGTGTGTGTGTGTGTGTGTGTTTCTTCTACTAACTCTCTGTTAAACTCAGTGGTGGGTTGATCAGAGTGTCCAGGGTGCGTAGGGTCCCATGGCAGAGTGGAGCTGGGAAGCCAGGAATCAAACAGGCAAACATACAGAGCTGCTCCCGCTCTGCATTACTCTGTAATGCCTGCATCCACAGCAAGAACAAGCGCACTCCTTCACGACGGATCTACAGTGTGAATCAGGGAGAGAGGGATGAGGCATGAGGAGAAATCTAAAAGAGTGCATATTAGTTGTTTAGTTTTTTATAATTAAAGTGTACATTACTCATGAACCCTCTCACTATGATGACAATTAGGACAGAAGGTTTTGGTTTAAGGATAAGAGTGTCTAACACCAGATTACTACACACTTTCACTACTCAGGTGAAATGTGAAGATGAAACTATGCAATTTGAGTAGTGTAACTGTAATTAACTTGTGAATTACTGTCAAGCAAAACTGATGTTTTTCACTAAATACTCCTTCACCTAGAGAGGAGAGGAGAGGAGAGGAGAGGAGAGGAGAGGAGAGGAGAGGAACATCCCCTTAGGAGGTGGGAGGATTAGAATCGAAGGGCTGACTGACAGGTTGACACAGAGTTACCAGCAAATCAGAGCAGTACCTTCAGAGAGTTCCCAGTGTGCAACAGCTTCTTGAGGATCAGCCCTGAGAGAGAAACACAACAGACAGTGCACAGTGAAAATAACTTGAGGCCGGCCAGCTCTGGTAACGTTAAAAGTCAACTTTAAATACAATTGGAAGTGAAAAAGAACTGAGTTGAACCACACTAAAAACATTTTAGGGAAAATGAAACGCCTTGTGAACTACATAGCTGTAATAGATACATAGAATACATAGATGTTAATGAACTTGTAAAGGGAAAAAGGCCATCTGTCCTACTGATTCTTAGGGGTGTCAGCGATGATAAACAGTTTGACAGCCTCAGCACAGATGCAGGATAAGAGGAGAACAGCTTCACTGCACCGTGCCATGAATTCTTCCCTCTGCAAAGTTTTGTTGCTGGTTGGCCTCTGACATTACATGAAATAATCTATCACGTGAGTGGCTGCACTGTTCAAAACTGGTTAAACCTGATTCAACGACACACTGCTTGCCGGGACAATCTGATCTACTGCACACATGAAGAAGATCGGCTGCAACACGTGTGTCAAGAAAGGGGTTGAGGAGGGGTTTGTGTGAGTTACCGATGCTGTGGAACTGCCATCGGCTCTGGATTCTCTCAGGGAGGAGCTGGAGGATTTTCTGGAGAAAAAAAAAAAGACTCTGATATTGAGAAAAATATTATTTTGACTCATGTGTTATGAGCGAGTTTTATATATTTGGCCTTTCAACTAGGGGTGGACGAAATAACCTAAAATCTACTATACAGGGATAAGCTGTCCCATTTACTGTGATAATAATTAATGATTAAGATGTCACTCGTTGGTTGGCTGTTTCACTGGATTCAGACAATTTAAAAAAATGAAAAAACTGCTACAGGTATACATCTAACTCAGTATGACATATATATAAGTAATCAGTTATTCCACAAACTCATATTATTGTGTGGACTCTAACTTTATCCAAGTAGTCACTGGACTTGTGCAGCCTTGTTCTCAATTGAAAGTGTACGAAGGGCCAAATGGAGGTCAGGAACACACATACTGACTCTGGTATCTTATCATGGCTCCTCTAAGCACCACCACTGAGTTATGAGTGTTGCTAAATGCCAGTGGTCTTAGTTTGAGGTCAGTGCCAGCTGGTTGCTGTGTTACTGACCAAGAACACACACAGAAAGTCAGAGCACATGGAATCACAAACACTTCAGTGATTTACTTTCACATAATGACAAAGCTCCATTCTGCAGTGTCTGTAGTAGTGGTCCACCAATATGGGTTTTTAAATGGCCGATGTGGGCATTTAGAGAGCAGGGCGCCGATGGCACATATATAATGCTGATCTCATGTTGTTTTTCTGCATCTGATAAAATGCAATTTAATAATAATGAGATTCAATGACTTAACCTAAATGAATATTTATTTTAAATGTTACTGTCTGCATCGTCTCTGCTTCAGTAGATCTGCACTCTGCCTGCACTGAACACAGACAAACATTGGGAAAAACAAAGTGCAGTGTCTCTGACGTGTCTGTAGATATGTTTTGTTTAATTGGTCTTGTGAGCTCAGGAATCTGCCAGATATTGCCCCATTTAATTGGTCTCTTACTACTATTTACTAAGGATTTTCTTCCAGTTTGATTAGGAATGTGCAATCATATTGTATTACCTCAAAGATGAAGAGGATGGAGTCCAGCTCCTCCCTCTGAGACTTGTGACCTGAAACACACACATTAGCTTGAAAGACAGCACAATGATATGACTAAATAGCAATGCACATTGCTTTATTTCTACCTTGTGAAAGCTGACCAATCAGAAATCATCACGACTGTTCAGCTCTTGACAACGACAGTGAGGAAAACGTACCTTTTTGCCTGAGGCTGACCTCAATGGTGACAAAGTTCTCAAAGAAAACATAGTAGATATGGGAGTAGTTCAGGTCGAAGAACTGTTTCAGCTCTGAAGGCTCTGCATTTTCTGGAAAATCAGAGGGGAAATAAAACTGAATTAACAAACACACACACACATCCTCAAGAGAAGAACACTAAGGTTAACGCAAAACGGTCGACAAACTTGTCCTCGACTAGATCAGAAATATGAACTTTCTTAGTGCTGCAAGTGTCCGACATCTGGTTCCATGACATCCTCATCATCATACCTCACATCAACTTGACCACACATGTCCCTCTGTTCACTTTAACAACTAGTTTTCAGTCAGAGAAAAACTAAAAAATGAAATAAAATATGGCAATATAAAGATCAGAGGACAGGGAGACTATTTCACAAGAAATATATCAGTAATGTGATTTTAAAATGGACAATTAAACCAGCTCTCTGTCCATTTTTAGTCTACATTCTTCAGACTTCGAAGACATTTCTGAATTTTCATCACAGGAAGTAGGAGTTTGAGTAATGTAACCTCACTGCAGGTCCAGGTTCTCTAAATATGCAGCTCAGTCTGGGTCCAAGCTAGTTTCAGATAAATTGCTCTCAAGAATGGGAAGTTTACATTTGTGTTTTGGACTGAATCTCAACACCACTGGCTATCATCAGGGAAGGAGACGCACTGACTGAGATACAGAGATAAAGCACACACTCATACTGAGAATACAACCGACACTACAGTTCAGAGTCACAACTGAAAGAAAACTCACAAGCATGTACGGCTACGCACTGACACACACAACCACATGCACAGATACACACTCAGAAGAGACTCGGGTGATGGTCTCTGGGTTTGTTTATATTAAGTCTTAAAGCTAAACTCTGTCACATGGGTGCAAACACACACACACACACACACACACACACACACACACACACACACAGAGGCTGTTTGTGTTCTATGACATAGTGGTTGCCCTTGTAAGGTCTTAGTGGTCTAGCTGAGCAGTTTTCTATCGTTTCCACTGGGGACTGACATTTTAAACACTACCTGACTGCACACATCCTCGCATAAGCTGATGTACAAAAGCTATTTTATTAAGCTATTTTTAACTGGGAGCAAATTATTTAGTCACTCTTCGCATGCTTTCACACTGCAATATTGAGTAGTAGCACCGAATACTATTTTGACTCAGTCCACAATGACCAGAGCTTCATTTACCTGTTGTTCTACGTCACAGTCAACAAGTATGAACCACTAATCTGTAAAAATGACCTGCTTTATTCTGAGGTTTCCGTAATGGTCTGGTTTCTGTTTGTGTACAAAGACAACTACGCTCTGCTAATATTGGACGGAAATTCTGACCTTGTGATGTGATATTGAGACAACATTTTCCGTCATTAAATGAACTGAGCAAAACAGCTTGTAAATGCAATCTTATTTAGACAATGGCTTGATCATTAACCTCCATGTAAAAGGTAGTAAACGTTTGGTCAGTATCCTACTGTAGGGCTAACTGTGTTTGTTTTTTTTGTTTTTTTTGGTCTGACATCAACAATGGGGCCAAACAGGGCTGGGAAGCAGTTACTTAATAACTGGATTGCATCAAAGGGATTGCAAAACGATGAAAAAGCCTCCTGTTAAACTATTCCTTCAGATCAGATATAAACTATCCTATTACAAAACCTTAAAACAACACCCCTAGTGCTCACTCTCTGTTTCCTTCAGTGGCAAAGGTAAACACTTTCCTGGGGAGCGTCTTGTTTGAGGGTGTGGAAAACTGGTAATTACAGTAAGTTTTCATGAGAATGATGGCGACATGAACAACAGCAGCATGGAAGAGTGATTCTTGCTGTAGGGTATTTAATTTAGCCTGCTTGCTCTTTAAGTGGCATGGCTCCAGTTATCAGTTATCATAATGGTGCCCATGTGCATTTTCTTCAAGTGGTGTACTGGCAGCACGATCATTAAATCTGTGTGGTTAGCTATTGTTGAGCTGTCTGAGCATTCCTTCTCAGACAAGTGTGTTTGTGTGTCGCCTGACTCTGTGCTTGTTATCAAGGTTTTGTGCTCCCCATAGAGCACAGACAGGGGGCACACCCCTTTCTCTCCATGTCCCACGCACATACACACAAACACAGAGCCCAGCCGCTCTTACAATAGAAACAGGAAGTTGAGCTACTGTATAGACACAGAGAGAGGAAATAGTACAGGCCGTCTCCCTGTCCGGTCAGTGTGTATGTGTGTATGTGTGTGTGTGTGTGTGTGTGTGTGTGTGTGTGTGTACACATGTGTGAGCAAGCGTGTGTCAGTGAGAGACACATGCGCGCGCACACACACCATTACCCTGTCATCCTCCCCATTCTCCCACAGATTCAAAACACTGCAGTTTGTGTTGTAACACATGTAAACACACGTTAAAACAACAACAACAACAACAACAACAACAATCAGCATTTCCCACGAAACCCCGCCTGGAGAAATCACAACAGCCTGACTAACATCATATAGCATCACTGTGCATAAATCTTACGCAGTCGGCTTCATACACATGTTCTCACACGGTAGTAAAATCATAACACCCGATTCCCCTCGATGCAGACCTTCAGTCAAATTCCATTCAAAAATCTGACAATGTAATACACTTGCTGCTAACGCTCGTTTTAAGCTCCTCTAACTCGACAGATGATGTTGACAGCGGATGCAGATACTCATAAACTTTTCAGCACATTTTAGTTTAGCCCGTATGTACAATGCTAATACTGCCCATTATAGTCCTTCTGAGGGAAACACACAAGAGCAACAACTTTAAAAATTTACGAATATCGAAAAAAATACGAGATATAACGTTTTGCAGAGATGCCGAATTCGTAACAGGATACTAAAAATATGAAATTATGTTAAAGTTTTTTACAAAAAAGCTGTGTCTCTGTTTACATGCAAAGCAACTTTGAATTTCGAGATTTTCGAGATGAGTTTGGTGTGGCATTCCCTGTATGCATAGACTGGCACGTAGAAGCTAACCTGTTAACTGATTAGTAATGATTTTTAACTTACCTATGACTATTCTGAGATGCTTCAGTCTCGTCAATACGTCCTTCTTTGGGTCCAACACTTTCTGTGTTGATTTTTTAACGTCCCCATGAGGCTTTTTGGAAAACATTCCTGGGGCAGAAGACACAAGAATGCGATGGTAGACAGCAAGGAGGGGCTAGCTGTGTAGCTACTTAAACAACCTCAGCTAGCGTTAATCTTCAAACTATAACGAAAAAACGTTGTCTCTGGGTCATTTAGAATGCTGCGCTAGCAGCCCTCCGCAACAGCGCGGAGTATATCAAGGGATAGATTTTGCCGGAGAAGGCACATTCTGTTTAAACTAAGACAAATACGAAAAACGTAGCGGGGCAAAGCATCCATCCATCGCACCTCCCTCCCACAACAGTCCGCAGCCTGAAGGCTAAACTAGCTAATCGGCTAGCTCGGCTGTTCACTTAGAAAACATCATGGCGGAGAAGGGAGGAGGCAAAACAAAATAATGGATAGCAGAGTAATTCAACGCCAAGCAAACTTTCGCTTGCCAGTTTGATCAATACTGTATAAGAATGTTGTTAAATTGTACTATACGTCTGGCACAAACAGTATTTCCGATTTTGCTGGCCTTAAAGTTTTAAACGACTGTCGCCAATTCTGCTCGAACTCTCCGTCTCAAGCTATAGTGCTGAATCCTGGGTAACGTAGTTTAGGGCTGGTTGGACGACGTTGATGATGAACACGTTCGCGATACAGAAAACTACAGTTCCCTATGCTAGTTCGAGCGCCCGAGTGAGATTTGTTTTTAGCTTAGCTGGGACACGAGTGAAATTGTAGCTGACCGAGAGGGAAAAAATAAAATTGAGCTTGTTCTCTCTTAATTTTGTTTTTCTTTCAATATTCACACAAGCGTCCAGCACCTTCCCATCTTGTGAGTTATGGTTTATGTTTAAGTTTCCTTAATAATGTGTTTTTGTAACAGCTCGTGCCAGTCTTCCTTGCTACTGAACTATACTAGGTTGCTAAAATGCTAACGTAATGCTAACTAGATGTGTTGTCGTTTATGTGTGTTTCAAACAGTTTAATCATTAAAATAGGCAAACAGCTAGATCTATTTGTCAGTTAAAATCACTTTGTATGAGTAATTTTTTCATAACTAAGCTCAACCACTATAACAAAGCCTTCTACCAATGAGGGTTCATTCTTATTTTCCCCAGTACCCCAGTGTTTCCGGCAACATTTCAAGAAGAATTTCCCAAATTGATTCGACATAAATATGTAGATAAATGAAGAAAAAAATATGGAACATTATAAAACATCTGTCACTGGGAGTAAAATTACGATGGCTGCCCCACATTAGCACTTGATGAATAACAATCGGTATATTACACTTTCAAATGGATAAAAAGTGCAGAAATTTCATCCTCCAACCCTAAGATTTTTCAGAAATTATATAATCATATCAGGTGAAGGAAACAAAATTATTGCGTTCATCAACAAGCCATTTGTAATTACTTTGAACTGCCAAGGCATTTCAGTCAAATATGTTAAAAGTCTAAAGCTGTTTGTTTAGGTAGAACCGGCTCAAGAGCCTGACATTGTATTTGGATCTAACTCTACCAGTCTGACGTTGACTTGCCGTCATGCCGGTGCATCGTGACCGGGAGAAGAAGGAGAGCACAGCAGAGGAGATGGAGGTGGAGGAGCAGGAGCAAGAGGCATCCACCTCAGAGGAGGAGGATTCTGACACCTCCTCTGTCTCCGAGGATGGAGACAGCTCTGGTGAGAAATTCCGAAACAGCGGAAAATGAGCCCAACATTCTTATTCAGATGACGTTAATGGTTGCTGTTATTTCAGTGCATGATTCTGATAAAAATTTGTTGCTGCCGAAGGTTTGACCGGACAGTCATACTCAGTGAGATGTGTGTGTCTTTATCATATTCCAGAAATGGATGAGGAGGACTGTGAGCGGAGGAGGACAGAGTGTCTGGATGAAATGTCCAACCTGGAGAAACAGTTCACAGATCTGAAGGACCAGTAAGACCGAAACTGAAGTTTACCGTTTGTCTTTGGAATTTATTCATTCATAGGAATTAGCTATGGCCACACTTACACCTGTGTTTGTGTTCAGGTTGTATCGTGAGCGTCTCAGTCAGGTGAACAGCAAGCTGGGGGAGGTGGAGGCCGGCCGGGCAGCAGAATATCTGGAGCCCCTGGCAGTCCTGCTGGAGAACATGCAGGTCCGCACCAAGGTGGCAGGTAACTTCAACACACACAGACACACTCGAAATGATTACACACTCCGGCCTCCTTCTTCACCCTCTTACTGTGTGTCCCCTCTCTTTGTCAGGCATCTACAGAGAGCTGTGTCTGGAGTCTGTGAAGAACAAGTATGAGTGTGAGACCCAGGCAGCATGCCAGCACTGGGAGGTTAGACACACACATGCATGCACACACAGAGACACATCTGTACTTGTATCCTTGTGATCACACTCGTTGACATAATGCATTCCCTAGCCCCTAAACGTAGTTCGAACCTAACCCTTAAAACTAAGTGTTAACCCTCAAACAAACCTTCAAAGGACTGTGAGGTCTGGACAAAATCTCCTTGCTTTCCAAAAATGTCCTCACTCCTAAGATCTAAAACTCACATTGGTTCTTAGAGATAACTGTACAAGTACACACACACACCTTCACTGACATAATCTCTAGCCCCTATACCTAACTTTAACTCAAATTGCTCTTTGAAGGTCTAGCCCAAAGTGTGGACTAGGCCTGAACAGTTCATCGGAATATTATCCAAATCGTAATATGGCCAGGTACAATGTTCAAATTGCAGGAGCTGCAATTTTCTGATTAAGGTAAAGTGTGTCAGAACGTATCACTATAAATGAACCACTGTGCTGCTGCAGAGCCGACAAATCATGTTCTCCAGACATAAGAGAACATGCTTGTTTGGTACAAACCCCAGCAAAAATCACATCATCATCATTTTTTCGTAATCACGATATCTGTCAAAATAATTGCAATGTGATTTTTTTTTTTGCATATCGCTAGGCCCTAGTGAGGACAGGCTAAAATGTCCTCTATCCTAAGGTCTAAAACTCTAGTTGGTCTCTGCAATGATGGACACACAAATACACACACACACACACACACACACACACACACACACACACACACACATATACTGCAGAGGTGATACATTGTCTTTAGTGTCCTTGGTTCCGTGAATCATGAATTTGAATTAAAGTAAGTGCATTGTGATCCATGTAACTACAAGTGGTGTATATACAGTATGCTTTTAGATGCATGCTTGTGTGTTAGATGTGATTGTTTTTTTCTAATACTATGTATGTGTGTGTGTGTGTGTGTGTGCGTGTGTGCAGAGTGAGAAGCTGCTGCTGTTTGATACAGTACAGAGTGAACTGGAGGAGAAAATTAGAAGACTGGAAGAAGACAGACACAGCATAGATATCTCATCAGGTAACACACACAGAACACAGTCATTACATCATGTCAAGTCATGCGCATGCAGCTCGATACAAAGCGTTTTACTCACAGGAATCCAGCTCTGTGTGTGGTATTCAGTGCATGCACAAAACATTTTAATCTGTCTCTTCCTCTGTCAGAGCTGTGGAATGATGAAGTGTCAGGAAGGAAGAAGAGGAGAGATGCTCTCAGTCCAGATAAGAAGAGGAGACGACCTTCAGTGGTGTCTGATATCCTTCCACTGTCAATACCTCTGTTACTGTTTTCTATAAATCCCAATACTTGTATCTGGATGTGTTCTGGCTCCCTGTGGCACTGCCCTTAACCCCACTCACGTCCATATATTGTTTACATGCTGCCTGACTTGGACATCCTGGAGGACTGGACAACTATTAGAAAGGTTAGTAAATGCATCCTTTAATAACCAGGGCTGTGTCCTTGTCCCATGGTGGCATTAGTGTGTGTGTGTGTGTGTGCAGGCTCTTTTAACAACCATGTACGTGTGTGTTATCCTCCAGGCCGTGGCCACGCTGGGTCCCCACAGAGGGAAGACCGACGCTGACAGCTCCGTGTTCCCATTCAGACCAGACAGAAACAGGTCCATTCTCAACTGCTGAGGAACACACACACACATCCAAACACTCACACGTTAGAAGACGCACCCAAACACACAAGGACCTCAAACACACGCGCGATACATGCAAACATACATATGACACACATTTACATCTGCATGCACAAAAAAACGCACACAGCGGAACATTCGTCGGACTCTTCCCACAATCCACTGCACTCCTCAGCGAACAGCGACACCAGTCGGTAAGCTGCCTCTCGTGCCAACAGGCACACACAGTAAGGACTCAAGGTCTGCTTCCCTTTAAAGGACAAACAGGTGTAGAAGCATTATTCGCACTGACCCGTTACCAGTACTTCCAGTCAGAAACTCCTGTGTGTCCCACATCTGCGTTGTTTTCAGGGAGCAAAACAAAGAACACTGATGCAGCACAGAAGAATAACTAGACACAGAAACTTGTATTGACTGGTGCCTTCTAACTGTTTAGCAGAAAAGAACAAGCCGCAGCAGACAGCGTGTAGGTGACAGACATTAGCATTTTTTCTTTCTCAGTTTTGTCAGAATAGATTTTAAATAGAAGACTTATACTCTACAGTGTCACCTGCTATGAAAGAAGGGTTAAACATGAGCTAAAGAGGCCTTACGTCATGTTTACATGTTCCATGTGTGCGACATCATCAGGCGGTGTTTGATCTCAGAGCATCACAACAGTTTGTCTGTCACATGTTGGATTGAAATGATTGCTGCCAAATGATTGTCAGTCCTTTAACGGCTGACATTTTGAACAGATCCCTCCACTTCCGTTAAAGTTTTTAACGCTCCCAGAATCGAGTACTTCAAGCCTTGATTTTGGCTTGATTGCAGCAGTGTCAGCAGACCCTGCAGCTGAACTTCAGGTGCCATTATCTGACGTGGACGCCGTTTAACAGGCACACCAGAAGACACATGGAGAGTTTTCGCAGTTGTTTCGCAGCGTTGTATTGACCAGCAGTTCAAATATCTAAAATGGAGTTTTATTTGGTGTTACTGGAGCGTTTAGAAAGTTTTCCCTCATGAAGTGATCAGCTTTCCTTTCACAGGCTCTACATCATTGTGTGTCATTATCAACACTGATGTTGAACCTTAAAGCTGGACAAAGCTTCCTTCCATGACATGTGAGGAAATACTGGTTTATATATGAACCCTGTCAATTTGTGCCATATTTGACATTTTTTGTGTGTTTTTATGTGGATCTGTTTAAATGTCGCGGAAGAAAAATAACTGCTTTTTGATCAAAAGGCAGTTTGTACAGTTTTTTTTTGTTGTTGTTTCAGAGAGCGTCCAGACCTCCACAGTACCTGCACATGAAATGAAGCTCTGTCAAATGTCTGTTTCAGATTTACAGTTTGTCACTGTGATTGCGGTTGAGACAAACTCAGTTATAGCTGTAATTAAAAGGCAGAATGAGGAAAAAGATTTTTCAAGATTGTGTGTGCACATGCGGCCAAGACAGAAAGGAATACTAGTTAGATTTAAACCATCTGAAGCACAAATTCAGGGAGATATCACATTTGTACTGGACCCTTTTCAAACCACCAGTGGACTTCTTCACACCACCAACTCTGTCAGCAAGTGGTGATAAGAACACAGCGAAAACAGGGATTACTTCATTCATTCATATTTATTCTTTTTTAATCCTTTTTTCCTCATCAGACTCTTAGAAAATCCTAAATTGTTGTGAATACAGGTAGTTATTTTCAAGTGGATCGCCAAGTCAATTTACCCCCTCTTTATTTACCACTACAATATCAAACCAGTGTCAGTAATGCAAACATTGATGGGAGCCACATTCACAAAAGTATTTCATCATAACTGAATGTAATACAAAGAACATGTGAGAGGTGAAACCCCCAGGTATCCCTTTACAGTTGCTATTCAACAGGTATTACTGTTACATTCTCTTCACGTGCATCTACCTCTGCTGTCGCTCACTCTTTAAACTTAAATCCACGTTTGGATTATTACTCAAGAACCCGAAAATGCTTCCATGTTTGTGACCAGCCTGACAAGAGCTGACGTTGTTGTTTCAGTGTGTTACAGATTAATATGGCTTTGTAGATTTGATAGGATTTTTTGTGAAGCCTCCTGTGATGATGACTCATTGTACAAACAAGGAACTGAACCGTGTCCTTCCGTTTGTACCCCGCCACCGAATCTTCACAGATACAACACGCTGTTTAGAAAGGACGGTGAACAAACTGCCACTTAATACTGTCGATTTGTAACCGGAGCTTTTTAAAGATTGAGGTGGTGGGGATGTTAAATTCAAAATCAATATTTTTGACAGTTCATGTTAATGTATCAGGTACATTTGTGTCTTTCTTGTTGATGATGTTGGTGGTTTTTACCATTAAAAGTTGTTTTATAAGTACTCCGTGGTGTCTCTCTGACTGTAATTTTTAGCAGTGAAGAAGACGCTGACAGCAAGGTGTAGGTGAGCACAGTGATGGTTCACGTTACAGAGAAAGAACTGACAGACCAAAGAGAGCGTCCATATTTTTAGACCTGGCTCTTTGTAAGCATTAACCTCACTAATAACAATGAAATATTTATCAGCTTCAGAGTGTTTCACAGGGCCTTGAAGACAGCACATGAAAAGGAAGGCAAGCCTGCATTGATCTGAGGACTCGACAGCAGCTTATATTCTAATAAATTCACTATTGATCAAACTTCAGAGCATTGCTAACTTTAGAAGAACGTGTTGTACATTATCTACGTCAAGCTAACAACACGGTGCAAAGAGAGCACTCCTCCCAGTAAAACTGACGTATTTAAGAAGTGACATGCACACACTCAAGAGCCAACCTACATATTATTATTATTATACATCCATAATAATAAATAAAAATTACTATTATTGTTCATTGCTGTTTGCACCAGGGATTTGAGGGAAACGATATTTCAGTTCTGTACATATCGCAGCAATGACAAGAAAGTTGACTTAATAGTCACTTCTTTCCACACACTGCTAAATCCCTTCATGTACACACAGTATAAGGCTGTTTTAAGCAGGATTTGTCAGCCTCTGGTTTAAAAAAATATTAGATGCTATTCAGAAAACCGTGCACTTGATTGTTAAATGTTACACAGCAGGAAAATATTGCTTCATTTTGCTGTATTTTTCAGCTTATTGTACATGTTTCAAACACAGAGGGGAGAATTTTCCCAGAGTCCTTCTTTAAGGACAAAACAAGTGGAAGCCAGAGTCAAGAGTCATTGTAACAAGATCAGCAGGACACTTCGGCTCTTGGTTTAAAGCAGCTTTCATGATGAAGGTAAAAGCCTGTTTAAGTCCACTGGAAAGCTTGTGAAATACAGTTATGATTCACCAAGAGGTGAAAACCATAAGAATCACTTTGACTAATGCTCTCATTCAACCTCTGAAGAATAATTTGGAGAATTCTTTTCAAGATCGGCACACGTGACATTCTCTATGCAAGTCAATGTGGAAAGTGGACCAGAAAACCCACAACTATCCCTTATTTTGGCTTAAAGCAGCTGCTAAATATCTACTCAGAATCTAACAGGGATGCTAAAATTATACAAAATTATTATTCATTGTAGTCTACTGATTTAAATTGAACAGTTGCAAATGTATTTTCACATGTGAATGGTCAGGTCGTTAGAGATCATTACATTGAAACTGTACTGTGCGATCAAAGTTACAATAAATTGAAAGTATATTTGGAATATTTAGCAACTACATAGTTACCATAACGAAATCGCTGCTGCTGCGTCGTATGTACAGTATTATAGAAAACACTGATAACTAAGCAAACATCCGAACGCTCTGTTCCTCCACTGATCAGTTTGCTCCTCAAACATCGCACACAACAAACTGAAGATGAATACATCCGTGAAATATGGAGACACTGACAATTTGGCATTCTTTATTCAACTATTTATAATCACTTTTTACAAAATTCACATGGGTGTCATCTTTATGGCTTAGAAGGCAGCCTCTCTTCCAGTCAGTCCTCGTTCATTCACTGCTCTGCGACAGCCAGAGATGAGTCACAGCTTACCTCGACGAAACGCAAGCAGCTTATGGAAACCACGTCCTTCAAGCCTGGGCCATATGCAAGTCACTGAAACATGATCAAAAACACTGCTCTTGGAAATAACAGCTTTGTTGATGAAGTCCTATGAATCCCACAGGGAAGCCAGCTAATTCAGTTACACACTTTAATTATATTTTAAGAAATTGCTTCATTTGACCTCAGGGATACTCGAGAGTTGAAGATAAACTCAGTTCAGCCACAGACAAAACAAGACCGGATCAGCTTTGATTTAAGTTTCATGGAATCCAGGTCAGTAACAACGTCGCTGATGAATGGCTGAATTTCTAAAATTATGCTGACCATGGCATGAGTGTTGGTGTGACAAAATATATTGTATAAGGCCTAAAAAGATGCATTTCCTCCCTGATAGCTTGTAATCATTTAGATTTCTCTTTCTGTACCGTCAGCATGAAATGTTGACTAATGCCATACGTGACACACTCGTTACTCTGCTGCATATCACACATATTAACACTTCTACATGCACACAATTCAAGCTGAGTGCCGTTAACAACCTGTATGGCATCGTCAAGCAAACAAGCGACTGTTTCTGGTTCACGTGGCATCATTGTCACACACAGACGTACAGATCAAGCAGCCGCGCTCCTGTCTGTGAAATTACACAACAGAGCTGAACTGCTGTCACTGCGACTCCACAACGACAGGGATGACAGGGCCGAGTGAGAGTAAGAGAAAAAGAAAAAAAAAAAAAAGGCAAGTGACAGGGCAGAAGAGAGAATGTGAACAGAGAAAGATGGAGCAGAAGCACACAGACAGCAGCAAAGTGGGCAAATGAAGGCTGACAGCTTCCCCACTCCTCATTAAACACACCCTCCTGGTTAAGAAGTAGATGCCAAAGAAAACATAAGGATGTAAAGTAGCAACCCGCCCAGCCATCCATCTACCTCAAACATCTCACAGCTCAAAAAAACCTGGTCAAGCTCAAATGGCATCTTCGGGCGAGGGTGTGTGCTCCTCTGGCAACTGGCTGTGAGGTGGGGACTCCTGAGGAGGCGGAGGACCCATGGATGGAGGTGGGAGGCCGTCAGGCAGAGGGGGTCGCATGAGGGGAGGAGGGTGAGAATGAGAAGCAGGAGGAAAAGGAGGTCCACCGGGAGGGAAACGAGGGGGGAACATCATCCCTGGAGGTGGAGGGGCCCACACTGGGGAAGGAGGAGACGGACAGAGAGTGTTAGGTTAACTCCGATGGCATTTAGAGATAATACGGTGCTACAATGTTGTGGAGATAGCTGTGACTACTTACTAGGCATCATGGGAGGGCCCCCGGGCCCCCTGGGAGGGTAGAAATCAGGCGGTGGTGGTCCATAAGGGGCTCTACGAGGAAAGGGGCCATCCATGGGGCCCATCGGGGGTCCAGGAGGGGGTACGCCCCCCATCCTTGGATCAACATCAGGGGGAGTCCTTCGATCACCAGGTGCAGACTGGTGACAAGGATCCAGAGGAGGTAAATGTCAGAGAGGCTGGACCACAGAACCAAACACACACATGCAGCTCACACACGTCTTACCTCTCTGTGCTCCAGTTCACCAGGACCAAGGCTGTTTTCTCTGTATGGGCCATCTGCACCAGAATGAATCAATGATTAAAGGACATGAACAATCAGGAAGTAGACAGTGTTTTTTTGTTTCGGGTTTGCATTTCAACACGTCAAGACCTTCACACAGGATTGAATTGTGCTTTTTAATGTGAGCTGAAACTTGTCTACGGTTCAAAAGGGTTCAAGATAACGAGACAGAATAGAGGAAAAAAACAATGAAGGAATGACAAGCAGCTATACAGATTGCAGCGACTCACCTGCCATGTCTGCAGGGTGAGGGGGGCCCGGGGGGAGAACCCTTGGATGGAGAGGGCCGGGTGGGAGGGAGCCTGGAGGGGGCAAAAGGCCCAGAGCTCCTGGAGGAGGTGGAGGTCTCCTGTACATTGGACCTCCTGGTTCTGGGAACATATAGCCTGAGAGAAAGGCACACAGTGAGAGACGTGAAGATGAATCAATATTATATCAACAGCTCTTTCCAAAGCTGTAAATAAGTCAAATGAGGCTCTAATCTGTACAATCATATTGATATTTTTGGAGGTTGCTCCATTTATAAGAAATTGGAGTGACATTTTGGAAGCGGAAAGTGTCTGATGTTGGGTGCGTAACGGCTTAAAAATAAGCCATTTTGTTGTTTTTACCTTGAACAATCTGTTGTATAAACTGTGTTTTCAGGTGGACTTGTGCCCTCAGGATCATGTGATAAATCATGATACTCAAAAACTCAAAATGCATTGAACACAATACACATTCACTGTCAGCATGCATTTAGCATGCACATGCACACTATACAGCGCTGACAGCTGACCTGCACGGGCACAACTGATAACCTCAATGATGGCTGCATTGTTTGACTGTCAACATCTGGGTTCCCAAATAGTGTGGAGACAGGACACAATGATGCCTTTAGAACATACATACACAAACAAAATCAAGGTGCACATGATGCCACACAGGTTGAATTTTGTCTAAATAATCCAATAATGATGAGGATGAAAGATTGATGATGCCGCAGAAATCCAGCAGTGTCACATGCAAATGTATCCCCATGAGAGCGAGGATTTAGAAATACAAATGCTGCAGTCTGCAGTCTGATTCTCACTTTAATATGCAAGAGCAGGAATCAGCAGGAACAGAGCTATTTTCATCTTTGCAGTCACAAGTCACTGCTCATGCTGTCAGCACTTCAAAACTGTTTTTATTTAGGTCACCTTGAGCAGACTAGAATCTTTACAGCATTGGAAAAAATCTTTCAACTTCTGTTAAAATTGTATTATAAGCAAAAAGAAAACACTGCTGAAATTAGTTTTAACTCTTGTGTACTTACCTGCTTCAAATCAAACGGAGGAAACACACTAATTTCTGTTGAATCTGATCTGAATCACCATCGTCAATATGTTCAGGGACAGGCCAGAGCTGGTCAGGCTGTGTGAGCATCACCAGCTGTTTCCAGTATTACAGGTTGACCTACTGGATGTTACTCTATGTCTTTCTCTTTGTCTCTCCTGCATACACACATACGCACACACACCTGGAGGTCCAAGGGGCCCGGGGGGTCCTGGTGGGGGTCCCCTGCGATCTCTCTCCCATGTAGGAGAGATTGAACCGCTGTCTGAATGAGGACCTCCACTGCGCTCCATCTCTCCTTGGCCACCTGGGGGCTCCATTGGGCCACGAGGCACTGCAGAGGAGAGGACCCGAGGAAAGAGACAGTCGGAGGAAAAGAAGGTGGGAAATAGAGATAATTGAAGATGATGATCAGCGGGAGAGGACGAGGGGGGGAGAGAGAGGGAAGGGAACAGGCAGAACCAATCGCCCAAAGACAAAATATCAGACAATTAGACAGTGTGACTGCAAGAGAGAGACAAAGAGAAAATGCTTTCCAGAGACTTTCCAGAGAGCCAACAGCATGCCAGCATACAGACCATGCCACTGCACCTGACTAAGCATCTACAGCTGATCATGCTTCATCCAGCTGCTCATCTCCAACATGCTGCAAGTGTTTATTGTAATGACTCTGTGAGACTGACACGGCTGCGCTCAAAATAACTCAACCCCCAAAAACATCACGAGAAGGTATTAGGAGACTGTCCTCAAAGTGTACGGTACGAATGAAAATAAGGAATGCTAAATTTATGCTTGTAGTGGTTGTGTCTCTACATGAGCGTCTTTACCTCTTGGAGACAGTCTAGCAGGTGGCCCGTCCATTAATGTAGGAGGAGACAGAAATGCTCTGGTTTCAGATGCAGGTCGACCCAGAGGAGATGGACCGTATGGTGACCTTTCAGCTGGAGGTGAAGGACAGCTTGGTGAGTGCAAAGTTGAGGACATCTGTGACCTACTGCATGTCCAGGTCAGGTCTATTCGGCACGGGATATAATGCAAGCTAGATAATGTGTGTTTGCTCTATATGTGTGTGCTAACCCCTGAAAGGCAGCGGTCGAGCCAGGCTGTCCAAGGCGTAGGGATCTTTGTCGAGGGCGTCTAGTTTAAACTGAGTGTCTGTCAGCCTGTAAACAAACACACCCAAGGTCAGCACATGATGACAAACATTGCCTATATCGTGTATACACCCTAACCTTTCGTAAATTTAAACGCAGTCACTGTTTGCTTACTTCTGTCTGAGGAGGGCGTTCTCTCTCCGGATGTCTGACAGATCTCGTTCTGCTGCTCGGGCTGCCAGCTGGAAAGTCAAGCCATCACCAGTAACACACCATGGCACACATGCACAGACACAGTCATCATCATGGTGGTTTAAGCATCAGAGTCCCACCAACACCAACAGATGTGTACAAAATGAATGCTCTCAGTACTGTCCCTCTCATGTGTTTTTGAAGCGTTCTGACTTTTACTAACCCAGTTATTGTGAGCCTTCTTCTCATGTGCTGATATTTGAGTCTGGTAAGACTGTTTGGTTTTCTCCAGCTCTTCCTCCATGTCCTCTGCTCGTTGTCTGAACAAAAGGTGACGTACAGGTGAGACTGAGTTTCTGCACATGGGAGGCGGATGAACATCGCACACGTGTTTGCTGAAGCTTTGTGGAAGCAGTGTACCTGTAGTTGTTGAGTTCCTCCATGGCCAGCGCGATGTTTTTGTCTGCTTTATTTAACTTCTCTTCTTTCTGCAGGCGTTCCTTCTCCTCTACTGTCAGCAGCCTGCAAACACATACGGTCATCAATCAAGCTTGCAGTTGCACTTGCTCTCCGTACACGTATCTGTGTGTGTGTACCTGTGCAGCTTGAGTTCATTCTCCTGGTACATTTCTGTCATAATGTGGAGTTTCTGTTGCAATCTTTGGACCTGAACACATGAATAAGGGAAAGTGAGTCCAAAAGCAAATGAAAGTGGAGCAACATTATAATTAAATATCACTCTAACACAGATCAGCTACCTGATCTGAGTAGCTTTCAGTGTCCGACTGCAGAGATAATTTCTCGTTCTCCAGCTCCTTAATGCTCACTAGGGGAAGAAACAAAAACACACAGTATAAGTCTAGTCTCTACACTGATATTACTGATTTGCCACCTAGAACTCAGCCAAGTGTTAATTATAACCCCAGGCTTCGTTTGACGTGTTTGTTCGCTATCAGACATCTTAATGACAGTCTTGGGAAAAACAGACACCAGTGGACACCTGACTCACCGAGCAAGTCTTCTTTAGCTTTGACTTCATCATTCAGTTTGGCAAACGCTCTATCCTTGTCTTCATCCACTGATTTGAGGTCTGCATTCAGCTGCACAGAAACACAAATACAACATATTAGCAGACATTCAGTAAAGTGTACAGAGATGCTTAAAATTACTGTTTAAGTCTAACACTGTATGCTTTTGTCAGCTATGGTCAAATACCTTAGCAGCATAGATAAGTTTCTGGACTTTCTGGAGATGGCCTTGTGCGTCTCCTCTTCCATTTTCCTCTCCTCTTCCTGCTGTCCCATTGGATGTCTCCTTCTCTCCCCCTTCCTCACCTTCCTCTCCCTCCAGGTCTGAATCCCAGGCTTTCATCCTCAGCAGTCGATCTGTCAAGGACTGGATGGATACAAATGTTTGGTATTAAACTAATTTCTGGCAATGCAAAGAAATGTTACTGTATCCTTGAACTTTTAAGGTGGCCTTCTATATCGTATATAGTTTGCAGTCTTCTTCTTTTGTGGTTCCTGAGATATGTCTGTTATGTGAAGTCCAGTTTTTATTAGAAGATCTGAGGTAAATTATACAGTAACTAGTTACAATATACTATAATTAATACCATTATACGCTCATCCTTGTTGGCCACATCCTGCAGCATCCCGTTGTGGGCGGCCTCACACCTGCTCATCTCTGCCTCCAACTCACACACTCTTTCCGCCCATCCCTCCACCTGCTGCCTTAACTGCAGAGAGGAAGAGATGAGCAGAGAGATGAAATGATGGTGTTGAAAACAAGGGGAGTAAAGATGGAAAAAGAAGAGACAAAGATACAAAATATGTAAACAATAGATCATATTTTTAACAATTCTGTGTACATGAGTTGAAAAGAGTTCATACAGAAAACCGTGAATCTAGTACAGTATGTGATTCGATGGACTGAATGGAACAGACTGGCTAAGCAGTACATTACAACCATGCAAAAGCAAAAGCACCTCACTTGCTACAATGTACAGTAATTGGCGGAGTGTGTGTGTGTGTGTGTGTGTGTGTGTGTGTGTGTGTGTGTGTCTGTGTGTGTGTGTGTGTGTACATCATCCTACCTGAGCGTTGCTCTCTTGTAGCAATGTGTTCTCCTCTCCAGCAGTTTCCAGATTCCTCTGGTGTCTGTCACTGTTCATATCGTACACTTTCAGAGTGGTCTGTGTCTAGAGACAAAGGGGCAGCGATAATGTCACATGAAAAACGGAGGGACAGAGCAGCGGAGGAAAAGATGGACAAGCAAAGAGGAGAAGATTAGGTAACAGATGACTGCACCTGCTCTTCCTGTGACTGGAGGTCTTTGGCTTCTTCTTCAAATGTTTTCATGCTCTCTTCAAGCACCGTTATCTAGAAGGATAAACAACAAATAACCCACTCCATCAATATCACACTACTGCAATAGATTGCCATTCCTATTCAAATGTGATTCTTGAATGGTAACTGTAGATGTTACGGTTTAGTATTGTTACTAGTAGTGTGAGTCCCCCTACCCTCCTCTCTTGCTCTATCCTATGGTTTCTCTGCTGGTCCAGTTGATCCTTCAGTTTTTCAAGATCTCCCTCCAGCTCCCTTTTAGTATGTTCCAACTGTCTGGCTTTGGCCTGGAGGGGCAAGAAAACAAGACATGCTCAGAAGACCCTTGTGAAGTGTGAGCAAAAGAGAAGAGTTGAATCACGATGGTAAAATGTGATAAATCATTAGCGGTCCGGTTTTGATGTCCAAGTAGTTCAAGATTTCATAATCTCTGGTTAATTCCCTGGTCTCTCCGCCTTACCTCCAGATGCTCTGTCTTTTGAGTTTGGGCCAAGACACCACTGTCCCTCAGTGAGCCCTCCAGGTCATCGTACTGCAAATGACACATAATGAGGAAATGAATCTGAGTAAATTTAAACTTTTGTTCATACCAGTCTGCAATTACTTCGTAGTGAGAGTTTCTGCTTTTTGATTACACATCCCACAACATCCATAACACAGTGCATCAACTAATTCAGATGTTTTTCACGCCATGGAAATCAAATTAAATGAATTTGGCCTCAGTTGTGTATTAGCCAGGCTCTGTTAGCCGTCAGTCAGCATTGGTACCGACCTCTTGTTGACATTCGCTGAGAGTCTCAAGGACTTTACACTTTTCATCCAGAAGCTGTTCAACCTGCCCAGCCATCCACCGCTCTTTCCCTGAAAACAAGGATACAAACCTTATAAACACATTGAAAATATTTTTCAGTTGTTTCTTAAATATTTCTGCTGAATGAATTAATATACAGTGTGCAGAAAGATGCTAAATTGGCAATGATTCGATACATTACTTTTATTTCTCTCATCATAAAAAAGTGATATCACGGAAGAAGTTGTGACAACTTACTTCGATACATTCTGCTTTTGACCTGTGATTGAATAAGAAGAAAACAATGGTGAACTAGTAGCCATTAAGGGGCTTAATCTGCTGTTTTTCTGTCTGTTTGGACCAACACTACAAATTCATACATTGTACAGATACAAAATCTTTGTCATGTTGATGCATATATACAAGGCCGTGTACTTACAGAGCTATAACATCTACAGGTGAACAACAGCACCGTCATCAGCCCCACCACACTGGAGATGATGACTGGTTCCCATGGCACCCCATACAGGTCTGGCCCAGGTCTGATGTCATCGGGCAGTGATGAGACAACCTGAATGAAGAGGAGAGAGCTCTTTAGTTTAGCACCTGGTCTGAAAGTACATTTTTAAACAGAGGTGTGTGATCCTTTTAAGTGTGGGAACTACATTTGATTCACTCAGTTTAACTTAAGGATCAGTTCCTTCCTACTGCATGACTGGCCTGCATACTACTTCTAATCAAGGCATCAGAGACTAGCAAAACAGCTGTTTCTTCAGTAGGTAGGGTTATGCTTCTTACATCTCGAAAAGGAACCAAACAACTTTAACTTTGAGTAGCTACAACAGTCTTAAAATTGACCGCTAATTACATGTATATTACAAATGCGCATTAGTTGGTATTGCAAATAGTTAGCCTTGACTACTCATCCCTCACGATTTACCACGCAGCTACTGAAGAAAATAAATGATAGTAAGGCAGCATATATATTAACTCTGCTTCAAGAAGAACTCTAAAACATCCAGCACATCTTAGCTGAAAGATTAGAAACAGTAGGGAAGCATAACAACACCTGATCAGACACACTGTCGTTACTATCAATTAGCTAGCTAACTCTTACTAGCTAACTGTGAAGAGCAGCAAACATCTCAAAAAGCAATAGAAAAGCTCCGTGTTGTCTTGACAGCTGGTTAACGACACTGGCAGGACACACATGTTGTCAAGCATGAGCTGTACAAACTTAAAAGACGTGTTCTGCAATAATACAGAGCAGTTTTAGACTGCTTGACATGCCGTTACGATTTGTCAACTGTGAAGGCTAGTAGGTAAATGCTAACGAAACCTGCCACATAACGTACATCCTTCACTTTCTCCACGGCGATACTGTAGTAAGCCTCTGCCGTCGCCTGAAAGTCGACCGCTTTGCTGGCCAACTGGTCGCTTGTCGCATGTTCCGCCATTTCCGAATTATTTCATTTGGTTATTATTTTATGACTATCTTCCATTTAAACGGACATTAAAAGCAGAAACTGAATCCATCAACCGGGCAAGCGGCGATTTCACATCCTATTCACAACACGGACGCTCAAGAGTGAACCACGTCACGGAGAACGTCGTAGGAGGGGAGGGGGTGTTTGATTCTTCCTACAAACTGTTCGTAAACGTTTGGTTAGACTGTTACGCTTAGGACATTGATAATACTTCATGCATTATATATATATGAAGAAGTTTTGAATAAATATATTGATTTGAGCACTCATAGACTAATGTAGATAGAAATACACCCCCGCCAGCATAAATGGTTCACCCCCAACGTCACCAATTGTAAAATGCCACACTGGCAGATCGGAGCACTTTCAGTGTGACACAAAAAGAAACAGGTGTCATTAATGTAAATGGTATATTCTCAATGTCGTCTTTGAAAATCCCTAAAAAATAAAAGAACTATTTAAATTGTGACACGGATATGTTAAAAGCTATCTTCCTGAAGCACCGTATCACCATGTGTCACTTTTGTCACTATTGAGTTACGGCCGCTGACAAACAACACGCCTGTGTAAGTAGGACACAGGTGAAGTCATGCATCAGTGTGGCGTTTAACTTTCACCCAATGTATCGAAAGGTACTCACCACACTGGCCTCATTTTCTTCCATTTCAAACTAGAGAATTAGTAGCACTCTTTAAACATTTGAAACAGGTGGATTACCCGCTGGCTCAGCCTGTGCAACAGGCATGTGACTGATTTGACAGAGACGAGCTGGCTTGACAGCTGAGACGGAGACAAGCAGGATGCCAGAGGAGAGTCAGATCGACATGTGACAAGTTCAGTGTCTTAAAGAACCAGATTCCACAGTACATAAACACTTAAAGAACATCTGGATGACCACTGAAGTACCATCATACCTACTTAAATTTTTGTAAGGGGAAAAACAGGGAATTAACATATTTCATTTTTAAAACTAGTGTCCCCATAACTCTTACCTGTACAGTCAGCCATATGAGGAGCTCCTTCGCTGCATTAACATGAGTGGCTGAATCTTCAGCGATCTGATGAACAAAGTCCAGAATTTGCTCCATTCTTTCTGGAGTTAGAGACAAACATAATTTAAAATGAAAATAAAAAGCTTTACTTCTTTGTCACAATGGTACTGATAATACAATATTAGTAGAAAGACCCAAAGATTTCATGTTTGTTTTAATGTATTCGTGTATTGTTGTAAAAAAGGAAAAGTTAATAATGTTCTGGCCATGGCATAATACTCCAGGTTGTGAGATTGTGTGTCACAGGAATGAGGATGCTGCAGGTCAAGTCGAGCTCCCTCTCATATGTTACTGCTCTTTATCTTTTAATCATCGTTCAATCCTTCTCGATGAAGGCATGCTTTAGTCATCCATACCAGTGGCTGTGGACGGGACTCAGGGGAAACTCTCTCTTCTTCACTTCTGTTTTCCTTCTCTCCTCTTTTCTCATCCTCAGTTCCCCCCTCTTTTCCTGTGCCACCATTCAGCTGTCTATCTTTCTCTTTTTTCACTCCCATCCATTTACCTCTCAGCGTGTTGTCGTCCAGGCCAACAGAGCAATCTCCCATCTCACTCGACTTGAAGGCGATTTCCTTGTCTTTGCTGGCCACAGATGTATCTAACAGGGAAACACATGCACTCCGAGTGACATCACTGTAAGTCAAACCCAATCTAAAATTGAAATATTAAATGCACTTAAAGTCAGTCATGATCTCTGAGGCGGCGTAGACAAAAATACCTTGATGGTTTGTGTTAGTGATGTCTGATTTTCCTGTCTTCAAAGTCTCTCTCACTCTTGCCAACAGCACTTGTAGCTTCTCAAGTGCAATGAGCGTTGTGGTTTTCTCCTTTTCCTCCTGTGGTGCATCCACAAGCCCCATGGTAGGAGCAACCAGTGCCTCCCTGTGATAATGCAGAAGTCCCTCTATATCCAGCAATATAGATTCATCACCATCAGGGTCATCACTCATGGTTTCTGAGCTTCCTAAAACATAATCCAAAAACTGCAGCTTGTGTCGCCCAAAGAGCTCCATCAAAAGAGTCGTCTCCTCCGCGCTCATGTGGGCAAGGAGGCTCTTGTATTGTTTGGAGAGGGTTTTTGCAAGGGTCTGCATCGGGGATGGAGATGATGTCTGGATAGAGGGAGAAGGAGGAGGAGGAGGAGAGGGCTGCAGCTGCTGTTGAGACACAGCGATGGGTGCGTCTGTGTGCAAATCCTGAATGTAAACCTGAGTAGAATCAGCAGGTGAATCCAGTTCTTGTTCAGGAGTCAGAGGGTCTTGGGCCTTGGACGTCTCAACTGTGTTAGAAGCCAAACTTGGGGCAGATGTTTCACTGAAATAGCTGAGGGCGTTTTTGAAAAGTCCAAACGCGCCTCCCCTCTCCGTCTCTGCTCTCCCTTCACTGTGACCATTAGACAGAAGTGAAGAATCAGCTGGATGTTGAGACACATGTGGAGCAGCCTGCTCAGACATCACAGCCTGACTTTCAACAGGGTCACTAGACGAAACTGACATTTCTCCTTCGGCCTTGAGTTCAGTGTCAGCTGTATTACCGTCACTTTCTTTCATCTGCATGTCAGCATCCTCGTTCACTGTTACATCACCCTGCTTCACGTTTATCTCCCTCTCCTCTTTGTCAGTGTTGTCCTCTGCATCGACCTCATGATCAGAGTGCATTTGCTCTGTTTTCTCCTCAGAGGAAATCTCATTTCTGCCACTTTCACTGTCTTCAGGCCTAGTTTTATCTCCCTGACAGAGCGTGTTGTCATCACAAAGGTCAATGTCTGTTGCCTTACTGGAATGCAGTTGATCATCCTCTTTGTTCTCAGCCATCTGGTCAAGTAAAATGGGATCAGGAAGGCCGTTTTGGCCACTTCCACCTGAATATAGCAGATCACCGTCTGTGTCATCGATTTTCTGATTAACTCCTGAAATGTTAGGATCAGAGATGCTGTAAGCATTGTTGCTTTTGACGTCTTCATTCCCATTTAGATTTGATTCACTGTTTGTCTCCACGCCCTGCTCTTCCTCCTCCTCATTGGCCTCATCATTTTTTTTCTCTTCCTCCTGTTTTCTATCCTCCTCTCTCTCTGTGTCCTCTGATGGTACCGTCTGACTCTCTGCTGTCCTGTCTGCTAATATCTGATCACTGTCAGCTACTGGGTTTTGCTTCCCTGCCTCTGCTTCCCCTTCGTCTATTGAGCTCAAGCTATGCACAGAATCGTTTCCATCCCTGTCCCTCATAAATCCGTCTTCTCTGGCTGGAGGATTCCCCTCTTCTTCTTTGTCCTTCCTCTCGTCCTCCACCTCCTGCTTTTCCTCACCCTCCTCCTCTTTCGTTCCATCCTTGGCCTCTTCCACCTCCTCCTGTTGTTTGTTTTCTTCCTCTCTCTTCTCTTCTTCGGTCTGTCTCTGCTCAGTCTCTGTGGACATTTCGGAGAGCACAGATTCCGACCTGCTCTCATCCCGTGTCTCCTTCTCATTGCTTTCAGACTCTGACCTGTCGATGTCATTCTGATGGTGCGTTGAAGAGTGGAGGTCATTTTCCATCTCAAAATGAGATGACTGAACTTGGCTTTCTTCGTCCTCCCTTCTCTCCTCTTCCTTTAACTCTTCCACATCCTCCTGTTTTTCCTCTTTTATCTGCTGCTGCTTTTCCTGTAACTCCTTCACTTCCTCCTGCTTCTCCTCTCCCTTGGGCTCAACCACCTCCTCTTGCTTCTTCTCTTCCTTTATCTCCTCCACCTCATCCCTTTTCTCCTCTTCCTTTAACTCCTCTTCCTCCCCCTGGTGGTCTTCTTCTGTTACCCCCTCCACCTCCTCCTGCTTTACCTCCTTCCTTAACTCTTCTATCTCATCCTGTTCCCCCTCTTCCTTGATCTCCTTCACCCCCTCTTGCTTCTCCTCTTCTTTTAACTCCTCTACCTGGTCCTGTTTTTCCTCCTCCACTTCCTGATTTGCCCCAACCACCTCCTCTAACTTTAACTCTTCTATTTCCCCCTGTCCTTCCTCCTCCTTTGACTCCTCTACGTCCCCAGGCTCTGTTTCAGAGGCTTCAGGCATCATTTCAGTGCTTCTGTTGTGGGATGATTCAACCTCTGGAGAGCTGCCCTCCTCTCCCTCCTGTGCTAACTCACCCTGATGTGTCTCTGCTTCAGTCTCAGCCAGTGAACCTGAATGATCAACATGGGTTCCTTCACTGTGATCGGTTAATGTGCTGCCCTCCACTGAGACCAATTCATTTCTCTCCTCGGCTCCTCGAGGCTCTTCCTCACCACCGCTGACGTGACTTTGTTCTGCTGAGTCATCAGGTTGAATTGTGGGAATTTCTGCGTGAAGTGCATCTGTCTCTGCATGCGTCCCTTCATTCATGTCAGTGGGTTCTTCTGTGTTGTCAGTCTGAGTTGGGATGTAAGCCCTTTCCTCAACCACGTCCTCTGCTTTGTCCTCCTCAACCTTGCCTCCAGATTGTCTCCTGGATTTTGAATTTTCTTCCTCAGAACTGAAATCGGGCTCTAAATTGTAGTCAGATTGTGTCAGAACACCCTGATCAGTGTCGCTCATTTCAATTCCTTCTTCTGCTGGCTCTCTATTGTTATCCTCAACCACATGTTCTACTGATTTGGCCATCTGATTATCTATATCCTGCATTTCTGAAGATATTTCCACATTTAGTATGTTTGTCTCTTTCTCGTTATCATCTAAAACGTTAGCATGCTCTTCTTCCTCACTGCCCACTTGAAAAAAACTGTTGAGCATTTCACCTCCAGCCTGAGGAGAAATGTCTTGTTGACTGACCGACGATGATGCATCTTCAGATAAGACACTATCCTCGCCACTGTCTAAAGCACCTTTATCATTATTACTGTCAGCAGTGACTGTCTCTGTCTCTGATGGCTCATGTTGGTCTTTCAGCATTTCCTCCATCTTTAATTCATTGCTGATTTCTGTCCTTATCTCCTCCTCTATCGGCGCAGGCTGTGATAGACTGGTATCTACATCCTCTGAGGCTGACTGTTGTTCTAAAGTTTTGCCCTCTTCTGTCTCCTTAATATCACTTCCTTTACTTTCATCTCTCTTTTCTTCTCCGAAGCCCAACATGTCCCCGATCCCCATATCAAACCAAGAGCTAGATGCTGGCTGTCCTTCCTCCCCCTGGATGGTCTCCTTGGCCTCTCCTTCAGTTGCTGTCACATGCTCCGACTCCTGATTGGTCAGGCCAAACCCCAGAGTGTTAGACAGTCCGTTTCCCAGCCAATCTAATGTCCCCATCTCTTCCTTCTCCTCTTCATGTAAATGGCTGCCTTCTAGGTCCAGAGACATCCTCCTACTCCTGAATGTCTCAGCTGGCTCTTGTTCTTTGTCATGTTCTCTTTCTTCATCTTGCTCTTTTTCTGCAGAGAGATCTGCTTGTTTCTCTCCTCCAAAGCCAAGCCACCCAGTCATGGTTGAAGTGAGAGAATCAGCTTCTTCTCTACTTTTCACAGCATCATCAGGTTTGCCTTCTCCTCCCAAGCCCAGCCATCCCGTCACAGAAGACGTGAAAGAAGCTTCGGCCTCTGTCTCTTTTCCCTCATCTTTGGCATCTAAATTGCCAGGTTCTTCCTCTGTAGCCAGACCTAACCATCCTGTCACTGAAGAACCGAGCCATGACGAGGAGGCAGACCCACCTTGTTCATTCGGAGCAGCGGGATTCTCCTGTGCTTCCTCCCGAGTCTCTGCAGCAGCATCACCGGTGTATTTGCTTTGGTCCTTGTCTGTTGCTGCACCGTCAGTTTCCTGAGCTGAACCTGGAGCTTCTGTCGAGACAGCTTCAGATGCTGAAGGGCTGTCAGCATTTGTGTCACTGGTGTACGGGGTGGGGTGGGTGGTTTCTGGCTCCTCGTTTTGAATTTTCTCACCATAATCATCCTCATCATCACTGTCCACATAACCGTGGTCAATGAGATAACCAAATTCATCCATACAGAAGAAATCGGACTCCTGGATGAAGAGAGGAAATGAGGGCACTTTAGTTATAAAGCATATATTTTGTACAGATTCAACAAGTATTCATTCAAGGGTAAATACGACCACATCACTGTAGACCAGTTACATTTTTCTTCTATTTATTTACTATCACCGGCTATAGTTGTAATGATAGAGTATGTTTTGCTCAAAGTCTCTCCTCTGAAGAGCTACTGAAATCAAAGCCTGTTTACCCGTGTTTCCATCACTTTCTCCGTAGTTGCATGAACCTGCTCTTCTTGCACTGCATCCTTTGGGAAATAACCAAACTGTTTGTCAATCTAGAAGAAAAAAGGACAGTTCTGTAAGACGGGGGTGCTCTCCCAGATGTCTGTATTTATCATGTACAAGGGTAACATGCAGTCATTCATCCAATCAGTGCTGAGAATCTAAACTGTGTGTATTGTATTCAAGACTAATCTCTTGTGTGTCAAAGAGTGAGAGAGTGAGTAGATGATATCTACTCGAGATATCTGACTTACACTGCCTGCCCAGAGGTCTTCCCTCTTCCCAATCAGTTTGTGGTAAACAAAGATGGTGTCTCCTCGTCTGAAGCTCAGGAAACGGCAGTCTTTACCATGGTGGTCCCTGATGGCCTGCACTCTGCTCATCAGGCCTATACACACACACACACACACACACACACACACACACACACACACACACACACACAAGCACACAGCCACGAAGAGGTTATTCAGATAGAAAATAGATTAAATGTATAAATGGAAAGAAACATCATCATCACAAAGAAAGCTTTGGAATCAGATTTCATTTTCTGTAAATTAAGAGTGTATCACAAACTGGAATAATATATTAGCAGTGTAAGACTTACTTTCACACTCAGAATCTCCACAGATCTTGTAGTCAGACAACAATCCCAGATTTAAGTGAGGTAGAATCACAAAAAGTACGCCTGTGGCCCAGAGGACTTTGACAACCTGTGAAACAGCCATTCTTGTTCTTTTAACAGCAACGTATCAAGAGAAAACGTCCATAATGGGGGGAAACAATCCGAGCAGCTGTCCTGGCAAGTGGACATTGCCTCTGAGCTGTTGCTTTCATGAAGACTCAATGGTAAATGAGGGAGCTGAGATAAGATATCGGGCTAGCATGGAGATAATCATTAACATCCAAGAGCTGCTTGCAGTAGGCCTGCAGAATATTATCTGATGAGTGGTCAAAGGTTTTTATTTTATTTCATTAACGTTGGAGGAAAAGAAGCCACTGTGAAATAACAAAACAAACACAGTGACAAATAAGTGTTCTGACATGCTAAAACGACATTGTGTGGACTTTGTACCTCATCAAAAACACGGGCAACACGACTAGCGTTCATCACCATGACAACCCGCGTCGCACAAAGACGACGTCATCACTCCGCCTTGACAGCCAAGATGGCGACCTAGTGTGCGCCTGGAAGGAATGCATTGTTTATGTCGCCAGAAAACTTTTTTGTTGTAAGTCGCTGCTTCATTCGCATCTTACTTCGTTCGTCTTGACAGAGCTTAGCTTATAGTCGGTAGAAAATGAAGTCCGACGTGGAGGAGTTAATGCCGAGGTTGCTGCCCCTTGACTTCGCAGCCGGTGCGGAGGACCTGGACCTGAATGGACCGCCGAGAAACCCCCATGAATACCTCCGTCAAGTCCAGTGAGTTCACCTAAAACAGCTCCCTTTTTTACGTTTTGACATTGGAGAATTTGTGTGAGTTACTGCCCTGTATACCACACTGATGCTGCCACCGGAAGCATTGCCACGTTGAATATGGTGGATAGTGAAAGCAGAGGGCTCATCATCTGATATAACAGAAGTTTACTGTGACGGCCAGTGTGATATTGGAAGCCATCCCAGGGTTACAATAAGTATTGTTTTATGCTCTCATTTCCACTCTTTGCTCAACTGTACTCTACTACCCAAAAAGGAGTAGAGCACATCAGTGAAGCCAGTTTGTGCTTGCATGTTTCCTTTCCATCAGGCTGGAGGCGTCGCTGTGTCCGGAGGTGGTAGTTGCTCAGATTGACCCCAAGAAACTGAAGAAGAAACAAACAGTTAATGCATCTGTGAGTAAATGTGCACAATGAGGAATGGCATTTCAAATGCGTGTGCATTCATTATAAAAGCCCATCCTGGGTGGTTATTACAAAGGCTGTACATGTTGTGCTATGAGATTAAATGTTGAAATAAAGTACAAGTTGATCCAAGCTACAGCAGCTAGTAGTCAGGCTGTTTATTAAATGACCTACCAGGAACACATGGAGGATATTAGCATGTATGAGATGAGGTGGGATGAGTAAAATGGGTTTTGTGCCTTCCGTGGTTTGAGAGCTCTCTTCTGTGTTTCAGGTGGCAGGGTGCCATGCTGCTCCTCTTGGTTTCTCCCCCAGTCTCAGTTGGCAGCAGCAGCAAGTCAGTAACTTCTCAGCTGTCAGACAGGTAAAACAAAATGCTTCCGAGTCTTTTTTTTTTTTTTTTTTACTTCAGTCCAAAACAAAAAAACTCAAGTCGTCTTTGCGTTCTGCATTTTGCTTTCAGAGCATTGCAAAGAACCGGACTCACTGGAGCAGCCAGAGTCTGGACGACAATGTGCTGATGGTGAGGGGACGGCGTGGTTGCAGTAGATACACACAAGAGACAAACTGAATGAGATTTTGCATTCATTCTAAATTCATATCCATTGGTGTGCGTGCATTTGTCCCACAGCCAAAGCTAGCGGACGAGGAGGGCTGGAAGAGGTTTTGTTTAGGAGAGACGGTCTATCTGGGCACTTCGTCCCTCCACACAGTTGCTGACCCAGAGCCAGCACTGGACTATAGCAAGGTTGTATGAGTGTGTCTTTGTGTGAAGAGAAGGATAAAGACTCACTGAACCATATACTGAGCTGTCAGTCAATGGTGTCGGAATATTGTCATATTTTAAGCAATTCACAAAGTTTGAAGAGGACTCGAAATGTAAACAGTTAATTGTTGCTTCCTCTGTCGCTGCTCTCAGATGGGCTTCCCTCCCTTCCTGAGCATAGTGAGCAGACTGAACCAGGTGAGTGTCCTCCTCACTCAGACATCGCGCTCACACTCTAAACCAGTTCAACAGTGTCATCATTATGGATGTTTCCTCCTCACCTCTCTGCAGTCCACGGTGCTGATGGTGATGGAAATTCTGATCAGCTGGTTCGAGGAACGCGAGTTTGTTCCACAGTTGGTGAGTTTAGACTCATTTTTCAGTCCAATGCTACAGTCACATTTCAGTGTTAGTTTGTCTTTTGACCATTCAGCGGAGAAGAAATGCTTCTTGAATGTGAGTATGAAAGGTGATGGGTCACTCAGTGTAGTTGTTTTTGTTGGTCATAGGGTCGCTGGCTTTATTCTTTGTTGGCCTGCCTGGAGAAGCCTCTGCTGCCTGAAGCCCACTCCTCCATCAGACAGCTGGCCAGGAGATGTGCTCAGCTCCGCAGCACGCTGGTAGGATTCACTTTGTACCATGACATGCTCTGTTCTTTCATATGTGTTGAAGTGGAAATGTACATGTTGCTATTTCTGCATACTTTCTCTATCTTTGGTGGCAAAACCTCACTGCTCAAGTGTTCACACTGGACTTCACATTCTAGCGTATCCTCTCACAACTCATGCTTTCTGGCAGTGCATGCCAGGATCAATAAATGTACAACTCCACAGATCAATGCATTTTTATCTCTGTAGAAAGATTTGAAATGGTAAACACTCACAGCAGTTTGTTTTCTGTCAGATCATTTGACTCTCAGTGTGATGTATTGGAGCTGACAGTCTCTCTGCGTCTATCCTGCTTTTATGATTCCACAGGAGAGTCCGGAGGATGAGAAGCTCCCTGCCCTCAACCTGCTCATCTGTCTTGTTGCCAGGTATTTGCCAATAAGTTCAAGCAGTTTATATTCACGGAATATTTTCTGTTGTGGCTGTCTGCATGGTGGTTTTCAGAGGTTTGTGAGCTTAACTAAAATATCTGTTTACAGTAACCAACATATTACAATCTGAATGATATGCAGTACATACTCTATGTACACCATGTCAGATTTAGCCTCTGTGCTAAACGCTGTATGTGTGCAGTTCTGCTCATTTCCTTTTGTCTGTCCTGCAGATACTTTGAACAGAATGACCTGGCAGACCAGCCTGAGTGAACAATGGGCTGAACTGTGGCAACGAAGCAACGACCAGTCTGGACAGGACATTTAGGAACATGTTGAGAGCCCTCTTTGTCACGCAGCCTTCAGACAGCGAGCTCTGCAGTCAACATGAAATGTCTGAAGGTGGAGGTTATGTGCCAGCCTCCATGCACATGTTGCAGACAGACCCAAAGGGACTGGATCATCAACTCAAACCGTGTTATTGCAAGTAACCAAGTCATTTGGTCACTTGAATGGACCTCTGCTGATGCAACGGGGCAGAAGCCAAAACAGAATGATGATGATCATGTTTGATGGGAAAAAATGCTTTTTCTTTGTGAATTTAGTCTTGAGGTTTATATGTAATGATTTGTATATTAAACTGAGGATTTGTAGGATAACTACTCTTGTGGATATTGTTGTTGGTCATAAATGTTTAAGCCCCAGCAAATATCTCAAATATAGTTGCCAATATTAATAATGTGACTTTTTTTTAACACATATGACCTAACAGAAAACTAACAGTGATCCACAGAGGATAGCCTCCGTAATCATCTGACTTTTCTTGTATCTCAACCACCTCAGTGTCACCTTGTTTCGGGGTAACCAACCAATCAAACGTGGCAGCCACACCTCAGATGATCAGCTTCTTTTGTAGAGAAGTCATTCCAGTTGCAGTTTACTGCTCGCCTCCACTGGTGAGGCACAAACATTTAGTACAGTTAAACAGTTTTCAGAAATTTGCAAAATGAGAAATCGTTGCTTAAAAAACTGGATATAGCCCTACTGAGGGATACAAAGACACCTGTTGTGTGTCCTGATTTCACAAAACAGTTGCATTTAGGGAGCTTTCAGAATGAGACATCCTAATCCTCCCATTTTGAGGCATTCACCTGTGGACAGGTCTTGAAATGCAGACTTTAAGGACGCAGCACACAGGGCTGAAGTGATTGATCAACAGAACACTGTCAATCACCTGGATAACTGATGCCACATTCCAGCTCTTCATATGAGGATTTGCTGTGTTTAAATTACAGTACTGGAAAACAAAAGTGTAATTAGTAAATGAGTAAATGTTTAACTTGGGACTGAGAGGACTGTTGGTCAGACTTTTAAACTCTAGAACTCTTACAAGACTGAAAAAACACCACACCACACACATTTACACTAATACCTCACCTTTATTTTGAAGCAGTTTTATCAGTTGGTACAAAACAAAATTGGAAAAACATTTTCAAAAACTGAACTGAACAAATCACACGTACCCATGTGATGAAGATACAAGGGCCTTGACATTGATCAAATGGTCGAAATAAATGAGGATCAACAGCACTGTCACATCAACTTGAAAACAACTTCTGCACGTTAATGGTTACTGCTGCCAGAACCATCAGTACCCCAGCCCATACTGTTACGATTAGGATGAAAAACTAAGCAAAAAATCAGCGTGATTGTTTCATCGTGGCACGAAGACCTTTTAAAAACCCAAATGTCAGGCTGAAGAGAAATCATTTGAATTTGAAATGAGGTCTCGACTGTGTTAAACCTGTTTGTGAGGGAGTTGCCCTGCCAGATGCTGTGAATAATAGTCCAGTTTGTATTACGTTTGCTGAGTAAAGGGAAACGACGGGGAGAATTAGAACCCGTCACCCGCTGTTTCAGTTTTGACATCGACTTAAAAATCCCTACACTGAGGAAAACCTCCTCCACGTTAAAACTTCAGCAGGCCTTTATGTGGCGCTTCGAGGGGAAAATGCTAGTTTAAAATCTCTCGCCGTCTCGTGTCACGTAATAAATCGTCTGTGTCCCTTAGCTTTACCGTACAAAGGCTGAATAAGAAACAGATTAGCGTCTCTTGTCCTTCCTGTCTCTATCTTTATGCTCCCTATCGCTCCGGGACGATCTGCCCATCCCTTCCTCGCTCCTCCTCTTCCTCCTCTCCTTCGATCCTTTCGAGTCCCTCCCTCCTCCGCTACTCCCTCCTGACTTGCGGTGGCTTCGCTCGTCTTTCTTCCTGCCCCTATCTGAAGGCCTCCTCTTGCGCTTACCGCTGTCCCGGCTGCGACTTCGGCTGCTGCTGTTGGACGACGAGGACGACGAGGATGACGACGACGAAGAGGAGCGGCTAGATCCGGAGGAAGAGGAGGAGCTTCCGCTGGAGGAGGAGCCGGAGGAGGAAGAGGAGGAGCTGTTACTATGACTGCGGCCCTTCCTTGGCTCCTTGTCCTTCTTCCTCCCTCTGCCTCCATCCCCTTCCTCCTTAGAGGGTGCGGGGATAATGCTGGGGGCCTCCTGGGAATCAGGCAGTTTCTGGGGTTCTTCGTCTGGTTTCACCTCCACAGCCTGGCTCTCCACTGCAGAGTTCTGGAACCCGAGGCCAGGGACGGCCACATCCTGCCCGCTGACTGTGGGGGCTGGTTGAGAGCCAGGTAACCTTTCCAACCCCAGAACCCCAGAGGACTTAATGGCCGGCTCCCCCGCGGTGTGGCTGAGCTGGGGCTGCTGAGCGGTATTTGGTGCTTCTTGGCTGGTCACGGTTGGCTCAGAGGACTGGGCATCCTGGGTCTTCTCATTTGGGAGGTCTGGGAGCCCCTGTTGACTGTCTGTTTCCCCCTCCTCTCCCTTACTCCTGTCCTTCTGCTCTAGCCCGCCCTCCACCTCCATCTCCTCTGACCCTGGACTGGCCTCCTTCCTCTCATTCTCCACCCTGTCCTCCCTGTCTTTGACCCCCTCCTCTCCTGCCTTCTTCTCCTCGCTGCCCTCCTCACATAGCTCCATCCCCTCCTCCTCTTCCTCCACCTTCTTCGACTCTTCCTTCTCCCCTTCCTCCTTCTCCTCCCCCTCTTCTTTCTCCATCACCTTTCTATCCTTTTCCCTCTCTTCCTCCTCATCTTCCTCCTCCTCCTCATCCTCCACCTCTGCACCCCTCTTATTACCTGTCACCTTGACTACCAGACCTGCAGGCTTACCCTCCGCCGGATCGTCCATCCCTGTTGCTGCCGCGTTGCCGTCCTGGTCGCGGTTTGGCTGTCGCCGAGGGCGGGACTCCATCTTGCTGAGGTGTTCGGCAAAAGCCTCACACCTCTCCTCAAACACAGCTGTGCAGAAAACAAAACCAAACATCCACAGAGGTTAGAGAGTGACTAACACACAAACCTGTTTCCTCCAGGTGACTGGAGAACATCCTGTCATCAACATTTAAAGCAGCCAAGTCTTTCAAAAGAAATGTCTCATCAAACGTCGACACTACTGACCATTTAGTTTCTTGGTGGAGTCGTCGAGGAGTTTCTGCGTGGCGGAGCACATTTTTCCAGGCAGGTAGAAGATATGAGGCTTGGTCTTGGTACGAATATATTTCACCAGACGATTGTTGTGGCTGGTCCACTCCTCTTGCTGATTTAAAAAGCACAGACAGAAGATTAGCAGCAGATATTCCAGCTACCCGTCCAACCCTTTTATTTCCAGTTTTCAGCGCCTCTTGTTCGTACTGGCACCAAGATGGTGTTAAGAAGCAGATTCTTACCAGCTGAGCCAATTCCACTTTCTGTTCCAGTAGTCTCAGCTCAGTCTGTTTGGCTCTCCTCTCTTCAAACAGCTCCCTCTTTTCAGTCTCCACCTTCTTTCTCTCGGCCTCAGCCTGAACCTCGAGCTTCTGCTCGATCTCTGTACGCCGCTTTTGCTGTGGGGGCAAAAGGAGACGATAGATGGGATTAAAGAGACAAAGTGTTGAACGGGAAGATAAACATCAGGTAATTACTAAACTTACAGTATAAACAACTAAAAACGTAGTCAGCAGTTGAGTCTGTTTAAACCCTTTCGTGTACTATTGTGAACTGAACAGGAAAATAAGTTGGGCTTTTGTAGCACAGGCATCCTGCTTCCATCCAGGACTTTTTGTTTTAAAACTAGAACACAAACATTAACCTTCATGAAGTTTGACCTGATCAGTGTGGTGTCAGAGGCTAAAAACCACCTAATTCTGTAACTCAGTGAGAAACTGGATTCGAATATCTCAAGAAATATTTTGTTGTCTCTGCCTTGTAGGGTGACATCAGCCAACAATTCTTACTATACTCCTGTTTGCTACTCAGGAAGTGTGTTTATTTGCTTTGCCCGCCTCCTCAGTGGCAGTCAGCACAGATTTCCTCACCTTCTCTGTAGAAACGTTTGACTCCTGTTTGAATTTCTGCAGGGTCCCCATCAGCAGGCCAAACATGCGCCGATTCCTGACCAAGAAAACACAAACACACCATCATACACACACACACAACACCCAGCAGCTGTTCAATGATTAGCATCCTCAGCCTCAGATTTTTTCCCCCCTTCCTTATTTTCTCTTTGCTGTTTCATTTTAACAAATTAGACTAGAAATGTTGTGCCAGTCGTCGGCTTTGAGCGTCAGAGGAGCAGGGTCATCGCTCATGTTGGCCTACCTCTGTTTGCCCTTCTCATCCATCGTTTGATCTTGAATGAGGTCTCGGCGTGTTCTTTCCTTGGAGGTAGCTACTACAGACGACTGCAACGCCGGCTGAGAGGAGATGAAAATATGAAAGAGAAAACTAATATGTTAGGACAGTTTCCTTTAAAAACACTGGCTGTCTTAACTTCCCCAAATAACTGACATGTAATGATGATAATCTCTTTCTGACAGAACACCGTGTTTGCTCTAACCAGTTTACAACTAACTACCCAGGATGCGTGTCGATGCCAAATAGAACAAGGTCCAGAAATAAAATAAACGGGATACAATAAATATGGAGCATATACTTATAATATACAAAATATGGTGCAATAATGCAGGACGAGGTGCTCTGATACACAAAATAAATGGACAGGTAGATGCAAAGACACCTGCCACCCAAACAAGGCTCATGTTTTAACTAACAAATCCCATTATGTCATCAATGCCAACACATTATAGAGGAGATAAAACGCTTACCTTTTTGACATCGTCATCATCCTCGGCGTCGCTGTCGTGACGCATGTCTCTCCTGGCCCTCTGGTCCCCTGCCAGCCTGCAAGCGCGCACACACACATTTATAAGTGACAGAGACTTCACAATCATAGCAACTGCTGCTCTCCTCACTGTCAGGGCAGACAGACTAACTGTCAGAGAGCAAAGAATCAAAGTGACTCAATTATTTCCCGGGGTGTGATCTGAGCCCAAGAAAAGAACAAAAATAACTGAAAGACGGCAACAAAACACAACCACAGAGCAGCAGAAAAATGTCGTTATTTTTTCTCACAGCTGTTCAGCACGAGGCAGCCTACGGGCTATTTTAAAACTAACCATTTGGATCCCACTGAGCAAGACCAGCATGTGGTGTATTTCCAGCATTAAACTCAATAATCCAAACTGGTAACATTTGGCTGATTACTGAGTGAAAATCAATGCTTCCCTTAATCTACTTTCTCATTCTAAAAGCTTAACAGTCATAAGATGAACATAATTCTACAGCGATGATCCAAAGCTTCAAAGCAGAGAATTTGAGTAGAACTGAATAGAATTTGAATCGACTTTTAGTAGCAAAATTGCTCCGTCAATGTAACGAAGATGTTTTACCATCGTGAAATTGTGTGTTGTTAGTAGAGCAGTTGGACGCACAGGCATATAAAAACTCTCACCTCAGCAGGGCTCCTTCAATGTCCCTCTGCTTGGCAGGGGGGCCGCCGCTCCCGATGTCTGAGAGACTACGCCTGGGAAAGCAGACAGAGGTTAGAGATAATCACGCTCTTTAAAACAGTCGGCTCTGATTTACAAAGGCTTTCATGTCAGCAGGAACAAACCAATGCTCTGCATGTGGTTTGCCGGGTGAGGTATTTTCTCATCTCCATTGCAGTTTATTTGTTTCACAAAAAAAATATACAATTAAAAAACTGTTTCATATATTATGGATTTATTAACTTTTAAATTTCCCAGCACTTTCCCACCAACTACACCTCTGCTGTGTGATAATAATCATGTGAAGCAATTCTACAGATTCATAGTTCTATCATGCATGTATCAGTCAGAGGATCAATTCACAGCCAAATCATGCATTTGACTTCATGCAATCATGAGGGGGTGTGTAGGTGTTACTCCCATGCATGGTCAAAATAAACCCTTTGTTTTCTAATGGAATGGAGTACGGCTTGCACGCCATTTGTGAGCACCTACTAAGTCTGTCAGTAGCCGAATGAACATAAATGTCGTTGCATTCAGGTATCTAGACCACAGCTTTACCTGAGCAGGTTCATTCCTCTGCCTCTACCTCCACCGGGGCCTGCCATGGGGCCGCCGAGCCGACGGACCTGACCCGGTCTGTCAACAAAGTGAGAAACAAGGTCAGCACAAACCAAAACTAAACATTTTACTGCGTCGAGGGGGACATGCTTAAATTGATTTCGCGCTAATGCTGTCGTTAATGAGTCAGAAGCAAAGTCATTGGTTATATTGTACTGGTAAATCTGTGGTGACGTCTAGCGTTACAGGGCCTAGCAATAGTTGGCCTACTATGTTGAATATTGCGCTTCAAGGTTAAAAGAAGAAATTCTTTCCGGGTTCATTTGGTACTTCAACTGGTTAATTCATTAGTTCCGACACAGGTCCGCTGAGCCTCTGTGGGTTCAGCTAGCATGAGATAATCAAAGGAGGTGATAATATTTGCTAACTAGCTAACCGACTCACGCTACCACACATCACACTAGTCGTTTGAATGCTAGCTAGTTGGTTAGCTTATCACTACAAATGCGGCAAAAGCTAAAAAACCACTCAGGCATTTTACCTTGATTCATTGGGATCGCGTCCCGTTAATTTACGAATATTATCGTCCACATTTTTCAAGCTTTCCTTGGCTTTTTCGAGCTGGTCTTGCAAGCTCCGCACCACCACCGCCATCTTGCCTCCAGTTAGCGCGAATCACGTGTTCTTCTTCTTCTACCGCCCCTCGTTCTTCTTCGGGTTTTATATGCGACGTTGTGGCGCATTGCCGCCACCTGCTGCTTTGTTTTGTAACCATGAAAGCGTCAGCAATTATTTTAATGTTACAATTTCCTCACTACAATGTTCATTTCCCTTGATCTGTAAGTCTGTGCACCTGAAAATAATTACATGTATTCTTTTTATAAAAATGAACAACACCATATGAAGCTGTGTGCTATTTCAAGCACATGTAAGCACTTTACCAGTGTGCTGCCACTTGCATTTATCTCCACACCCATGTAAAAGCAGAATCCAGTTTATTTTAGAAGATGTCATGAAAAACAAGTAAATGGAAACAAAGCATCTTTCATCTAATGCTGTAAAAGCAGTGAATAATTATTTGATGCTAAATAGTCAGATCAGAGACCTTTCCTGGAGCTGGACGGTGTGAAGTGTTTACAGTGGACCCACTGCAGCGTGGTGAAGGAGTGTGAGACAGACTCTGTTGTCTCTTTTCGTTTCCAAAATGTCTTGCCTGTGATTGTGAACTTTCCAATGAGAAAACAAATCTGGAAACTTCTCTCTGTTTTCAGGGATTTGGAAAGTTTGTTTCTTTTTAGTTTGCATTCAGAACAAAGTGTTCCTCGCTTTATTAGATTTCTCCTGAGCCACAGTGTACAGACGTTCTTTCTTCTCTTGGCAGCCGGGCTCTATATGCCTGCCTGTCTCTTTTGAACTGAATCACAAAGTGAGCTGAGAACCGCAGCTCTGAATTGTTCGCGCAAGATTGAAAATAAAACCTATTTGAGTCCTGCTCTTGCAGCTCCTGCATATCAAAGTGGGGAGCCGGCCACCAAACCACAGGCAATTTCCTGGTTCATATTTGCATGTGGTGCTGCTGAATTTCTGCTCTTTCGCTGATTTTATATCAATGTCATACTACCCCATTATCTACTATATGACAATAAAGGATTCATGGTATAAGTACATAAACGTACTGTGGCAGAGGGTGTGTTACAGTGTGAACTCAATGAATTATGTGCATGTGAGTGTTAAATGCACATGTGACATGTGCGTGCACATACCATGTAATGTGTTACAGTCAATATTTGAAACACTGAGCTACAGCAGAGCCTATATGTTGATGTGTACTGTCTATCACATGATGATGTTATGTTAAAGGGAAAATCCACCCTAAACCACAACATGAGAGACTTGCTACATTTCAAAAACATCATAACCCATGTGAGATGTTTGTTTCACCCTTTCAATGTGTTCATGTGGTGCAGCTGGAAAATACAGCTCTTCAATTTAATTATTATTGTATCATCCAGAAAAATTGTTTTCTTTTAGGGAAAACTTCAACATCTACCTGAACTGTGCCAAAAAGTTGCAACCAATATTACCATAGACTTTGAACTCAAAGCATGGTGGCCTCAAACAGTGAAGACTAGAAGGAGCTGCGACAATATAAGAAGAAATAAGAATTCCATTGCTGTGTCTGACGGGCTTTGGTGTTAACATTCTGCTGGGGAGTAATTAAACATCACCTGGTGCGGTGTTTGTCACCTCCGTGGTAACTGTGGGACACAGAAAAATCTGTTTCAGCTTAATTGCACGAGACCAACATGATAATCTTATAGTCTGATTATCCAGACGTGAACGAGCTCTTTGTCTGCGCTCTGGACGAAGCAGGACCCAAAATGAAACTAGCTGTGGACATTCTCCTCTGCTGTGCCAGCAGAGCTTATGGGCCAATATTCAGACGATCAGGGCTGCCTGTGAATAAATCTTCAGTTAAAACAGCCATAGAAAATGCTTTTCTCCATATTAAAGAACAGAGTTTCACCTTTGCACCACAGTTTTTAGGTGTGGCTTTTGGCTGCATCATTGTTATTTTTATCTGTGGCTTCCATGTTTTCTTCCCCCTCAGTTTTACAAGCATGAAATATATGAGTCATGGTATCATTTGAAACTGACTGCTGCTCAAATATAAATCATCCATTTGAGCACTGGTATGTCCTCTTATCAGCGCTGAGTGGAGCTACATATGAAGGTCATTTCATGGGGCGGGCAGCTTTCCTCACACTGTTTTCCATTATGTCTTATATCTCTATCATATATTTCTACTGAAGTGTGTGTTACTGTCCGTCTGCTTTGGCTCAGTCTTTCACTATCCCTCTCTCTCTCTGCCCATCACTAACAATTTCCCCCATATTTCCCATTGTTGTGTTGCCATGGTGACATCGGTTGAATCTCATTTTGGAGGCGTTTCATGTTGCCTCCTCCCCTGAGGGACAGGCCTGCAGTGCAGGGATGTGTTGTCTTACTGGGCCTTTCTGGAGTGTCAGTCCATTGAGAAGAGCCCATGTCAGCGCTTTCCTCCTCATCAGCTGTCCTCCCTTGGATGGAGTCTGTCCTCTCTCACCGTATATGTGTGAGGTGAGAGACTTTATTAACTTCTTTAAGCAAATGGACAAATTCATCTGACTGAGTTTGAGTGATCATAAAAGTCCTTCAGCTATAAGATCAGCCATCCACTGACCCTCTGAGTCCAACAGTAAAAAGACTGTCAGACCTAAACAGTCTGATAACCAGCAATCAATGCTAAATAACCCTCTGAACAGCATATTGTAGGGACCATCTTTTAAACCCCAAGAGGTCTGGGACTCTTACTGCTGTCTACCCAGAATGCTGCAGAAGCCAAAGCAGGAAGTAAAGAGACAATGAGCCACTGGAAGCAGACGACTTTTTAATGCTTTTATTCACTGACTAAAAGAAGAGAAGCATTCATTCAACATTAATTCAAATCAACATTCGGCAGGTTGACCTCTCAAGTGTACGCCATCTGTCAGTTAAGAGGTTTAACATGGAGGCTTGTAATGTGTCCTCCCTTTTCTTCACAACAGACCCACGGATCAACACTGTTCTCTACGATAAAATCTGTCCCCTCGGCTGGAGAGGACTATTTCCCTGCAGACTAAACCGAAACACAGCTGGAAAGGTTTCAGATCAGAGTTTCAGATCATTTCGGTTTCAGGTTCAGATTTACTTAAGTTCAGTTTCACAGGCACAGATTAAGCCAAGTCCTAAAAAGCTCTTATATACAGGTGACAGGGGGACATTTTTGGGATGGTGCTTTTATTTCCTGGTTAGAGCAAGTCTTCATCCACGCTGTTGGTAAACCAGCTTACAAAATACTGTATCACAAGTATTTGAAGCCATACAGCTCTGCCTGAATCATGCACATATATGTTAGTTGAGTCAGAGACTAAACTCAAAACAGTGCACAGATCAGATCTGGAAGTTTTTGAGAAACGAATGAAATGCGATTAAAATATGCTCCACGTTATCTGAAATCTGGTCCAGCTGGGTTTTGGGTCGCGTCTGGTTCCCTGCTTACAGGAAGAAGGTAAAACCCACTGCTATGTGCTCACTTTAACAAACACAGTCACACAGGAACATAACGCTCAGAATATTCAACATTGAGGATGGTAAAACCATTTTTGCAAAAAACACACAACAACATAGCTTCTGATTTACAAAGTCCGTGTGATTTTATATTATACTTCATGTTCATAAATTGAACCCGGACATGTGTTGCATAAGAGTATACCACGGTAATGCACTGTTGATACCTATACAAATATGCACTGTGTGAGTTTATATATCTATTTATATAGTTTATATTTCTTCCTCTATGGTTTTCTAAAGACGCAGCCGGGCGCTGTCAGCACTGCTTGTGCCCCTTTGTGGCCACTAGTAAGACTGCTGTTATTGCAAACTGTCCTGATTTTAAACAAATGCACAACATTCGTACCACGATAAAACTAGGGGCCGTCTAGCCAGTCTCACAGAGACCAAGAGTGAGCCCGCTGTCACTGCTGCTGTCGCTGGGCTGGCTGACCAGAATCAAAAGATCCTAAAACTAAAATGATAAGATTTCAGAAATCATCATAAGGCCAAGTATTGTCATTGCAAGTTCTTATTAGTTTTATGTCTTCATTTCTACTGTGTGACAGTGAGAAAAAGAAAATATAAAAACAGAAAAAAAAGAGAGAAGAGTGTGGATTATATGCATTCCTCTTGCATAGTTGTGAGGCTGGACTGGGCAGCAGGCCGGCCTGCCTGGCTAATTAGGAGCTTTGGCTCTCCAGACTTGACAAGAAAGACTGTTAGCAGCCAGAAACATCAGAGCCACAGTAGCTGAGATCTAAGTGAAGACAGTTGGCTGACACTGAGCATGAATATCTATCAGTTCCTTGATATAACTTGGCGCTACACACCAACCACAGGGTACGCACCAGAGCTACTGACAGAGTTTGGCCTGGTTATGCGATCAGTGCCATTTTGTTGTTTCTTCTCTAGAAATGCAGTGTGGCAAGTATATGATAATACCCTTAATATCACCGTTATGCTGGTATCATCATCACAAGCTGGCTGGGAAAACAGTTTCAGTGTCAGCTATGGCTGAAATTGAAAACTGGAGGCTCTCGGTGTAGCGTCATGCTAACGGCCTTGTTCTGTGCGAACCTCCCTTTCACCCAAATTATATCTAGCCTTATACACATCTATCGATATCTGTTACACAGGACTGATTTCATACCAGTGCAATGCACATCCAGTGTTTTTTTTTTTTCTTCAAAGTAACAGAAACATACATCAGGATGTTAATCAGATTCTTCACATTCTTGCATGAGTCCAACCCTTTGTGAGCCCATTCAGAGGTCTTGCATGTACTGGTAGTAGTCTATGGTCTTAGCATTTAGATAAAAACAAAAACAAACAAACAGGAAGCATCTGAACTCTGACACTGTGATGAGGAAACCCCGTCTTTTCGTGGTCATTCCTTCAGAAACATGTCACCTTCCCCGAATGCCTTTAAGGGAAGGTTTGAGGTGCAGAACCATCTCACTACCTACCATTTCTACAGCTAGTTTGAGTTGACTTTCCAAAACATTGCAAACATCCCGAGAGTCGACATGATAAACTCTGAAGCTGGCGTTGAGTTTGAGCAGTGGTCAAAGTGGAAATGAAACTGGTCACGTCTGATGTGTGCCTGCCTGTGGCTCTGAGCCTGTGTTTAGACTGATGCAGATCTGACACAGTCTGGTGCTTTGGTACTAAAATAACAGGCTCAAACTTCGGTCCACGTCAATGGTATTAGTATTAGCTGTTGAGTATCAGTAAAGAAGTGTCAAACCCAACTCTTTGTATGTGAGCCTTGTGGGACAGATGTATCCAGATCCCTGTATATCTACAGTGCTGCAATCACAACAGCTTTAATAAGCTGCCAAGGTCGACAGTCTCAGGTGGACTACATGAGAGGCCAGCTCTGTGGATACAATTACCCACCAGGCCACAGAGGGGGCCCTGTTATCTTCCAGGATTTCTCTATGAATGCATATAAAGAGCACAGAAAAACAAACAAACCAAACATAAACAAGTTAAAAGGGCAGACTGAACTGGCTGCAACCACATCAATGCACAGTAACTGTGGGTAATGGTCTCCTGAATAACTGATACTCTGTCTCCACTCTTGAGCCTTCAAGCATGTTATTTAATGACAGAACTAATGAAAACTAAGGCTCTGCAAGCTGTGTGTCAGTCAGTCTATGTACACACAGTACAGTACAGTCATACCCACACCTCTGTCTGCATATGGTGCATAAATCAGTTCAGCCCAGACTCCAGGTGCCCCTGTGTATCCATGTATGTATGTACTATGTGTACTGAACATGCAAACTAACTTCCTCTTCCTGTATTCTGATGTTCTTTCACCTGGCAGGCTGATTGAAGTCTGTGAAACCAACTCATTTCATGGTCAGAACAGCTAGTCCTTACATTTCAGCACAGCCAGTGTATGCTGCATTCAGCTGTGACCTTTAGTGTACCTGACACGAAAGGCCCGCAAATGGCCCCAGGATGCTGAAGCAGCGAGTGAAAGCAAAGCTTGGCATTACAGTAACACGCGTTAGAAACTCGGTCGACCTTCGAAAGAGCGACACGCTCTCGACAACCACTTCTGAATGGTATCACACCTCCGCTCTGCTCAGACCAGCTGGAAATCTGGTGTGACGAGTCAATATTAGCTGCATGCCTGATCTCTTTGAAAACAGACCAACTCATTCAAAGTAAAAATAAAAATATAGTATGTATTCATATAGTCTAATTTCCATGCAGACACTTCAGCCTTATAGTAAACGGTTTGCTAGTCAGATGGCCTGAGCAACCCCCCATGTGGAATGTCAGTGGCAGATCTCTAGCAGCGAATCACGTTCCAGCTCCTAAAGCCTGGAACTAAACACATCCCCTTCAAATCTGACCCCGGCCATGGCCTTGCCGTACAATGTATCAGACCACGCACGCTGTCTTTTGTCCAAGCTGGGAAGCTACAACGTGTCAGAGAGTAGCTTCTGGAAGTATCCGAGGGAGTGTTTAGTCCCTGAAGTGTTCTGATATTGAACCAAAGCTCCTCGTCCTCCTCGTCTTTAGTTTTACATTCACTCACTCCTCACAGTGAAACAGGTGATGGAAAAAGAAACAGGGAGAGAGGGAGGAATATGGTGGTGAGCAAATACTGTTGGCATGGTCCAACTCCAGACTTCTCCGCTTAAGCCTCTGTACACCATAGAGGTACACTGCACTGGACTAGAAAGGCCTTGCTTTGCTCTATGATGCCTCAGCAGCCTGCAGTGTAGACCCTGAGTTCCATTCAGACAGGACTTTGGCCGCATTGTACAAGTTGTGCACCAATGCTGTTACCCTTATTATGAAACACATGTTAGGTACGACTACCGTATGCCTTCCATAACACACATGCTATACAGCTCATGTGGAATCCTACATTTGTGAACAAAGGGTTCAGCCACTGACACAACTTTGGCCAAACATTGGCGTACAGGTCTGCTTTGGTCTCTTTTTGTGCCAACCACAGAACGACACTGCTGACAGTTTACCTGGTCCAGCAAAGTATGGTCCACAGTATAAGGGTAAAAAATGGACACCCGAAAACAGAATGGTAGTGGTTAAGAGGTCAGTGGAAGAAACCAAGACTGGAGTGGAACCACTATGAGTAAGGAAAAGGGAAGAAATGTCAGAATGGAAAGTACCAGAAGGAGGTGTAGAGCAGAGAAGAATACTGGACCAGCCTCCTGCCAGTGTGTGCGTACATGGGCACTTCAGATAGACTTGTGTCTGGGTTTAGTTTGTTCCACCGTGGTCTTTGGCAGCTTAAAACACATCAAGGGAGGAGAACAGATCCAGTGACTCCCGTTACTCATACGAGTGAGCTAGAGGCCTGAGCTTTTGTAACTTTCCCTCCGATTGTACCCTGAGAACGAATGATTTCTGTTCCTGTTTCCTGCTGCAGTAGAAGAGATAAGACTACACTGCTGAACATGAGCCCCCCCTCTCTCACCACACACACACATGCAGAAAACATATGATGACTGCACTGCTGACAGCTTGTTCACACACACACACACACACACACACACACAAACACACATGTTCATCCTCTCTTATTCACACATTTCCTCTAAATACACTTTTGAAAGCTTCCATGAAAATACAGGCACACTTCAAGACAAATTAAAACATGCGTGTGCTGAAACCATAGTCACCGTAGCTTCTTATGCTGCTTCTCAAAGAGTGAACTAACAATCACGGCAACAACAACAAACAACACAAAGCTAATATGTTGGGAAGAGCAGAGGTTTTACAGCAGAGAGACTCCAGAAGCTTTCAGGCACAAGATGGCTCAATATTTAGCTATTGGTGATGATACAACGGGATCAGGGATGAGTGCTTTTAACACCGATAGCCGTCTTCAAAATGCTATGCTATACTGTGACCATGTTATCTCACCTCTTATCTGCCATCCTCACCAAAACATTGGTATGTTCTGGTTCGGAAACAAAAACTAACAGAAGCAATAATAAAGACATTGTTTTGCCAGCGTTCACCATCCAGTGATGTGCTCTACATTTTCCTAAAATATTTCTATGATCACAAATTGTCAAAACATTGAATTTTGATGAAGAATTTGTTCTGGAGCCTCCATGCCAGAAGAGTTTTTAAAAAATTAGAATAGCACATTTTATACATTTCCCAAATTGTTTACATTATAGTTAAAGGAAAATTTCATTCTGTTCTCGTCAACCATCTATCTGGGAAGCCCCTTCTTCTCTTCTGTGCAGAAACACGGCCACGAGGGCCAAACTGGACAGCCCAAACAGTGAGATGTGATTTCTAGTGTGGAGCCAATAACATGTGGGGACTTGAGACAGGAACAGAGGAGGAAGCACACATGGTGGGTGAGGGTGGAGGTTGTGAACTCAGCTTTTTAAAATCAGTTGTCTGTAAAAATCTGCTCAGCTCAGATGGGCTACATCATACTGTAGATCGCTGACTTTCCCCTCCTTATCGAGTGATAATACAAACTTCAACATCTTATATCTCTCACATAAAGTAGCAAAGTTGAGCTCTAAAACAATGAGATGAGAGGACAAACTGGAGTAGGGTGGGAGGAAGATAAAAACCAACATATTTTGGTCTGAATGTGTTACGTTGGTATTGCTATCCCCTCTGAGTGTGTGAGTGTACAGGTCTATATACAGCCACAGGCAGCCTTTAAAAGAAACTCTTGGTACCAGAGTGCCTTTATCCTGAGATATGGACCAAGGACAAGAGAGATTATCATGGCTAAACCATTAAGGTCCCTTAATAGATGAGCAAACATTTGGTAACCACAGGCCCACCACCAGAACCAATTCAATCGGAACTCTGGTTCCAAATCATTCCATGGAAAAAAAAAGTAAAAATAAATTGCAGGTCAACCTTGTAAACTCCAGACCCTGATATCGACCTTCACAGTCTGCAATATCATTGCTCTGACCTCTAAAGTGCCATGGTGTGCACAACAGTAACTGAGCTGAAGCCAGTCTGGGGGGGGGGGGGGGGGGGGGGGGTAACTTTCCATTCAATGGCTAGTTGACAGTACTTCTGAAAGTTAGGTGCTTTACAGCCCCAACGTAACTTTTTCTGGGAAAATCCCACCTCAGCTCAGGAAATGCCTTAATAAGACACCAGTGTACCACAGCAGTCACAACACTGGAGCATCGGGTGTAAACATACTCGGCCCAGGTCATACTCAGAACTAGGTTTTTGTGGAGCACAAGATCATTTGGTCGACAATGCATGGCTTGAGCCCTGAACATGGCATGCTTGTACATCCACAGAGTCTGAATAACATTTATTCCATTTCTTCATTTCTTAGGGCAAAGGCATTCCCTCACGTAATATTTAAAAGTTAGAATCACACTACGAAAAGGCGACTATGACTCAATCAAAGTAATGCCAACACTCTTGTTAATGAAAGCCAATTGCACAGCCAGACAAAATCCACTGCGCCAAACAGAAGTCACTTCACTCCAGAAACTTGACTACATTCAGTTCAGATGCTAATTGGGCCCAGCAGGTTCTCCATCAACAGCAGGGACTTTCTTCCACTCCACAGCTTTACTCTGTCCCCCACAACGTCTACTGGAGATATTAAACATGTGCAATGAGCCCATCGGTTTTGCCATCTTTTAGTCTTTATCAACCTTAATCTTCGAAAACAAATGTATGATTAGGTTTGCTGATGCCCCTCCCCAACCGAGGCGGAGCGAGGGTTTATCAGATGGCAAGATACACAACATCATTAATAACAACTACAACAACAACAACAAGTGTATCCAGAAAACAAGGGGCTGTTTTCAAGGCAACTGTGACTCAAGAGGAAATAAAAGAAAAAAAAGAAAAAAAGAAACCAGACAAGATCTCACACTAAGTGATTGTTTCATACACTCTACTCGACATCATCACCACCGTCCTGGTCATAGTGATGTTACAAGCCTACCTGAGACTGACAGAGAAAAATTTCACCACAGAAAAACGTGACCCGAAATCTTGTTGTGTTACAGGTGCCACTTCTCGGAAAAACAACCAGCCTTGGCCGTCAGTGGAACCTACAATGTTCAGACTCATTTAGTCAGCAGCTGTGGCTTTTGTGGCAAGACGTGCATCTGCCAGATTTTTGTGGCAAATGCAGCTTTACAGTAAGCCTTCAATATAAAACAAAAACCTGACTGGCCAAGAGTGTTAAGTTACATTCAGTGCACCCTTTTCTTTTCCCTGTTCTTTATCATGAAAAGCGTTACTACATAACAAGAGATCCACCAATGAGAAGAACTAGTTCCTGTCAACAAAAGTGCTGACGTGACTGCGAAACCATAGGAAGCTGTGCCCACAGAATACTGGTGTTGTTGTAGCATGGCATCACCACGAACTAGTATTCACAGAGATTTCTCAAAATACGGATATATATAGAATATGAAAACCTAGATTTTCGTTAGAACAATGCATAACTACTTGAGGATTTTTAAATCTCAGAGCCCTTCATATTATGACGCCCACTCAGTTCTTTTCTTTGACTTGACGTTTTCACACCAAAGGGCTTTGGAACTAGCGGTACTAGTCAGGAAGTCTTGACCTCTAGAGGAGAGCAATGGTAGCCATATTCACACTGAATATTGAAGAAAAAGAAATGCAGAGATTTACAACCAGCTCACTCCAGATCAAAACAGAGGAGAGTAGGGGTGCTTTAAATTGTGATGGTCTGAATGTCATAATTTGGCTCTGAACACTGGTTGGAAGACGAGGCTCCCTATCTGACTAGTGAGGTTTCCCGACAAGTACGCAGGGTGGGAAGTGTGCTGGCTGCAACCGTGTAACAATATTGTCCAGAACACCACCAGTAAGGTGCTCAAAGTCCTGAATAAAACCATTTGCCATTCACTTTCCAATGGTCATAAATCTGAGTCATAGCACTGACATAGCTGTTGCCGAAAACAGCATTAAAACTGATGAGCAGCCGCTACCGTCAGCCACATTACAGTGGAGATTCCCACCCTGCCGGCAAGGCTCTCAAAAACGAGTGGACAAGCTCTTTCAGAGCAACAGCAGAAGCAGCTAAGGTTGTGTTACAAAGGAAGTGATTGATCAGTTAGTTGACAAACTCCAAACTTTTGCTTGAGTGGAGCAGACAGACAGACCGACACAGAGCAAAGGTTTAAAAAAAAAAACTGTCACAACAGAAGCTTGCAGCTTTTGTTGGAACACACATTCTCCCCCTAAATCCCACCGGTCCATCACCCATCAACCCACCTGCCTGTCCTGTTCTAGTGGTGAGCAGGATAATAATATATCTGTACTAAATACACACAAAGCCTATACAGGCAAGGGAACCACCACACAGGAAAAACAAGGTTATACACAGAGCGGGGAGAGATGAAAGCAGTAAAAGAAAAAGAAAAAGAAAAAAAAAAAAAATCAAAGATACGTCTTACAGGGGCTCTGGAGGTTATCATGGTGAAGGAGAGACATCGAGCTCTGAATATGTGTTGATCAAGACCAGACCGGGCCAGACCAGGCCAGACCAGAGGGCATTGGAAAAAGCAGAATGACCTGTCTAAGCAGACACATTTAAAATGGTCATAACTCAAATCTGTCTGTGGTCAGAGATCACAGATTGGTATGACTTCAAACTGAATCAATACCAGGTTTACCTCAGACTGTCCAGTTTTAATTGGGTAGTCTTGATTGGAAAACGTATTTAAAACATCAAAAGACTGAACCTGTTTTTCCAAAATTGGCTAACTACATAATCAAGAGGCAAAGACAGAAAATGGGTAACCATTTGGAAAATAGTAGGACTTAATTTTGTGCTAAAACTCCTGTGAAAGAAATGCAAAATATAAAAGTAAAATAAAAACAATCAGCTCACATCAGTTCATATAATGTAATTCATTGACTGTTTTAAGATCCAGTTTAGATTTCTCAATTAGGTCTGGTTCAGAGGTCTGAGTTGACTCGGACTTGGTCGGTCTGGCCTGGTCTTGACACAGTTTAAGCTGTGATGTGTTGGATTTGCCATCCCTGCCTACATGCCCATGCTGAAGTCTTGCAGCTCTCGGTGGAAGTGCTGGGTGGGTTCAGACAAAACCAGACTGGAATCCAGGCAAGGGTGCCAGACGCGACCGAGGCCCAGCGAAACCTCCTTAACCAGGTTATGGACAGGGTCACCTTCCATGCACGCAGACTGGTCAGGATCGAAGTCGATGCTCTCCTCAGAGACGGTCAGGACGCGGAGACTAGAGCCCCGGAGCCGAGAGATGGCCACCAAGTTATGGGACCATACGGTGTAGCCTGCACGGAGAGATGTGAGAAATATGAGCAGGGTTCACGCACATGTTTTAAGAGTGAAATTCAAGCACTTTTGAAGTCCTTTCACGGGTACCATAACTAAAAATGTCCAGTCTCTGAATGACCTTTATCATCACATCTAAACTAAACTCTAAACTGTGACAAAACACTTTAAAAAACACTTTGGGGAGAAGAAGGATGAGCTAACGGTCAAGCTAGCCTGGGCAGACAAGCTAACTCTGACCAATGACTGCTGGAGAAGCTCTCATATGTAAAAGCTTCGTCACAACTGTCACTTCATCAGTGCTGTCTGAGAGTAGGGTTTCCATTATCCGGCAATTAAAAGTTTTTTTGCCAGGAAAATCTGCTGATGTCCGACATATTAAAATCTCTATGGCCATAATGTCTAGTTAAAATAATTCCAGAGTTAGACTTCTCTGATGACTATGCTCTCTCACTCCTCTCCTGATTCAGTGAATTAAGACTTATTATTTCAACAGAGCCGGTGGTGATGATTCACAGTGGAAAGATGAACCAAGACAGTTTTGTTGAGTTTTATTTTATTTATGTCAAGTTTGAATGAAGTGTGTTTTATGATGATAAAGCAACTGTTTCCGTAAATGGAGTCTAAGCTTTATCAAGAGCGATATAGTGGCTAGTTAAACAAAAAGGTTTTTACTCTTTAACAAACAAGACACTTAGTATAACAAAATAAACTGTGTGAAAATGCCTGGAGGGATTACACTGCAGTCCATTTTGTGGCTGCTAAACCCAAAGTATGCTACCAGCACGGGACCCAACACCACCAGACAAAACAAGCGACTCTCTTGGGAATGTAGCATTTAGCAGCGAACAAGCCAAATGCTTTTTCAGGGGTTGTGGAGAGCAAAAGAGAACTGAATGAATATTGGACTTAAATCCATCAGGTAGCCAGAAAATGAACGTAAAATGAACGTTCCTGTTTTTCTGTGTCTGCTGGACTATTCTCAAGTGGCCAAACAAACAAAAAAAGAATGAATGTATGTTAAACGACAGGGAGGTTCACACCACAGTGGCTAACCATGGTCAGCCATGGTTGCATTTGGCTTTGCAGAAGAACTTCTGTGTGCCTCATTATCTTGAGTTACCACAAGTACAATTAATCAGGCCAGTGAAAATTAGCTCACATCAGTTCTGGGAAGTTCAAAGTTCCCTTAGAAAAGCACACTTGAATGTAAAACTAGGTTTCAACTACAGAGCTGGAAGAAATGCAACAGGCTTATCTCACCATGTATCACCATTACAGCCAGCTGAGTGCATCTCCATGCCAAGAGGACCAACGGGTCTTCATTGCGATTGATGGTGAGGTCAGGGAAATCAGGGTCATCCCTCAGGAGCAGGAAGTGAGTCAGCGTTTTGTTGTATTGCTGAGAGATGAGCTCCAATGTGGCGTCGGACACCACTGTATTGTAACTGTCCAGGTGGAGGCGCTCCAGAGGAAGGCTAGGCTTTAGGACCCTGAGGAGCTCTGAGCTGTCGACCTCCAAGGCCATGATGTACACTCGCAGGTTGGCACTCACACGAACCTGGGGAGGATCAAGCAAACTTAACTGATGTACACATGGAGACTTGCACTTAATCAAACTTGATGCACTTTATGCATTACCAATGCCTTCCAATCATCCTCTGTAGCCGTCCCTTCTAATGATTTGAACTCCAGGGCGGCGCCATTGAGCAGCAGGGCGAGGCGATGCAGTGGGGTTCGGTGTGGAGATGCTAGCAGACCACAAAGCTCAGATGTCAAATCAGAGAAATCCAGAGCCACAGAATGAAGATTAGACAGACGATCCAACTCTGAAAGCGAGATGAGGGGACCTGAGGAAGATTCAGAAGAGGAGTCATGGATTTAAACTTATTTAATCCAATTGGTTTTTCAACTGTATTTGCACAGTTACAGACAAACAGATCCCTCCCAAACATACCCAGCTGGTGATCCATTAAATTGAGGTGCTGCAGGGTCTCAGCTGAAGGATTTGACAGGCAGGCTAAAGAGCAGGGAGTCACCAGACCTAACATGAAGCTGCAAGACAACCACTTCAGCTGCCTGGTGTTAGACAACAACTCCATGAACAACTGCTGGATTCTGCAGAGAGCACAGGGGAAGGGTAATGAAGAGAGGGATGAGGATAATTAGCTTCACTTCACTTTACCAGATTGACCACAGCTTCCTGCAAGTTAAATTTAAGACACTGTGAGAGCTGTTTATGCCAGTTCAAATCAAATCTGAGGCAAATTTCATCCTGAAAAAACCTTTTGAGTAAAGAAGAAAGACAGGATCAAAATTAGGATATACATATGTGCAAAAAGAACGCTGCACAACAGGAAAAACACTGCATGGAGAAAATGTAATATAAAACGTTATACAAAAAACATTTCACTTCATTAAACTCTTGTCATGGTCTTGAATTTAGAGAAATCAATTCAAACACTTGCTCAACAAACTGGGTATAACTGGCTAGTCTGTGTGTCAACACATTTTATTTGGCATTATTTGGCTAATTTGAGGTTCATAAAAACAGTCTGACAAAATCCAGATTACGCAAAATTCTCCAGACTTGTCCTACAAAGAAGGTATGCATTGACACAAACATTTTCATGCGATGCCACCCACCTGACTACCACTGACTTGCAAAACAAACCAACTCCGGTTGCTATGAATGAGAAATACTGTGATACTCAAAATAAAGGCCACCAAAATTGACAATGATCTGTATACTGTTCTGGACAGCAAATGGGGTGTGCATCCTGAAATGGCTCCTGAAATTGAGTATCCTGACACACCTAAATATATGCACAGACATTGTAAATAGTGCAACGTCAAGGAAGAAACATTAGACTTAACAAAGCCTGATGTCCCTGTGCCCACGGTGAGATAAACCTGATGACAGTTGGAGCGCTGGCATTAGCATAAATTCAGATCTGAAACTGACCACTGATTCTGTTCCGTTAGGACCAAGATACATCATCATTTGCTGTTCTCAGTTTGTAAACTATCCCTCTCCAGAGACCAGGATTCACAGATTCTGCTGCCCCTTAGCACTCTCGGTTGCATTATAGCAACAGTGTGCTGACAGAAAACTGGTCCCATTCGGTGAGTGTGTTTAATGTGGACAAGTTGTGAGGTGTGGTGTGGTGATGCTGCAGATGTTGTGTGCCAAACTGTCTAATGAACATTTACCAATTTGTCAAATTATCATTCTGAGACAACAAACAACACACAGTTTGTAATTCCAAACAAGGGTGCCAACAGTGCCATTCCGTAAATAACACTCTCCCACATAAACGTCCACAGAATATCAAGAGGACAACAAATATTATTTAGTCCACTGAAGCTCTTCGATCGCCAAGTTACCGATAAAATACCATGTTATGGTCCTATATAAAGTAAATTTTACCGGCAATGCAAGTAACAACTCAATGATCAGACACAAATGCTGAATCTAACCATTTCAAAACCAAAACAAAACAAAACAAAAAAAACTTATGTCGCTATGCTCAGGCTTACTCGTTGATCTTTTTGTCTCCCTGGTGAATTTGGTGCAGGTTGATGCTGTCCAACAGTCCCTCCTGCTGGAGAATACAGGTGTCTCCATACAGACTCAGCTTCCGCAGGTTTCTAGCAGAAGAGTAAAAGAGAAGGTCAGAAATACAGAAAAACAAAAAGCATTCAATATAAGATTAATCTACGCTAACAAGTCATCTTAGCAATCATTTAGAAAAACAAACCTAGTCATATCACAATCACCTTGTAGGGATGGTTTCAGTGTCATCTGTTTGCTCTGTAAACATTTGTTAAAGTCATTACTGCTGTAAGTTGTGTATCTGGTTCTATGACACATCTGGTAGACTATATGCCAAAAGCTGATGCTTCTAAAAGGAGTCAAGGTAATCAGAGGGCCCAAGACAGCTGGTCACAACAGACTGTCAGCATTTGTTCTGACAGTGTGGTTTGGAAAATCTATGCAAGTTGTGGTAAAGGATTATCAACCACACATGTGATGTGCAGCCACACATGACATAGCCCTACCTACGAGGTGCTGTGTACATTTTGTTTCATGTAGATCATTTCCTGCAAAACAGCTGAGAACTAAGCTTCAAACTCTGCAGAGAATCCAGCAGCAGTCTCATGTGCAACTACTTAGCATGTGAACATGCTAAAATAAATAAAAGAAAGAAAGAGTTATCTATTCTTGTCATTTTGAATATGTACAACCCAGCACAACCCATTCAAAACAACTGGGATGCTGTCTAAAACATGAATAAGACAATCCTTTATGACACGTACTTGATGAAAACAGTACAGAGACAATCCACTTGATGTTTTCCCTCATCAGCGTCATTGATTTTTTTCACAGGTTCATTGGTAACAGGTAGATAGTATCATGATTTGGTATGATGGACCAACTTGGAAAGGCTCAATCACTCACACACAAGGATGGGCTGAGGTTCACCACTTTGTGAAACTTGATTGTACAAAGGGTACTATTACATGGGCTCAGGAACACTTATGACCGTTATCAGTAAACAAAGTTCATTGATTACATAACATAATTACCTTATTTTACTGTACCACACTGCTGAAAATACTGAATCACCCAGTGACACTTTTAATTGCCGGTTTGCATCTGGCAGTCTGGAAAAACTGAGCAAGACCTGCTCTAGAGTATGTACTAAATACTTATCTTAATGACATCCTTAGTATACAAGGCATCGAGGTATTTCCTTCTCTTCTATCCTTTTCTTATAAATTACTTAAACTGATGAAATGATTGTCAAAATAGTTGGTGATTAATGTCATGCTTGACCACTAGTTGATTAATCATGGCAGGAAATGACACAAGTCACGCACCAACCACAGCAACCTTTGTTAATTTTCAAATTCTGGGTTGCAGGTAACTTCCAACACTATCCAATGACACCACATTTAAAAAGTGAGGAAATTCAGTATGTATACTGACACCTGGATGTACCTCATTTTGTCCCATTTCCAGCGTAAATACACTACAACACAACCACGCTACAATGTGTGTGCGGCACAAAACTGGGGCAAAGGTTGGATTTGTAGAAGGTTGTTGATGCTGGAAATGAAAATGTTGGAAACAGCTCTGTGACAAGAAGTCCCACAACCGAAAATGTTTCAACCCTCTCAGCAGAGCCAAGACATGAACTGCACAGCTTTGGATGGGTGCTATTTCAATACTACAAAGGACTGTGGAGAATAATAGAGAATGTGGGAGAAGGTATGATAGACAGTGCTGCAGTGGATTCAGGGATCTTAACAATCAAAGTTTTAGACAGAACAGTAACTTCCACATGAGAAATTAGCCAAGTAGATGGATTTTATGTTCAATGTAGCACATGGGTGATTATATCCTCCGGTTTGCAACTCCATGCCAGAGCTAATTGTATATACACATACACTGTAACGTTATATGTGTGTCAGTGCTGATATCAGCAAGTCACAGCCAACAAAGCCTTCTCTAGCCACCACCAGTGCTGCATTGTATCTATTGGTATGAAGACCTCAATGTAACACAGAAAACAGAACTGGCAACAAAAGCGACGCAGGCGAGCGTTTGACTTGACACTGACCCTGACGCATACATCACATGTAACATTATTTAATGGCTGTGAATGGAAAACTTAACTGTAACATACTGTTATATCGACAACGTCTTTAGAGATATTAACATAAGGGTTAGCTACGAACTCCACTGCAAAGACATGACCCGCTTACGTAACTCCTAATGTCAGGGTTTGTTTATAGCTAACTAAGCTAGCTAGCTGCTAGCTTAATGCGACGCAGCAAATAACGTTACTAGTGTGAAATAAGCAAAAAAGGAGCGGGTGTCATGTCATCATGTCACACTTTCTCAAAATCGAATGAAACAAAGACTCAGGTAGAGATTTTAAAGGGAATTAAAGGGTATCGTTACCTGTTGTTGCGGATGTTGGTGAACACACACAGCACCTGGTCCAAGTAGGTGGCCATGGCGTCTCTCCATCGCTCGGAGAGCTGCGGGTCATTATCGGGACCGGGAGGCTGGTCCATCCTGGTGGACGACGGGTCGCTATTAAGAGGACTAAGATAGCCTTCCACCGGTGCGAGTTCCAGCTGAACCTCCCGCACGAAGGAACCGAACTTCCGCATGAGGAACTCCAGTCTCGACGTCTCATCGGAGCTGGAGCCGCTGCCGTTACAACCACCACCTATTCGCAGCTTCAGCTCGGTCCACAGCGCGGGGTAGAAGAGACACTCCCTCCACCGTGAACACACGGCCGAGGCCCGGAGCTTGTCTCGGTCGGACAGAAAGGAGAATATGTGAACGATAAGCTCGCTGGGCAAAGCCATGGCTCCGACACCCCCGCACAGAGCCATGGCGAGCAAAGGAAGCTGCTGTCAGAACACCAACCAGATATACAATTAAATGTTGGAACCGTTTTGAAAACCGGTGCGGCAGCTGCGAATATTGCCAACTCCTCGTCGTCTCGGTGAAAACAAACCCGTTTTCAAGCTTTGCCTTCAATACTATTGGACCGTACCACTGCCTTTCAATGCACGGGGAACACAACAATACTCAGAAATATTACAAAAATGTTTGTGACGGGGCACCTTTCATTATCCGTGTTTGGTAAAATGACGATTTCGTTCATTCAACCATATTCAGTTGAGTGATATTTTCAACAGAATTTTGATAGTCTGTGATTGCATCGCCTCGTTGTCAAGTGAATGGTTTGTTCCTGAAATGCTGTTATTTTTGCCATACAGCCCCGCTCCACGAGACGGCGGTGTTTCCAGGATGTCGAACCCCCCCAAAAAAAACAAAAAACCAAAAAAAAACAGAACAAAACAAAAAATAAAAACCTGTAATAGTTAAACTATTTACCAGCAGCAGCATTAAAGTGATGAACACATTGATGGATCAATAATTCTAATCCAATCATATAATACATGTTATTCTGAAATGGGCCATTCTGCACAGTAAGTACTTTTACTTTTGGCCAAGTAAAAAATTAAATCCACAACTTTCACTTGCACTGCAGCATTTCTACAGCCTAGTATTCCTACATCTCTGCATCTCTGTAAGTATAAGTGTGGTGGTTCTATAATGTGAAGCATGAGATCCATCAATAGTGACGAGCGTTAAAGTTCAACAGTTCAACAGTTTTATGGCTTGAGGAATGAAGCTGTCCCTGAGCATGTTGATGTGGTAGCGGATGCTGTGTGCCGTCTGCAGGATGACAGCAGGAAGAGCAGCTTGTGGCTGAGGTGATTGGAGTCTCTGACGATCTTGTTGGCCTTTGCCCTGGAAAGGCGTAGAGGCCCTCCATGGATGGCAGCTTTGTCCCAGTGATGTTCTGAACATTTTTCACTCCCCTCTGTAGAGTGTTATGGTTCAGATTGGTGTAGTTTCCATACCAGGCCGTGATGCTCCTGTAGAAGTTGCAGAGTATCCTGGAGCCCATGTTTAGCCTCCTCAGCCTGTGGAGGAAGAAGAGCCATTGTCTCGCTGTTGTTGTGATGGTGTCAGTATGGTGGGTCCAGGTAACCTTTTGCACTTCCTCAGCCAGGAAGTGAGCATAGAAGGTGTTTAGCTCATCTGTGAGAGAAGCAGACATTGTCTCAGGACTGCTGACTTTCCTTTTGTAGTCTGTGATAGTTCTTAGTCCAGACCACATGTTCCTGGTGTTGAGGCACTGGTGGCTTGACTCCACTTTGTCCCTGTAGTGTTTCTTGGCACTGCTAATAGCTCTCTAGAGCACATCTGGATTTCCTCACAATGTTGTCCTGAAACACACATGTCTGTACTACTAAAACAAAGACACTAGGCAACTTGAGTTTCTGCTTACAGGCAAGAAGAAACAGAACTGAGGTGATTTAATTTGCCCAAAAGGATCAAGGCAGTGGCTTTATATCCTTCTTGGAAGAGAGCGTAAACATGGTTGAGCGTGTTACCACATGTCAGGCAGCTGATGTGTTCGTGATATCTTGTCAGTACTACAAAAGTAATAGCAGCATTTACTCCATGGCTGTTGCAATGGGATGCATTGTGAAGCAGTCCTGTTATTTATCTCACTAACTGCGCACCACACTGAGTCATAATCTATAAATATTTCGTTAAAGAAACTAACAAATTCTGTCATGGTCAAACACAACCTTTCATTGTTCTGCTTTCAGCCATTGATCAATAAAAATAACTTTAAACGGATGAATTTGATCAATGTTATGACATTGTGTATACTTAACTAATCGGCTCCCCATAGTTCTGTATGCACCTGCCAGTATATCTACACTTATTAGCTTCATCATGAACGGCACATTTAAAAATGCTAAGAAACTTTGCTTTTCTCAGTGTCTCATGTAGTGATTTTGCTGGACATTAGTTATATTCATATGTTCAATCATATAATCCTCATTATGCTGCTGCCACTGGTCAATATTAGTTCCAAAGACGGCATTATTAGTATTTGTGAACATGACCAAATTAACAGCAAGCCAGTAGCTGTTTAAATATTTCATTGCAGCTTTGGGATTGATGGAATTTAGACTTGGACAGGGGTGCATATCTCTTCTCTGAGTAACTACAGATGTAGTGCCTTCATACAAGAAAATGAGCTGTCAGTGTGTGCGAGTGCAGCTAATCTTCTCAGGCATGGACACCACAGTTTGACATTATTTTTATTAATCTTATTTTTTTGTCATTTCCCCAAATATTATTAATCCAAGCACAGTGTCAGATGATGTAATTTTGGATGTGGCAGCAATATCTGTGGGTCCAAAAGAGCAGGACAGTCATTCAGTTCCACTTATCACCACAAGATAGCAGTACAGTGACTCAGCACAGCACCTGCACTGAACTGAATCCTCCGTAAAACTTTTAATCGCTTCTGGGCCTCTCTCTTGTCCATTCTTCCTCAGTCAGTCACAATCGCTGATTTCTTGACAGGGAATTACAAGGAGGAGACCGGGCGTGGAGAGAAAAAGAGAAGATTCTCACTTTAGGTCTAAGTGCTAAACCTCTTACAAGGTATTCTGGCAAGGAAGAACCAAAAATGATGCCGTTTAATCTCAAAGGATCGACTGCAGTGATTGTGGAATAAAGGTACCAGTACCACTGAGAAAAAGTCCATCTTCTTCTTTGTATATCTCATGCACTCGTATAATCTACTTTTGGGTGATGTTTTATATGTGGATCCTGTTCAGTATTGAATAAATAAGACGTTCAGAAAAAAGTAATCTGAATATTATATGAATTAATGGCATAAAATATATAAAAGAAGAAAAAACAAGAGCTAGTTAGCTCTTATAAGTTACAACAACAATGATGTCAAAGTAATTTAGAATGTACCAACTAGAAGCTATGGCACAGACTCATTAATCAAACCTCTCCTTTTATTTAGTTTAACAGTATTGTACATGCTATCTGCCTAGCCAGCTACTAGCTGGGCTGGATAGCTTGGTTTTTCACACTATCACACTATTGCTATCAAAGTGACAGTGTTGGCAATGAAATAGAATATAATGTCAATATTTTTTGATATTCTCAACCTCTGGAGCTGCAATTGAAGCCAATGCGGAAGTACTAAAAAATGCGGTTCGAATGGCCACTTGAGGCTGGCTCCAAAAGTGAGCCAATCCCCATAGACCCCCATATTAAAATGCTCAACTTTACAATGGACATAAATACGTTTATAGCCTGGTGCAAAAAATGGTTTTGACCTCTGTAGCTGATTTCGTCATTCATGACTGTACAGGGGTAAATTTTTATGTATCTCATTCATTTAAAATATTGCAATTATTATTAAGGCATATAAGGATATGCAAAATTATTGGCAAGGCCACTTTGAGTGATACCCAGCTGCTAGGTTTCAGCAACCAGGCTTCATTCTGCCCACCACAGCTCCACCCATGCCACCCACAGATTAGCCAGGAGTTTGGTGGAGTAAGGCCCTGCCAAGATGGCTGACAGTCACTGTCACTGAGCTTCACAACAGCTCTCCCTATGGGTGATGTCACAGAGAGATGTTCATGTTTTATACCGTGTATGATCTTTCTCTTAGACATGACATCACTGCTGACATAACCGTGAATCCACCAGCAAGCTAATGATGCTCATTTTGACACCCAGCAGAAATCAATCCTTCTATAAAGATGGAAGGATGAAAGAAGGCAGAACATGACCTGACTGATTGATCTATTGCTATGTTGTGTGTTCAGTGTCTGTTGGAAAAAGGTATCAGTAAAAAAAAAAAAAAAAAAAAGCAATCTCAATCAATTCAATCAGGCTGCATTTTCCAAGTGGTGAGTGAGATCAGCTTTTTAGCAGGACCGCAGCTACCTGCAGAAGTGTCCTTGAACAAGATGCTTAATCCCACATGCGAGCTGATCCTGCCCCCTAACCAGAGGGTGAAACACACTTTCTCCATTAAGAAATTAAAGTACACCACATCAAATAAAGCTAAGATTGTTGAATACTAATCTGCAGAGGGGATGTGCCAAAACTATTAATCTTCATTACCCATTTGTGAGATAATATGTTTTATTTCCACCTGCAGAGTCTGATGGCAGCTGCTACGGCTGTCATGTTGATAACTTAATGATGCTTCACACATTACTCTTTGGTAAAGGTAAGTGCTTTCCCCAGTGATGAATTTCTGCCTGTAAGAATGAGAGCAAATGAATGCTGATTACAGCCAAGAGTAAGTGGGGAAAACTGAGTGACTGCACAGACGAAAATGTCAAATTCCAGTTGTGGTTTCCATTATCAAGAGCCTTTACCAGTCTGCTTCCTTTGTTGCCGCCTGCTAATCAATGACATCCTTGCAAACTCTATCTCGCGGCTCTGATTGCTTACAGTCTTCCTCCGAATACTCATCAGCTTCCGAGCTTTTGCTGCACAGATATTTGTCTGTCTGCTTTCCCCTGCACTGTGCTACCACAGGGACTATTTTTCACGCTGTGGAGCCACCAAGAAAACACCCAAACAAGACAACGAAATGAGTAAGAAACAAGAGCATTTTGGTTTTGTCGACGGACTCTTATTTCAAAACATTCCAGTCTCGTGTGTATCCTAATTTACATGTTCAACAATTTTCAAATAGAGCATGAGGAGAACCTATTGAGTGGTAATGTGGTAGATGCATTCAGCCAGCTCTCCGTCTCTGTGAATATCAGGCCTGTAGGCAAACAGATCCATCTAATACTGAATCACCTGGTGTCTGAGCCTGCTGCAGGTCCACCGCAAAGCACTGGGTGGTGGTAGAGCTCCATGATAGATAGATAGATAGATAGATAGATAGATAGATAGATAGATAGATAGAAGTCCTCAAAGTTACTGTTATATTTGAAAGTGAAAATGCATGAAGAGTATTTAAAGAAAAGATTAGTGGATGATCAGAGATAAATAAGTACTATAACGAATGCCTCAGAAGTCTGTTCTTGTAAAAGATAAGATTCATTTCAGCATTGAAGCTATTCTTAAATAAATGATGCTGAAATATGTTAAGCCCAAGTTTTCACAGGATTACAGCAATGTTACCTTGTTCTGAGAGAGAAGAACAACCTTTATTTTATAGCTGTACAAATTTCAGTACTTCTCAGGTTAAGATTTTACAAGATTTACATTAAAGCAAGACTGTGCAATTGTTGCTGAAAAGTGGCCACTGTAACCACAACTGATACACATGATGATGGCAAAGGTTAAAACATAGCATAACAGCACGAGAAGAGTAGACTCATAAATTCACAATGAAAAACACGAGGAGCAATACAACGATCAAAAGTGTTTGGAAATCTAACCTGCCGCTATGTAAGTGACTGAAGATGCAGGAGCTGCAGATGGCTGACATAAGAGAGGGAGGAGCCGCAGCTCAGGAAGGTCAGGAGGAAAAAGGTGGAGAGGCTGGAGGGGCGAGAAAGAAGACTTTGAAGGACTGAGACCGTCAAGTGGAAGATGGCCATTGTCAGGAAGAACTTGACTCCCTGGAAGCTCCTTCACCGGGCTGTGGAGGACTTGATGGAGACTTGACAGGCAGCTTGCCATCAAGCTGAATGTGTTGTTGAAACTCTTCCACAACTAAAGGCAAGGATAACGCTGGTGTCTGAACTACTGCTGCTCTGGTATTGCACTTGGAAAGTATACAATAAGCACCAGCTTTCTGAATAAAAAGGTGAATATCTGAGGCTAAATTTGAAATGAATTTGTATTTTGTAAGAGAGGGGTGTGTGTGTGCATGTTACACAGCACCAGTTGACTGATCCTCAGTAAGGCATCTTTCCAGGAGAAGACTGAATTATTGCGTGAGCAGAAAAAAAATCAACATCAATACCACTGGATTTGTACACAGGATCAGAGATTAATGCCAGAAGAAATATTAGAGGATGTTTCTTCAATATGAGGCCATATGAGACATGTATAGAGGGCACAACAGATCTTATTTGGAGATAAAACTGCATATATGTAGAGGCAGGAACAAGGAGCGCCCTAACCTCCAAGCAAATTTCAATGGAAATAATCCTGAAAAATGCCGAAATATCACTGGATCAGCACCTCCACTGTTACATGAAAGATGCTCTGGGTTTCCTTTCATTGAATTAGCAACATGAAATCATTTACTTTCCCATTAATATTGATATGTTTCACCAAATCAAAATAAATGCCACACTGCACTTGTGATCAATGTGCTGGGTGTGTGAGCCCCGTGGGACTCGCAAATTTATCTGCAATTTGTGAGCGACAATCATTTGTGAAACGTGATGCTGCCACAATTTGCATCTAAACGGTGCTTGCTTTTGGGAATCGGGCCCTGAATGACGGGATGTGGAAGCTGGTAAACAAATCGTATTATCCTAATGACTGGGCCCCTTCATTATGCTCCAAAATAAATGTCATGACCTGCCTGAAGAGCATAACAATAAGTAAACCAAAGCATCGAGCATGGCTAACTCAACTGATTTTACTTAAAAAAACCCAAAATGGCAACAGCACCAGTACATATAAGACAAGTTAGAGCCACAGGGGGGAATGGATGAAGAGAAACAACATGACAAGGACACCAGGCTTCATAGCAATTTTTAGACACAGGTTTGGTGGCATTGGCAAAAAGAGCAGAGCAAGCTCTACAAGTATTTTCATGATCTTGTTATCACTTCTGGATCATATGTGGCTACATGGTAAAGTAGTGGTAGTAGGTGTCTGGGTCCTAAAGACAGATAACACACCAATATTTCATTCTCTTCAAGTGGAAAATTTAAAGTAAGGCTTTGGCTTCACAATACAGCGGTCCTTTAACAAGGGACTAGAGTGATTAACGGCATGCGTGCCAATGGAGCTCATCGATGTGCAGTCTATTACCCATGAGGAGTGATTTTGCAAATTAGCTTTAACCACTTACGGTAGCGCTGTAGTGATGCTGTCTGCTATAGATGTGGGGATTTACTTGCCAGCATCTGAGTGATGTGTTAAATGGGTGTATATGTGTGTGGGTGGCAATAAGATGTGGTTTTTGAGATGCTGTGCGTGTGGTTGGTCGGCCAGGCATTCTTCATAAAACCAGAACATCTTGTTTATCAAGGAGGCTGTCTGAAGAGCTTCCTCTCAAAGACAAGAAGTGCAGCTGCTTGTTAAGTAGAAATTCTAACAGTCAGTAGTCGAGCCTTGACATATTTGTCAATTGTATGCAATTGTGAAAGTAAAGTTTCCAAATGTCACTAATAGAGAGTGAGAGGAGGGGAGATAGTATCTGTTGAATCTGTATTTATTCTTTTGTCCTGCTTCTTTCATTGCCAGGGGCACACAACCCTGATTCCAAAAAATGCTGTCTAAGGCATAATAAAACAGAAGGTGCTCATTTCCTAATCCTTTCTGGCATACAGTTGAATTGAAGAGTTATCTGTGGTACTTATGCACCTACAGTAGATGGCAGTCTGCATTTCCCAGATTGGAGAAGCAGCAGGAACATGGAAGCAAAGCAATGCAAAAGGTCAGCAGCATATTTTATCCACTAAAAACAAGCCACCCTCCCAAAATAATCAATATCAGTTTAAGTGTATGCTATATCTATAATGGCAGGGCGCGGTGTGGTCAGACTCTCAGCAGTTTGTGGAAAAGACAACAAATACAAAAAGTAAAAATGAGTGATTATGGCAGCAGCAATGATGAAATGTTGCTCACCGTGGAGACACGAGAATACCTTTACGAACCAGAGCATCCAGAGGAACTGTTGCACATGGAGATTAATGGACCGAAAGAGAAAGAGGGGAAACTTCTGTGGAAACTGGAAACTGGATCACTTCTTTACTGTTTTTTTTTTTTTTTTGGCAAATCGTTTGATTTATTTGGTGGTGTTCAGCTCTATCCCTGAAGTTGGGCAAGTGTCTGTCTGGCTTATTTCGCTGTGCTCTGGACCAGTGGGTGGAGTGTTGTTTATGGTTGAGAAAATACAGTACCAAAGGACAGGGCTGTCTGATGGCAAGGTAAAACAGTGAAAAGATAAAACAAAAACAAAAACCTTACTTTATATAAAAGCTGGACCTGACCTGATCTGGAGTATTCTGCCACACTGCCAGTCAGCTTGGCTCTTTATATACTGTACATGTTTTCTGATGCAATTTGGAAGTAACCAATTGCCTCAGGTTCCTGCCACAAAGCATTTGATCTGCCACATAGTTGAGTGTTCAGTATAATGTAGGACGAAGTACATGGGGCACTTAAATCCACAGATGTTTCAGAGTTGCCACCTGTGAGTGACACATTAGCTACAGACCCAACTGAGTGAAAATGAAATCATCCTCCAGCCTGTTACATGGAAAAACTCCTGTGTGGATGTGTTCATCTAGAGCAGTAATACACTGGTTTATATTTAGCATGTGGATCAGAGATGCTGTGATTCTTGTGTAGACACAGAGATGTGTGATCAACTTTTCTGAGATATGTGTATGGCACAAAATTTTGACACTCACTCCTGAGCCACGCACATGTGCGCCAACGTGAAACCGGAGGAGCTCAGTGAACGCTATTCATCCAGGGTAGTTTGGAGTCAGGTTAACACCGAACATTGAGGGAAACAAATATCTTTCTCTCAGCTTTTGGAGTCAAGCATCGGGGCCAGGAGAGCAAAAACGAAACCAGACATCGTCAGTGAATCTGAAAGAAAAAAGTTTGCTTGGCCAAACTTCAGACTAGATTTTTTGAATACAAATCTTGTGTTGTGTACACTGGAACAGTAGCCAGGCTGTGAATGGGAGGAAGGACAGATGGACCCATTGGCCGCCTCAGAAATATGTGTGCTGCCATGCAACAAAGTACACTCAGATGTAAAATCTCAAACTAATTCATTTCATGGGAAGCATACAGTTTGCTGCTGTTAAATTTAGGGTCAATTTTACTCACTGTGAATTATTTCCTTTTACTTTGTATTCATGTATTTTTCTGTCCTCATGTAACCTGCAAATCATCAAACTATGTACTCGTGAGCCTGCATATCATACTCCTTAGTTTGAACACTGTGGCATTCTACTCGATAAGACAGACACCAGATGTGCCCACAGAATCCTCTCTTATCTGTCAAGGTTAAGTCTGTCTCGTTAGATACACGCCTTGAAACCAACGCACACACATCTTTTGTATCATATTTCAGTTAGTTCACGTGAACTTTGGTTGGCCTGTTCATGTCAGAGATAACTGGCCAATGAGAGATCGCATGTAAGTCCAACCTCTGTAACGGGGCAAGTCCCAGCCCAAGAAGATAAAATGTGTATACATCCTGAAGTCTGGGCCCGCTCTGACTGAGATCCTGCTCAGACTCTGTCACTTCGAGCCCAGCGCTGCCTTGCTTTTCCTGTGACCTGAATAAACTTTACATCTGTGAACTGATGATTTCTCCAGTCTTGTTCTTGGGCTTCCAACAAAAGAATCGGGGCTAACACTGCTTACTGTCAACAAAGCGACAGCAGAACAAGCTTCTGAAAGAACATCACCTGCATTCTGCCTTTTCAGCCTTCAGGGAACAGTTGCTGATTGTTCCCATACAAATACGAACCATTGAAAGCAGGTTTGAGTTATCAGTGCAAAGAAAATGTTGGAAGCATTCAAGTGAAGTAAGAAATGTGAAAGCTGAGTATAAACAGCATTTTCACTATACTGATGAAATCAGTAACATTAAAGCATCATGAATGTGTCAGTTAACAACCAAAGAAATGAGCTCAGCTGCATGAAATGATTTAGAATGATTAAGCAGGGTAGTTTAATGTAAAGTAGTTTCCTTTTTAAAGAATTTTTTTTACCTTTGTTCAAGTCATTTATGTTGCACTTCATTCCTGTTGAGTGCCATTGTTTCATCACTGTTATATTGTATATGTTGTTTACACTGCATACCACAGTAACATGGCCCTGAGTTAATGCAATATCTGAATCTGCATCAAACGTAGCCGCTGTCAGCTGCCATGACATCATCTCCAAGCAGACCTGAAAGAACAGTGAAACAAAAAAGTCTGTAAGACATACACTGAACTGTCTCAAACCAACAATAAGCAGAGCAGCAAAGCTGAAACTAGGCTGATGATATATGAACACACATGCAGCAGATACTTAATACCTGACGTCTCCGTGGTGAGTAAGCTGCTTGCGAAGAGTCACTATGGTCTTAGGCTGTGGTCTTGGTGACAGCACCGACTGGAAGCTCAGCTTTCCATGCTAAAGCGATTTATGAGCAGACATACTAAGAGCGACTGAGTTGGGTTGAGTAGCAGCAGCAGGACATGCACCACCACCAGAAGGCACAAATCTGCTTTGCCTTTTTCCTGCGTACTGCAGTGCAGTGGCTGTTGCCTGCACTCAACAAGGGCCACAACTCAACAGGTGGAGTACAACATCAGCAAGGACAGGAGCTTTCTATACGCTGAACATGGCAGCTTCCACTTTATATCAGCTGGTTGGAAGGCTGCGTCAAAGGTTAAAGCCCAGTACCCAGCCGCTGGAGGACCTCTGAGGCAGTAGCTTCTTCCAGATTAAATTGCCTCAGTTTACTATGGCAACTCCTTTTCCCAGTTCCTTATCAGCCTGATACAGTATCTGAGCCCAGGTAGGCCTCGCTCTTGCTCCAGTAATTCTGGCAGGTGAAACCCTTTAATAAGTACTGCAGCTTTCTCTGGAACAGCGAGAAAGGCAGAGAAATGGGAACATGAAAGTGATTATTTATGAGCAATGTAAAGTAATATCGCAGCATATCTCACTGTGGTGGATAAGTAATCTAATTGACAGAGCGAGCAGGAGTGGGAGAGAAAGAGATTAAAGACTGTGAACGGAGCTGCAAATCAAGACAGCTAAAAGGAATAAAAAGTGAAATGGTAGACTAATATATTCAGAAGCACATGGATAAAATATCACGCATTTATGTGACGTGTGTGCTCAATAGCCTCTCATTATCAAATCTGATATTGACCTTTGCGGTTTATAGATGGTATAAATTTTCAGGGTCAATAAACGTGAGAGAGAGAGAGACAGAGAGAGAGGGAGAGAGAGAGAGAGTGTGTGTGTGTGTGTGTGTGTGTGTGTGTGTGTGTCAGGAGGCTGCGGGAGTCATGTTTCATGTTGATCTACCAAAACTGATTTCAGCGTCTCATCAAAGGCATTAGCTGCGAATGTGCTCTTACTGGCAGTCCTGTGTGATGAGAACACCATGGCACCTCAACTCCTCATTCACATCTTCATAATGTTCAGAAAAAAGTATGTCTGTCATAAGTTATATATGACATCATCAATATCATTAAAAGTATTCTAAATCTAACTGGTTAATTTTGGGCTGAGAGCATGTTGGATTGTGTCTTCCAGTCAGTCGTGTCCTGGAGGATTTCAATATCGCAGACAAATGGGAGAGATCCCGGACAAATCTCTCCGCTTATGGACCCTGTTTTCCCATGTTTTTGTTTGTAAGTCACTAATGGGTACGACAATTTTTGAAATTGGTCCAGTGCTGAGCAAGAACGCTGCTGTGCGTTCACTAAAAGTGTTTGTTTTTGCCATTGACATACTCAGATTGTTATTCTAAGTGTCTGACAACATCATGGACAGGATCCCCACAGAGACAGACCTTTTGTTAAAGGGTAAAATCCTGTTTGTTTAAACAGAAACAGCTGACTCCATTGCTCTTACCAAAGCCACCAGAGTCCATTTAGAGAAATAGTAATTATATCATCATAAAACACACTTCATTTAAAGTTGACAGAACCAAAATAAAACTCACCAAGCCCTCTTGGATCACCACCGACTCTGGTTTGGCTGACATAAACTGGAGTGAGAGAGCATAGATGTCAGAGAAGCAGCGAGGGAAAACAGAGCGTGGAAATGGAATATTTTCACATCTTACTTGGAAATTATTTTCACCAGACCTTAAGACTGGAGCGACTTAAATACTTCAACAAATGTTCCCGGTAAAAAAGGCTAATTACCAGATAAGAGAAACCTGCACTCATGAGGTGACAGATCCTAATGATGCAACTTTTAAATGTGAGAGCTTCGCCAGCAGTCATTACAGCTTGTCTGTCATGGCTAACTTGACCTTTAGCACATCCTTCTCCTCCTCAAAGTGTTTCTCTATGCGTTTAGTCACAGTGGCTCTCAATGCTATAACATACTCAGGCTCCTGGTACGGAACTAACTCTTTGAATCTCTCAACCTCTGCCACACTGATTGGCAGCATATGGTTGTCCCATTAGGGTCCAAGGACTGATCCAACATTTGGATCGTTACAATTAATCTAAAAGTTAAGGTGACATTTCGAATACATTTTGTTTTAGACAGGATACTCCTTGTGCTCTGTCTCCCTCCTTGACCATCGTTTCTAACAGAGTCTAGTTTGTATAACGGCAAAACTTTGCTTGAGTTAGTCATCAAACGGGCATGAGAATAACAGTTCAGATTCAGCTGTCATCCCAGTAGATTCCTGCTCATTTTCCCCATCAGCCAGTAAGTGCTGTAAACGTGGCTGCTAATACGTCCCTAAAGCAACCTGCCGGCAGGTAAGCTGCTTAAACTACTTTATTGGGCTTATGTTACGGAGACTAAATGGCTGTAGTTGGATTTGATGGTCTGTGCTGCTGTTTCAGAGAGTAGTCCACAGTGTAAATCAGGGCTGGGGAGCCTCTTTCCTATCAAGGGCCTTTTCAATTTTTACAGCGTTCTTTGAAGGCCATGCTAAATTTTTGAACCCATATATAACAGTTACTAATTTCACTTCAAATGATTTCACATTTGAAAGCAGAGAGCTGAGAAGCTGCTGGAGCTTGAGGTTCAGCTCTGAGAGGTTCCTGTTTAATGTCCACCATGAAGGCTAAATCACACAAACATTTGCTATTACTGATTTTCCATGTCAAGTTTTCCTTAATCTCATGAATTCATCCAGATAAACTGACACTTTGAAATTATTTTACTGTGTCTGGTGTTAGCAGAGCAGGAGAAGAGAGAGAAGAGAGAAGTTTCAGCTTCTTCTCAGCATCTTATCCAGTTTAGCATGTTTCATGCTGTAATGATGCTTGAGATTAGCCTTTTTTTTATTCCCACAAACTAACTCCCCCTTCTGGCTGCAATTTTTTCAGATGATTAATTTAGCTACAGTTAGAGCCTAATTTAAGATAAAATAGTATTTCAGAATGTAACGGTCTGAGGCTGACAAGGCCCACCTGATTTTCTTTGAGCCCAGTGATATCTGACCATGCTCGTAGAGGGAAGTTGAAACCAAATGAATCAGTGGAACATGTTCCACAGTACTTAGCTGTGAACCAGTAAATTGATCATTGAATGCATTGTTACATCCTCAGGACCAAATCTAGTAAATGTGGTGCTCATATCAGCCAGAAATATATTTGGCTTTGAGGTTCTATTGATGTGTGTGCAGATCTATGAACAGTTCTGTGTACCGTGAGCTCTCAAACACTTGCCAGTCATGCCACCTGTGCTCTGTGGATGCCATGTTGGACAATCTGCTGTGCTACAATGCCTCTCCAGCGTGAGCCAGTGCGACCACATGCCAAACGGTTTGTGCTGGTCCATCCAAAGGAAATTGGAAGACTGTGTTCAAACAGGTGAATGGAGTACAAAGCTCTGGGGAAAAAAAACAAGACCTTTTCTCAGTTCCTTTAGACATGTATGATATATTGCAGTTTTGTTTCTGACTCAGCTGAAGCTCTTCTATGTCTCTGGAATCACAATACAACCTGTTGGGTATTGTTTCTTGTGTTCTACATTAATTGTTATTCTGAGACAACTCAGGGATGCCTCTGACAATGGGAAAACTGCTGACACTTGAATGAACAGGTTTAAATCATCAACAGGATTCACCATTTGTTTTGATGCAGCGGAGTAAAAAATGCTTGAGGGAGTTCAACATTTCAGGAAATGCTCATTTGCTCGATTGATACCACAAGCACCTCTGAGGCTCCCTAATTAGCAAGTCATTTATTGTTTGTTTAATCTGCACACAAATGGAAATGTAGAAATTACAGTCGTGGTTTGCAGGTGGCAAAGACACAACTCCAACACGTCACGAGCTAACTGTTTCCCCCTGCTTCCAGTCTTTATGCTAAGCTAAGCCAATTGCCTCCTGGCTCTGGCTTTGTATTCAATGTACAGACATGAGAAACATCATGTGACTCTTGGCAGGACTTGCAAGGTCGGGTCTAGGAGAAATTAAAGGAGACATAATAATGAATGTGCACACTTGTGTCAGTAAAAACTGGATTTAATCATGGAAAATCATTAACGCCCACTCATTACTTGATTAATTTCCCCCCTTCTGGCTGTTTTTTTGTTGTAGCTTTAGTTGTTTGGGCTCGTCTCTCGAGAGGGTTGTTTTTCTGTCAACAACTACTTCACCAATAAACATGAACTGAAATAAACAGGACTCTAACAGCTCCGCCGACATCTTTATGAGAAGTTATGTAGCATTATATTAATGATACCTTTATGCTGGTCGTCCTTATTGTGTAGTAAAGTATGAGTTGTGATCATTGTTCTACTGATCACATCTACATCCAGAACTCACACACACATACACAAAAGAAGTAAACATAGACGTATTTCATTTGTGTTTAAAAGACTGTTTTGCACGAGGAGTTTTATCACCCAGTTCTCCCCAGCATTATATAAGCTGGAGTAAAATTTATAGGGTCATAAAATCAATCTATCTGAGAAATGGCAGTGAGAAAAAATTGGTACTAAAAGAACAGATGTCTATACTCAGTGAGGATAAAACAGGGTGTGCATGGGGGGTGTCTTTCTTGAAGACAGCTGCTCTCCAGTTAACACTAACATTTCCATGTATTAAATTAGTGGTGCTGCTGGATTGTGTCATGTAGTTCATGAGCCACAAGAGGGTCCTTTGAAGCGTTTCTGTCACAGTAATGAAATGGCATCTCCACCTGGCACCCTGCACAGTATGGCTTCTATCTAATATATATACATTCGATCCATTAAATTGTTTGTTCGCATCATTGAAATCAATTAAAAGTAGTGGTTGTGCAGTAAAATGTCCTCTGTGGCTGATATATTATCATCATATGGCATTAAATTTCACTTCTGATACATCAAGCAGTGTTTTACTGCAGCGTGTAGAGGGGCAGTGTTATATTTAGGGTCCATTTTACTCACTGTGAATTATTTCCTTTTACTTTGTATTCATGTATTTTCTGTCTTCACGAAGCCTGCAAATCATCTGACTATGTACTCATGTGAACCTGCAAATCATACTCCTTAGTTTGAACACTGTGGCATTCTACTCGATAAGACAGACACCAGATGTGCCCACAGAATCCTCTCTTATCTGTCAAGGTTAAGTCTGTCTTGTTAGATACACGCCTTGAAACCAACGCACACACATCTTTTGTATTATATTTCAGTTAGTTCACGTGAACTTTGGTTGGTCTGTTCATGTCAGAGATAACTGGCCAATGAGAGATCGCATGTAAGTCCAACCTCTGTAACGGGGCAAGTCCCAGCCCAAGAAGATAAAATGTGTATATGTCCGGAAGTCTGGGCCCGCTCTGACTGAGATCCTGCTCAGACTCTGTCACTTCGAGCCCAGCGCTGCCTTGCTTCACCTGTGACCTGAACAAACTTTACATCTGTGAACTGAAGATTTCTCCAGTCCTGTTCTTGGGCTTCCAACAAAAGAATCGGGGCTAATAGCAGCAAGTTTCAGCTCCCTCATATATAGTTAAGTAGTTCAGGGCTGTGGCTCCCAGTGTCAGGCTAAGGCCTCTCCAAAGAGTCAAGATAAGTCTGAGGCGTTGTGAGGTGATTAATGGGAGCGGAAAGAAGAAAAAACAAAATTCTAGACAAATCTCTTTTCATTGTTGGTTTACCGACTGTGACTTCTTTTGCTTGATTGTTTGGTTTGTGTCACCTGTCCATCATTTGTTTTCACCTGTGCCTCGTTTATCTTCCCTCCCAGTGTATTTAAGTCGGTGTGTTTCCCTCTTTGCACCTTTTATGTTAAGTGTGTCTGTCTCCATGAGTGTTTCCCTGTCCTCCCTGTGATTTTGGGCTTTTGCTTTGTTTTGCACTGGACCTTGCTTGATTTCTCATTTTGCTGTGGCTCAGTGAGCCATGCAAAGTTGTGAGTACTTTAAGAGAACATTCAAACTCCACAAGATGTACTTTTTTTGTACACTGCAAGCTACTTTTGTAGGAACTTTACATTTGTCGTAATGAAAAAGGCGATACTTTAGTAAGCTTACTAAGCTAATTGCTGGCATCTACTTCCCCAACAGAAAACAGACCAATTCCACATTGTTCTTCATCCCCTTCAGTGCTTGCCGGCGGGTGAAAGCCAACCCCAGACTCACTTTTTGGAACAAGCTTTGTCTGCTTTGTCTGTACATTTGTGTTTTTCTGGTGCTTTGTCTGCCATGTTAGTAGCTTCCTCTTGGACGCATGCTGCTTATAGTCTGGCACCTGGTCGCGACCTTTCCTGCCTGCTGTTATTGGCTGGGGGCTACACAACTGCTGCCCAAAGGTTGTGGCCCAGAAACATTCCAACTGCAATAAAATAAGAAAAAACTGCCACAGACTTCAAGAGTACTTGTTTGGGAAGATTCCTGCATTGCATACCTTTAAGATGATACTTGGGTGCATAACCTGCAAGAATTAAGCATGTAAAAAAGTTGAGTCCACTATATCACTATTACACCTCTCTTGCTTCTAATAATGTGTCACCCATTTCATATCGCGTGGACAATTATTTTACTGCCTGTGTTCCGCACTCTACTGATCACATAAACATGCTGTACTTTGTGATATTTTATGATACCACTGGGAAATCCAAATACAATATAATGATGCTGTAAATATCTCAGTGTTAAGGGAGAACAAACACATGCAGTTCATTTCTGATGCAATGAAAGGTAGTTTTAATACACATGATGTACTCTAAGTGTGCAGGAACTGACCCCATCACTGATTATATATCTATTATATTGTATGCACAAAGGTTACGTGGTTCCATATCAGTTACATAGTAAGATTACATAGAAACAGACAAAAAGAAAGATGAAAGAAGGCAAGAGACAGGGGAAAAAAGTACTTCAGGTTTCTTACTCTGCAACAACTGAGCTTAAAACAAATGACCCATTGGGTCTGCAAGGGAACAAATCAGTTCAGCACCAGTGAATACAATGCTGAAAGCGTTTTTGTTTAAACAACTATCAAGTTAATTCCACATTCAATCGTAAAATCCAGCATCATGAAGACTCACAAGAGATCAGTTCAGCGCATAAACCAAACAAAACATGGATGAAGCACTTGACAGAAAGGCAGGATGATGGAATGACAGTTGACCTCACCAGTGCTGAAGCTCTGATGAAAAGAGGTACAGCAGTTCCTCCAGGGGGCAAACCTTTCAGCTTTTGGCAGTCCGTCAGTTGCTGAGTCAGCTGGTTTGCGGTGGAGAGCAGGTCCACTGCATTCAGTCAGGGTGTTGAGGGTGCAAGTTTTTCATCCTCTTTAAGGTGGAAAAGTTTCTCTCTGCCTCAGATATAGGATTTGTGATGATTTTCAGCAGACTGCGTGAGTGTCAGCAAAAGCCCCGTCTCAGAGGTTCTTGCGCTCGGATGATAACAGAGAAAGGACTGCCTCTGCACCCTGAGGCCCAGAGTGTAGGTACAGAGCACCCAACTCAGACCTCATCTTTCTCCCAGCTCCCAAAATGCCTGTGGTTTGACATCAGAGTCAGGCACAGGAGAAGGAATCAACCCAGCAAAACATGAGGAAAATGAGCCATCAACCAGTTTCCTGTGTGAAAACTGCTGTCCTGCCCGAGAGATGATGGTGTCACATCTCTCCTTCATCACTGGTGCTGTGCAGGTGACTCATCTTCTCTGTCACGAGTGATGGTGTTCAATCCATCAGGTTGCTATAATACAGTATGTTTTCAACATTCACCTTGAACTGTGAATTTCTATTTCTTGAAGGCAGAGCTGGACATACAGTCTGCTTCACTGATGGCATCTAATACAATACATCAGTGCACTAGAATCCATTTAATCTGCACTCACACACACAGTCTGTGTTGCTTCTACAAGGGCTGAGACAACCCATGAGGATGGTGGCAAACTCTGGCAAATTTGCACCAAATAAGACATTCTGGAGTTAGTTGTGGCTGGCAGACATGTCCCTGAACGCCTCATCAGACCCCGGCGGTTACAATACAACGTGTTATGGACGGATGGAGTCGAGTGTTCTCATCCAGCACAAACAACCTTTACAGTCCATAGCAGCGTGTTCTCCCACCTGCTTGGACGGCAACAAATGATGTCATGATGACTGCTTGGTGATCTCATCCTGATGAACATCATACTTAAAGGCCGAAATCTCATTTTGCGTAATGCCAGAGGACCTGTTGAAAATTGGCTCAGCAATGCAGTGTGCATGGAGACACGCATGATTTTGAAATGGGATCAGAATGTTCCCTAGTTTGCAAATGTAATGACCTCATATGGCACACTGTTTCACACTCTCCACAATGTTTTTTCTGCCGTGTTGCAGTACAGCACATGGGCTACTCTGAGACTAAATTATATGGCTTGTTAACTGCAGATCAGCTGCACAGATGAGTGCAACATGTCACACACTGTGTATCATCCATTTCCCACCTGTATTGTTTTCATTTACCACACAGGTCTGTTGAATAATGCATCTTTTGGTGCTTTCATGGCACAGAATAGACGCATAATCAATAATTATACGTCTCTTTCAGCCCCTCTAAATTTGAATAACCTATATTTTATGTTTGCTAAAAACAAAGACCTTTATCAATGCTCTGTTGTGTACAGATTGTTTACACCTACCTCAGACCCGAACACAAGCCAGACCACCTCCAAATGTGGTCATAAGATAAGATTTAACTTAATTAATCCTCCGCTGGGGAAATTAACCTGTTACAGACAGCAATCAATAGTAGCAGGAATAAAAAAGGACATGTAGAAGAGAACAAAAAAACTAAATACAAAATAGAAAATCAACTATATATGTACATACTATACAAAAGGAGTATAAAAAATGATATTTCATACGGTAAGGTATGGATTAATAAGTATAGTGTTTTTTACTATTGCACAGTAGATAAATATATATGCACAGGCTTAGTATGGAAAGAAAAAATATGTAATATTGCACAAGATATTGCATGGATTTAATAGCAAGATGCTGAACATAAATCACACAGTAGTGCAAACAGTCAGTATGCAAACCCACTGCTACATGAAACAATGCTAGAGCTGATTAGTTTGACAGCTGTTGGACTGAAGGACCTGTGGTAGCGTTCCTTCTTACAGAGTGGATGCAGCAGTCTGTTGTTAAGCTTGCTTAAGCCCACTACTGTCTCATGCAGGGGGTGAGAGAGGTCATCCATGCTTGATATCAGCTTGGCGTATCCAAAGGGCAGTTCAGGACAGAGCCAGCTCTCCTGACCATTTTGTCTTTATCCGTCCCTCTCAGAGCTTCCACAACCCCAGCAGACCACCGTGTAGAAAATTTTAGATGCCACCACAGAGTCATAAAAAGTTTTTAACAGTATCCTACATGCTCCAAAGGACCTCAGTCTTCTAAGCAGATGGAGACGACTTTGGCCCTTCTTTGTCTTGCCGGCGTTTATGTGCAGGCGGCTCAGTTCACACCATTTGATAAAGTTGGTGATGACCTCCCTGTGTTCCGGTTCGTTCTCCTGTGATACATGTTCAATGATGGCTGTATCATCAGAGAACTTCTGGATGTGACATCTGTCAGTGTTGTGTCTGAAGTCTGATATGTAGAGGGTGAGGAGGAAAGGACATGTCATGCAGATGTGATCACTTTCTGAACATGATGCATTTTCACCTTGCATTAACATGAGTTTTCTGAGTTCATCTGGATAACGTATCTGGATGCAGATTGCATTTTAATCCCAGGTGTAAATGAGGTCCATTTGCCTGGGACATGTGCTTAATAAGCTACTTAGCTATGACGCCGTTGTTAGCTGGAAATGAAAGTCCTGCTTTTTGTCTGAAATCAAGGACCTATTGAAAAAATTGCTAAAAAAAGTCTTAAATTCCATCAGATTTATGCATGCAACTCCATTCACCCCTGGCACCAGGCTACAGTTGCGACTTGAATGTTGAATGAATTGAGACTGAATAGCAGTAATAAGCACAGTAGTCTGAATGGTCAAATACAGCTTGAAGACACGCTCATTATCCCGTGTCAGGTTGGAATTATATTGTAGAGGCAGATTTGCTCCACAACAGTCTTAAAGGAGATCAAATGAAATGAATGAAATGAATTTTTAATGAAAGGATCAGTTAAGTTTCATTTCATCTCCTGCTGAATTTTTTTTGCTTTAACTGGATTTGATGTAGCCGCACAAGTATGACAACTCTGCCAAAATGCTTTCTGTTTGACAAACTATTTTTCATTTATCAAGAATCTAATGAAACAACTGAATTGGCGGACACTTGGGGTTCATTACATACTTAAAAAAGCCTCTGAAAAGTGACAAGAACCAATGAATCAGAAGAGTGGAGAGAAACTACTGCTAGAACTGCTGGAATGTGAGAGAAAACAACAAATATACTGAGCTTTGCTGGTCTCATCCAGCAATAAAGAGTTAGCCACACACACACACACACACACACACACACACACACACACACACACACACACACCCAAAGCATTGTCAAGTGGCATAACAGTTTTGATTGGTTGGCTTTATGACTGTCTGTGGGACAGCTGTAGTGTGTGTGGTCCTGAGGTCACTGTGCAGTCTGTGTGTGTGTGTGTGTGTGTGTGTGTGTGTGTGTGTGTGTGTGTGTGTGTGCTGTTCTGAGGCTGTAAAGCAGGACCAGACAGATGAAATGAAGCTTGGATTTTAAAGATAGATGGAGAAAGATGGAGGAGATGATGCAGTTTAGGGGCAAGATTGGGGAATGGAGGTGGGGAACAAGTGAGGAGTGAGGGGAAGAAGGAAAAGAGGGAAGTGGAGGTGATTGGAAAAAAAAAACTGGCCTGGTGCAGCAAGAAGGGAAAGAAGAAGAAGAAGAATGGCGGAAGAACTTGTTAAAATCTGAGAAAACGGGAGAAATGTGAAAGCCAAACAGAAGCGACATCAAACTCAACAGCAAATTGTCTGTCAGGCCTTTGAACTGAACTCTGCAGTGCAGCGTGGAGCCTCTGCGCCAAGAGATGCTTTTTCTTTTGGAGAGCTGAGAGGAGGGATGCTGCTGCAGAAGCTATCACTGTGACACAAATCAATAATGCTTTAGTGTCTGCTCTTAGGTTTGTTTAAGTTTGACATGTATGACACAAAATATCTCTCTGCTTTAGTGGGTAGAAAGTAAAAGGAATAATCTACGGCTTGGCATAGACTGTAGACAGACTGCCAATTCATTTGTGAACTAATTGGCAGAATAGATGAAGTGCTGTCACACTGAGACGTCTCCAGTACAGCCACGATACAGCTCCACTGGAGGAAGCGCTTCTGCAATAAAAACGTCAGAGCAAACACAAGGTTTTGCTGTCACTCCCGCCGAATCAAAGACTCCCTTTGTTGTTGTTGTACAGCAACATCACACAGAGGAGACAGACATGCAAATCTCTCCGCCGGGTGAGAGTAGCCTGAAATACCAGGAATAGAACATAGCCACAAACAGCTCAATAATTGCTTTTCTGTGGGCTGTCACTGAAATTCTGCCTTTATTCTTCTTTTGTCTGTCTCTCTTCAGGATTCTGCTCGACTGGTCGTGAATAACTCCCGTTGCTCATGACATCAAGCTCCCTCTTCGCCGTCTTACATCTGTGAACAGTGCAGGACGGGGTTTCTCAGGTGTGTCAGCCATGCAGACAACTCATGAGGTAAGTCCCTGACATGTATCACGCCAGACTGCGTGATGTAGGCTGAGGATGCACTTTTGGAAAGGTGATGGTTGCACAGTGTCTCCCTCAGGCTGATAATATCTTACACTGTGGAGGAAAGGAGGCTGCGGTGGATTACTTTCTCCTATCGGGAGCAGTGAATTATGTTAATACGGTCTGGACACAAGTCTTGAACTGGTATTGACTATCTGACCATTGCACATACTCTTTTGAAGCTGCAAGCACTGTTCCCATAGTCTCTGGACTTAATATGTATTATCTTGCTATCACTTGTAAGCGGTATCTTATTTTTCACTGATGCTTGTCTGATATCTCAGTAATTTAATGAAATAAAAACATCCAGTTGGTCAGCTGAAAAGTGTCTTTTCATTGTGGGAAGTAGAAAATTTGTCAAGAGCGTAATGACAAACCTTCTTCTAAAAGACATGTAGTCACAATATAACCCTTAACAGTAAAGGTACAGTGTGGCCTTGGTGCTCAGTGACAGCACATCACAGCTGGTGACACATTAGTGAAAGAAATCAACATCATTCAATAACGATTGGGTGGCAGATGAACAAATCCTGCTTCTCCTCAGACTAAGCAAATCTGATTTAAATTCGCCATAATGCAGTGAACTGGGTCAGCGTTATTTCCCTTAAGTACACTGCACTGAACCAGGAAATTGACTTTTCCAGACTCCAGGAGGAAAACACCAACCTGATTAATTTGTATTTATTTCCTAATGACCTTACTTTCCACCTGTTTGATAAATGAATTGGACAATCAGCAGACTTGGCTTTGTGTTATCGGTTCCTAATATCTTCCCCAGAGAGCTATCGCAATTTTTTGCTAATTAAAAATAATTCATGGATCACCTGAAAAAGTAATTTTACCAGTTATGTTAACCCGTTGTGTCATCATGCTGGTACAGCACAAGCATTATGAAGGTGTTACTTTGGGCTCCGGGTAATTATGATGGCATTTCTTACTATTTTTATAATTTTTACAAATTAAACAAGCAATTGATTAATGGAGAAAATGATCAGCGTATTAAACCACAATGAAAATAATCATTAGTTGCAGTCGTGTACAAAATAGTTAAAAAATTAGCTCCATTTTAGCCAACTACAACAGTAGAATCCTGCCTTTACATGGATACATGAGTAATAGTAATGGACAGTCACAGGGGACATTTCTCTGCAATGAGCACTTTTACTTTTAATACTTTTCAGACATTTTCCTGATTATATTTGCATACTTTTACTTAAGTAACATTTTTAATGAAGTACTCTTTTCATTTTTACTGTGGTAAAGAATCTGAATACTGCCTTCACCACATAGGAAGTATTCCTCGTCTTTTAACACTGTCAGTAAGGACAAATAACATGCATATCTAAATTACATTGCATCTAAGGTATGGAGAGTTCCATCTATTTTCCAAGTCCAAACAACATATTTATCCCCATGTCCCTGCATTACTCCATCCATCTGTCCACTAAAAATTCTAAAAATGGGTTTTCCCTGCAGCTGCCATCACCTGGAGGAGTATTTCAGCTGGAAGCCCACAGAGTCGAGCGTCCCTCTCCAGAGATCTGTTTTTGTCCTTTTGTCTCCTCCCCTCCTTTGCCCCCCCTCCCTCACTCTGTCTGTCTTTCTTTCTTCTTGGCTCTGCCATTTTTCTTGTTGTGAGGTGGAGCAAAGGTTACAAAATACCTGGAGAATGGTAGGAGAGCAATAATGACTCGGTGTGTGTCCATGCTTTCCAGAGACAAACTGTAGAAACCCATTAGAAATAGCTGCAACTGCCCTCTGCTCTACCTTCTCCCCAAGGAACACACACACACACACACACACACACACACACACACACACACACACACACACACGCACTTTTTCTCTCCTTATGAGGATACCAGATATTTCTAACTTCCAGTGACCCTGACTTTTAATTATGAAAATATTTCCTACATTTAATTCGACATTTCCATTTTTATTTCTGAACCCCCTGTGGAACAGAGGTTGGGAGGAAATACAGCCAATAAATCTGTTTCTAAAGATCAGCATCTGATTCTTGTGATATTTCTGTGTTGAAGGGACACAGACAAAATGAGTTTCATCACTTGTTGGGTAAAGCAGAGGTCGCAAAGTGCCTCCAGAGGTTTACTATTGACTGAAATTCTATCAAGTTTGCGATGAATCCAGCCGATGGAGTTGGAAACTTGGAATGAAAAAAGACTTAACTGTAATTTAGCTGAAGAACCTCAAAGAATATGTTCCACTCAGTGTTCCTGGCACATTATACGTGGCCTATTCAAGCATTTGAGCCACCTATCTTTAAGGTATAGGACAGGCACCCAAAACAAAGATCACTGGTTTACTTTGCATTTCTGACATGTTGTATTTCTTCCTCATTTTACTAGCATCATCTCTGACAAAAAAAAAAGAATAAAGAAAGCAAATTGTTCACATTAGATTGGTTGTAGTTCTAATTATGCTGCAGCTGTTACTGAAACAGATTAAGGATGCTCTCTTAAACAGATTTTAAATGGTAAAGATGACACAACCTGTGCATGCATTCATCCCAGCCTGCAAGTATGAGGTCTTATCTTTTATTAGAGTACAAAATGCACCATATCAGTGATGTAAGAACATGAAAACACCAGTTATGCATTATTCCTTTTCCTGATGAAAGCAAGTGGAATTAAGAGCTGTATGTAGTTGCAGCGAGGCTCCATAACAAAGTCCACTTCAGCTTTTTGGCAACATTTAGCTGCAGACATCTGGAATGAAACCTTACCAATACTGACTCAGTTAAGTGCCACTGTAACTTTCCCCCAAGTTCAGTCATTAACTCGCCTCCAGTCTCAGAGAGTAGATCAATAAAAGTGTCCAGTCAAATAAATGTTGAGGTTTATAACAATTAAGACCAGAGTGATTCATGCATAATTAAGTATGTGTGAGTTTAGCATACAGCCTTCAGACATTATTACTAAACATAACAGCTTCTGAGAAAAGAACTTCTCTGCATGTGGGCCAGGTGCACTTGACATGATTGTGAGAAATGAGACATAAGAAGCTGGACCATCTGATACAATTATTTTCTCTCTATGGTTATCTTTCTTTTAAACAAGTAGACAGACTTGCTTTCTTTGCTTTTCATACAAATTTAATCTGTTTCTCTTTCAGTGGTAGAGTAAAATATTTGTCCCTTTCTGAACTCAAGGAACAGCACTGTCTGGTATCATGTTGTTTTATTAAGGCAAAACACTATCGATGCAGCAGGGATTTGGACTTATGGGCCCAATTTGAAGTGCATTCAAAAATTCATGGTCAATTGTTCCCCTAAAATAAATTGCTGGAAGAGAAGAGGGAACCATGCTTTGATGTTAGTGTGGAAGTGTCCTTCACTGCTGAAAGCCACAGAAAGTAGCCAGCGGGAGGATTGCTGCTTCGATGATCACAGATCAGTTTTCAACAAGAAATCCATGTTTAGTTGAAAGAGAGTTGTTTTTAAGAGATTCAAAAAAGGTGAAAATGTGCACAGGTCATGGACTCAGTTTATCACCTTTTTTATTTTTAAACTTGGTAATGGGTTCGAGGTTATAGGAATGGGAATGGTCTGACCGTCGGCTGATTAGCAACTGTTACATCATGCTAACACACTAAACTAAGCTTGTGATCTTGGTATATGCATCAGGATGTTAACATTTTCATTATTAGCATACTGACATTGACATTTACCTCATGCCGGCCTGTTGATTTGACCAGCACTTTGGTCCAGACTGAAATATCTCAACAACTGTTGGACTGATTGCAGTGAAAGTTTGTTCAGAATTTCCTCCCTCAAGGATGAATCCAGCTGACTTTGGTGATCCTCAGCGGCACCATGAGGTTGACATTTGTGGTTCAGAATGAAATGTCTTGGCTACCTTTGGATAGATTGCCATGGAAATTGGTATAGACATTCATATCACCCACAGGATGAATTGTAAAAAGTTCAGTGATCCTTTAACTTTTATCAAGTGCCATCATCAGGTCAAAATTTGTATTTAGGCTATCCATTACTTTGGTTTATAGTATAGTATATAGTAATTGTAATACTAATCACTGACCCATCAACCTCAGTTATCTCAAATAAATAGCCTCAGTCGTGTTGTATAGCAACACAGTGCACCTAGAATTACAATTCAGCATATAAAGAGAGACAGTGAGACAGACCGAACCACATCCATGACTGATAAAATGTCAACAGAAATCCCCCATGTAATGACAAGGTCAAGGGAATGACCACAGCTATGAGCTGGTTCATTGACATGTTGTATGAAGCTCAGATCTTCCAATAGATGTAAAGAGTCGGTGGCCTTTTTGTCTGTGTTATTGTCAATGTAAGAATTGAAGTCACTAATAATGACTATATTGCCATAATTAGAGCTGATAATAGATAACAGTTCAGAAAAATCAGGTAAGAAATTTAGGCAATGCTTTGGTGGTCTATAAACAGTAACTAAATGGGCACCTTACATTTCAGTATCACAGCCTGATGCTCGGTGAACTAAAAACATCAAAAGAAATATGTCCTAGGCTCAGAGCATACAAAGACAGGCATAAAAAATGAGACAAAGTGACCGAAACAGTGTGAAGGTTCGGTAGCAGCATATCTAGTGGTATGTGCAAAACTGCAATAAGTGCAGTACTACAGCAAAGTGTGTAGTGCGTAAGGTTATTGCTCCCAGCAATCAGTCTTTTTCAGTCACTGGCAGTGGGGGGTAAACAGAGGTTACAGCTTTTGGAAAGAAGCTGTTGTTCAGCTTGTTTGTTCTACTTTTGACTGTCCTGTACCTTACTTCCAGAGGGGATGGGGCAAACAGACAGTGTTAAGTGTGGGATGGTTTTTTTTTTTTTTTTTTTCAGATTACAGTTGGCTTTCTTTTGCAGTTTGCCAGTGTAAATGTCCTTCAGACGTGGCAGTGTAATGGCTCGCTGAGCTGCCTTCACCACCCGCTGCAGATCTTGCTGGTCTTCCCCGGTGTAGCTGCTGTACCACACTGTAGCAGTCGCTGAGAAGGCTCTTGATGGTGGCAAGGTAAAAGTTCAACAACTTATGCTGTGAAAGATGGGACTGTTTTAACTACAAGGGAACTATAGTTTGTGCTCAGCCCTCTTCACATGGTGAGAGAGGTTTCTAGATCACATGAGGTTTGCTTGATGTAGGCTCTCAGGAGTTTCAGTCAAGTATCCATGAACAGTGAACTGTTCAAGCCCAGATGGATCAGTTTTTAGGCCAGTATGTGGGGGATTATTGTATTATATACTGAGCTAAAGTCGACAATCATCGTTATAGCCTTCTGTGATCTATTGGTCCAATATGTAAACTGATGTTGATCAAGTTCAGCAGGGATGGCAGCCTCGACGAGGAAGAGAAGTAGACTCTTGAAACACTTGGTGATGATGGAGTTAGAGTAACAGGGTGGTCATCATGCTGCCTTCTTCGCCACTGGCATAATTGTGGCTGACTTACAACAGGTAGGACCACAGCCTGCTCAAGCAAGAAGTTAAAGATGTTCTGAATACCTCTGGTCTGCACAGGCCTTTTGTACTTGCCTGGAGATTCTATGTGGTCCAGGCGGTTTGCTGATGTCAGTTCTTTGCAGGGTGGATCTGACCTGGTGTTGATGTAGTTTGTCCGATCCTTTCTTAGCGGCACAGGATGGATGTGTGCTGACCTCTCCATTCTTATTGTTGACCTGAGCAAAGAACTGGTTCAGTGAGCCTGGCAGAGTGTGGAACACTGCTGGAACTTGTGATTGTGTAACTATCTTGTAGCCAGTGATTATCCGTATGCCCTTCCACATGCACTGGGAGTTACTATTGTTGAAGTGCTCCTTTATGAGCTATTTATACCTGCGCTTGGCAACTGTGATGCCCTTCCTCAGCGTCCCTCATGCTTCTTTGTAAGCCAGAGCCTGAGCAGAGTCTGTAACTCACTGTTCAGCCATGGTTTCTGATTAGGAAACACACTGGTGGTCTTTGTTTCAGTCACATTTCATGTAGGAGAGGATAGCCGATTTGTGTCCCTCCTATTCTGCATCCTCAGCGATTATTTTCCAATCTGTGATATCAAAGCAGTTCTGCAGTGCTGAGTGGGCTTTCTCAGTCCCTGTCTGAGCAGCTTTAACAGATGTCTGCCGATTATGGGTTTATATGCTGGTGTGACAAACAGGGATACCTGGTTTGAAAGTCCAAGATACGACAGAGGGGCAGCTTTGTAGGCATCTGGGATGTTAATGTAGACCTGACCTGAGGTGTTTTTCTTCCTTGTGGGTAAGTGTGTGTTTTTCTACAATTTGGGCACAACCAACTTCAGGTTAGCATGATTAAAAATTTTGCAGCTACAATGATATTGTCCAGGTATAATGTCAGCTGATGCTATCCTCTAGCTGTTCTAGTGCTGGCCTAGTGTTAGCTTGCAGGGGTAAAAAGGTCAGATATCAGATACTCTATGGCTGGTGAGCACTGTGTAACAGTGACCTTGGTGTTAAAGGCGTTAAATTTAAATTCCTTGGCCTCTGCTCTTAAAAATTGTCTGATCAGCAGCAGCTATAGCATTGTCTAGAGTGTTCAGGTAACAGCAAGTCTCCATTATTGACATTGCACAGCATATTTCAGTCTGTGCTAGTTCTTATCTCTTCCACTTGGTTGATAGGTGACTGGGAGTTAGCAAGACAGAGATTGAGGTGGCAGGTTTGAGAGTTTAGCCCAAAGCTTAAATTGTAGTCCCATTCTCTTAGCAGTCTTCTGTTTCCTGTCATCCGTGTGGTATGCCTGGGGGGAGGGTACTCCATCTGTGCTCAGGACAGTGTTGGACCTGTCGTACTCCTTATAAAATGCACATTCAGGATGCCCACTGAGAGAGAATAGCTCTGGTCTGCTGTAAGGTGTTGTGTGACTACTACTTGAACACATGAAAACATAAAACTTCACACAAAACAATAAAACTGCTCACAAAAATGAAGAGTGCCGGGCCGCTGCATGTAACAGCACTGTTATCTTGCTTTATGCTTCTGTTCAGTAATAAATTACACTTCTGACCTGAGAACAGTGTGGAAAAAATAAAACTGATGGAAACTGGTTGAAAGCTACATCAGTGCAAGGGTTGAAAATTGATTAATTGCTCAGTGGCTGCAAATCTGTAAATGGAACACAGTGATACACAACATGGAAGAAAACCAACCAGTTTCAAGCTTATAGTGCTGTCTCAGGAAATCCTTGAAATGTTAATCATCCTGAATTAGTGTAAAAGGTTACCATTATGCTCTATAACAGCTCTTCGTGTGGCTTATTAATTTATTCCAAATAGGCATTTACGTTTCACTATTTCCAGTGAATTCATTAGCAAAAACTGATTTAGAAATCCATTGCGTGATGCACATTTTCCCGCTTTGTTCTGCTACACAGAGCACAAAGTCATTTTTTGCCACTTAATCAAACCAGTCATTTTGTCATTAACGCTAACCAAACAACTTCACTTTGAGGCAAATCTTAAAAAAAGCAATTTCTACAAATAGCATGACAAATACGTCCCACCAAGTCAATTAATGTCCTGCAGAAGTGAGAGACCAGGAAACGGCAGAGTGAATGTAACTAAAGTTTTTTTTTATAAGCAGCTTCCACAATCAGACACTTTAAGTTTCTAATTTACTTACCTTCCCCTGCAGATAGGAGTTTGTTTCAGCAGTCTTATAAACTCAGACCAAACACATCGTCTGTAGCCATCCGAAAATTATCCAAGCTTCGACAGGTTTAATTTGAAAGACTAAACTGTCTTTACACAGTGCTCAGAGAAGAAGAGTGAATGCATCTCAGTAATGTCCATGTACAGCTCAGATGGTGCACTGACACACCCTGAAGGAACACCTTCACATCACTGCAGCAAGAAGAGAAGTTAAACCAGTGGAGGTCAGAAGATTGTCAGCTCTTGTTAAGTTCCTTAATTGAGTTTTGTCTGTTTACACCTGAATTATGTATTTGGTTAAATCCCAAGGCTGCATGTTTGTTTTCATTGACCAAGAATAAAAAAATATCTCATTCACACGCATTAGGATCAGAATTTGTGACACTCCTTTCAGTCCACAGAGTCTGGTTTACCATGCTGTGATCCTCAGGAATTTCTTTCACTACATGAAAACGTATGCATTAATTGGCCTCTCCTCTACCGCCTCCTCAGCCTGTTGAGTGGAGGAAGAAACTGTTGTGACCTTTGCAAGTGAGAAACTCTCATTAAGAAATCACTGGATCTGTTTGTAAGATGGGCTGGTTTAACGTCTCTCTCTCTCTCTCTCTCTCTCTCTCTCTCTCTCTCTCTCTCTCTCTCACACACACACACACACACACACAGATATACACACTGAATGCACAGAGTGAAGGGTGACTCAGAGGCAGTTATCCATAGAAATGGAGGCCATTAAATATTCAGACGATTTGTCTCACTCCAGCGATGGTTTTAACTATAGACTGACCTCTGCGTTGAACAAAGCCATTGGCTTAGGAATCAGGACAAATTTAGAGCATGGAGGGAGGTTTGAATTAGGGCTTTGGTAGTTAATTTAGTTCAGATACGGGGACAGCATAAATACGATATGTGTGTGTATGAGAGAGAGAGAGAGAGAGAGAGTTACACTTAATGGAGACTTACAGTACGCGCTATCAGCTGTGGATTAACTGCTGAAGAAGCTCAATTCGCTTTTGTGTCTTATTGTGGTGTAGGGCGTGTCAGTCCATTTAACCCCAGGAGCTGTTTGCCTGGACGCTAAGATTCTTGCAAGACATGACAAATTGGTACCATGTGAAGCATCAGAGCAGAATGTTTAACCTCTGCTGAGGAAACTCGCTCTCGGTGTGAGAAGCTGCCATGTAGAAACATCAGGTCTGATATTAACCCTTACATATCCTCGATGGTCAAAATGTACATTGGAATCACGTGTCTCTGTCCTGCACCACGCCATCTATGGGAGAACTGGAGAGCATAATATGTTTAGTGGTGCACAAAGTACACATAGTCGTTATTAGTACAAGACAATCAGACAAATGGTTCTATAGGAATATGCATCCGCTGAATACATCATCTTTGACTATGTACACTGATTGAAAGCCACACCCTGTTCTCTTCGTGGACTGTGGATTCCTCTCAACTCTATTTTGGTGGCTGCTGCTGCTGCTGCTTGGCTTCCAACATAATATCAAACTCCCCTCAGACGACAGACTGATGTCTTCATCAATGTGGTGATGAAACAGGTCTCCCTCTGTGTCTGTTCTTTTCTTGTTTCCCTTCACTCCCTGCGCATGTCTTTTGGGGCTGCTGAGTGCTATTAAAAACAGATAGTGACGGCTTCATTAGCAGGCGGACACAATATCAACTGGAAAAACACCTGATTGGATAGATAGATAGATGAATAAACCTAAATCCGATCACATACAGATGTATGGAAGTACAGCTGGAAGGTCTTTTGTCAGTGGAGATACAGTTCTGTGATGTAGACACAGGGGGCACTGTTGATCTGTACAAAACCAATCCTGTGTGTGTATGTGTGTGTGTCAGCCTCTCTCCTCACACTGGCCAAGCTTCCCTTCCTCAATGCCAGGAATTAATGATTTCACCCCTCTCCTATTCTCCCTCACACACACAAAAACACACTCTGTCTCTAATTTTCGTGCACTCATGCTCTCTCTCCCACCCTCTCTCTCTCTCTCTCTCGCTCGCTCGTCATCCTCCACACTCACAAACTGAAATGTGAATGCCTTCAGTGACGATAATGTCTTTCACCCCAGTGTGTTGATAAGACTGTCTGGTGACTAATGAAATGAAATGAGTGTGTAGACGCCATCAGATTTGCTTCATGACATCAGTCAAGTTCTTACCTTCGTAAATACTGATAATCAATGACTGGAGCACTGCTATTGTTTTCTTGATCAGTCACAGATGGAACTTGTCTTTCCTGCTTATTTTAAAGGGAAGAAATGTCAGGTTTTTTTTTTTTTTTTTTTAAGCCCTGAACATTGTCTTCTTCTCTGACCGTGCATTGCTGCCAATAATTTCTATGGAGCAGCTCCAGCGTTCCCCCCTAAACCCTGAGCACTGAACCCTTGCAGACTTTAATCAGTGTCACCCTAAGTGTGTGAGTGCAGGAGGGTGTGAGAGCTCCAAATGCTGTCTGGTAAATTGGATAGCACTTTGTGACATCACGTCCCGTGGAAAAAGATTTTTCCATGCAAAGTGTGAGGCTACATTTAAAAAAGGTGGTTAAATGAACTGTGTTGCTTGTTGTTTTCTTCGTGGTGATATGTAAATAAGTATTTATGTCAGACTAAATCAACATGTTTGACGTCAAAATGCTGCCATCATAAGACAAACAATGACAGCGACCTGGGTGTTTATGAAAATGTCATACTGGCAACTTTTTCTTTGCTTTGTTTATCTTTCCTTTATTAAGATGCGCTATTCCATTGACATGGCTGATTTGAATTCACAACACTGCGTTATGTTTTTTCCTTAATAGAGTTATAGACTTATTGAAAGTGTGTAGAAGGAACTCTTAAAGTCTTACACAATTCAAAATAACAAAACATGCTACTTGCACTGTGTAGAAACAGCAAAAATTGCAGCAGTGCACCACGGGTGTCTCCCAGGTGTATTACATCAGTGGAGAAGGCTTTTCTCAGACTGCCATCTGAAATCCAGATTGTATCCAGATTCACTGATCTTTGATTTTGAAATACAGTTTTTGCAATTCGGATCCAAGCCAAATTTGGAGGTGTGACTCCAGTCGGATTCGCATCTCAGCTCTGGTCTCTCAAATCTGTGTCACTCGCAACATGGATGTAAAGCAGCCTCCTCCAGCGCACCAGACAATCTCAGCACTCGACAGTGTGGTTGTTTGGAGGGTGAGATGATGAAGTTTTTAATGCTTCTGTGTCACAAGCATCCATAGTCATGAACGCCACATTGACCCATGCACTTATACTAGTGATGTCTGGATGCACAAATCTGATCTGATCACTGGCAGTGCGGACGGTCTGTCTTATTTGACTACAGTCTGGACAAGCCTAATAGACCCTTTTCAAGGCATTCAGGCATGTCATAGCAGGAGAAGAAGGTGTATTTCATCACATTACTGATGGCTGCTGGACTGGTTCACTGGATTACCTTACCTTTTGTAATATAACCATGGTTAATTCACCTGCTATGACAAGACACACACAGACGCAGACAGTTCAGTGTCATAGCTGAGGCGGGGTCTGTCAAACCTGGCAAAGAAAGCAGACTGTATGCCTCCTGAAACTTGCCTAATTGTCCATTTTGCTGGCGAAATGGAAAAATGTAATTTGCTGTGCGATGAATCAATGCTGCCAGATAGAGCAATAACTTACAAATGACTTTTTGTGGAATGAGACTCCACTCATGGTTAAAAACTGACCCCCCCTCCCACAGCAGCTGAAAATGCTTTAACAAAAACCACTCTAAGAAAGAGCCTTGAAGGGTTGAGCGTCAGAGCCTGGGCGAGAGACTGCTTAAATTCTACAAGGTCTCAAGAATTTCCCAAAACATAATATAGCATGTAATGTTTTAGTTCAAATTTTTGTTTTGTTTGTTCTTTTCTTCTTCTGAGAAAATGGTTGTTTTTCAAGGCCGACGCTGACATTTTTGGATTGGAACTGGTAATTCCAGTGTTTTGATGCTAACACTCAATATTTTCTAATTTGACAAAACTTGAGCTGTGAGAGCACACAAGCACAACGTGAAGGGGCTGACAAGCTGAAATCTCAAATTAGTGTTTACCTTCACATTTCCCTTCAAATCTAGTCTTAAATAGGCTTTTTGAATGCGGTGCATTCCTCCTCTCCTCTCAGCGCTCACTCACACTGGACTGAATTATGCCTCCAAACAGCACCACCGCTATGTAATAATTCACCAACATTTCTCCGTGGGTGAATATTTCTGTACATTGTGGGTTGACTGATTTGCAGATAGAGCACATTTGAAATAGCTGCCTATAGATACATCAGTTTCTGCCTGGAAGGAAAGATGAGAGTCTGGGAGCTTCAGCCAATGTCAGTTTGTTCTATTGCTCTATTCTGGGAAACATAGTTATACCTGTGTTAGATACAGTGTGGCAGATGGAGCACTTAGTCAAAGCACTTTAGCTCCGCAGTCCAAGTGCATTACAGCCCAATGCTACTGCATTCCTGGGCAGCAGCTTTGGAATAGCAGGTCTTTTGTTTTAACAAGCCTGTACTGCTCGAGATGATGATTTGTTTTCCTGCGGCGCTCTGGTGTTGTGTAGGTGTGGTCAGTACAGGACGGGGGCTCAAACAGCAACACAACAACAACACGAATGAGTTCTAGTTCAGCGTTGGAGCTCAGGCTGATGTAAAGGTTATACATGTGCGCGTTAATGCAGCTGTCGACAACATTTGATCGACACAACGGCAGCAAAGACTCATTTGCAGTCAGTGGCCACTTTATTAGGCACAGTCTCATGCAATTCAATACAACAGCTCTGCCATAAATTCTACTCTTCTGAAGTTGATAGCATTCAGTTTTTGTCGACAGAGTTGGAAAATGTGTAAATTCAATTCTATGTTTCTTACTGAAGGTGTTGTTGTGCTGCACTACATTATATTGAGAGATGTTTCAAAATTTTCTGGCTCTTTTTTTCGTACATTAGGGGGTCAGAATATTAGAAACACCTCTGAATGTAACACAGCTCAGTATGATGCCACCACCAGCTATGACCTTGATGCTAAAACATATAATTGAAGTAATCCCTCTTTGATAGTGTAAAAACCCCTGAGCATGAAAGGCAACATAAAAGCTGAATTTATGGCTGAGCTGGCGTGTTGGAATATATTCTATTAATCAGGCGCACCAAATGAAGCGGCCACTGAGTGTTGTATATACAAAAGATTCCTTTTGATCGGGCTCACATGTGGTGATGATATTATTAAAAACTATTTTCTTTATTTCAGGCAATTGCAGTTTATGGAAACATGATCAGCACTGAACCTTCCTTCATCCTCTGGTGGATCGGCGGCTATTACACACTTGGGCAATAAGACTGGGCTGGATATGTTGGATAGTTCCAAAACAACTGATCAATGGGACCTCAAATGGAGATACTTTATTTCAATTATCCGAACATTTTGAAACTCTCTGAGCCAGAAAACAGCAGCACCGCAAAGTAAGCTGTTTCTTCCATGCAACTCACAGGCCCAATCTGTATGAAAATTTACAGACAGTGGCTAATTACTCCAAATGAGGACAATTATTTGGGCAGTTATTTCTCCTTAAATGAACGTGGTAGGAGTCATTAAGCAGTTTCTGAGGAAATGAAATAACCCATGCCACCACAACCGGTGGAGGAACAGACAAGACGGAGCAACTGGTCCATCAAATGCTTGTACCAGAGGAGGGGAAGGGTGGAGAGAGAGCTGTAAAACATCTGCATCTTTAAAGGCAGAGAAATCGAATGCATGCTACTCTTAATGTGTAATTATGTGAACTCCAGCAAATTGAATGTAATGAATCACACTTAGAAAATCTTTGTGCACCACTGATGCTTGAATGCATTCGCAAAAAAAAAAAAAAGAGAAAAGCATGCTTCGCTGATGACACGCCAGGCCTGCACAGATAATAAGTGCTGATCGAGGCCTGCTTGATAAATAACATGCATGCCTCCAGGCGCAGAATCAGTCAGACAGACAGCGCAACAGTCTCAGTAAATGTGAGCCGTGGTGTGTACAGGGAAGCCGTGCGTCATACTCTATCCCGGCTACACCGTGATGGACAGACAGGAAGAGGGCAGCAGGGAGACAAGAAACAGACCCGAGAGACACAAACTCGAACCTCGCCTCAGGCTTCTTCGCATTCTCTGTGTCAATTCCGCCTCCCTCTGCTCTGCTGGTCCTCCATCTTTCAGGTGACAGCAATAAGCACTCTGACTAAGTATGCTTATTGATTTTCACCACAGGGTACAGGCATCTGGCAATTATTATTCTTCTTATTCCTATTTTCCACCAAAAGAAAGTTAAAAAGTTATTACAACTAGGCGCTAATTTATCATCTCAGACGCAATATCAGTCCCGAGTGCTGCCTGATGTGATTAAACATGTTTGCCGGTAATTTTTCCGACAGAGCTTCAGAATCAATTTGTCAATTTTTGCTTGATTTTTTTCCTAATAAAATCTTCAAATGTTGTATATATACCATGAGTGTATTTGGATAGCATTTTTAAACAGATGCTTTTCAAAGTGTAATGTGATTTACATCAAGTGAAGAAATGCATAGAGCAACATTTGTAAAACACAGTGAGGAGCAAAAAAAAAACAAAAAAAAAACATCAAACAATGATAAAACACAGAGACAAAAAATAAATAAATAAGTAAATGAATGGTAGACTTGAAATACAGTCTCTGTGCAGCTACAGTGCAGCAATAAGTGCCAATAGTGAAATTTAAAGCTTCCTTCGCACAAAATATGATTAGATGCCACCTGATATCGAATTCACACCCAAGGTTCAGCAGGAACCATTTTTTCACTCCAATGAAGCTGACGCTGTTTAATAAACTGCACTACATTTCTTTAGTATGAGTAATCCATGAATAAGATCTAGATTTTAGCATGCTGTAACTGAGCAAAACAATTTTTCCACGTTTTCCAAAAATCTCCTCAGGAGTCAGAACTTCTCGACTTGATTAAAAGTCTGTTAGAGACTGTGAAGGCTGTGGGGTCCGGCAATGTGTGGTGCATCAGCCGTGCAACACACAGTGACTGAGGAGCAACACACTCTGCAAACAAACCTGTCTAAGATTTGTAATCCAAATGTCAAGGAGCTTGTATAAATTCTACGATTAATGTAGCTGAAGGCCACGGAGGACTGCATGCTGAAGTCTCCATTAAAAAGCATGACATGAATAGATGCATGGATTCACTTACAACTACTGCTAATGCACTTAAAACACACACACACACACACACACACACACACACACACACGCACACTGTATTCAAAAGAACAGTAAGTGAAATGGTATAAACCTAATCCAACATGTGGACATGCATACATTAAAATCTTGCTTCCATAAACAAAACTGACATGTAATCATGTAATCAGACATCAGCTAATTTGATTGCATCTCTACTCTCACTGCATGCAAATCTGTAACCTTCTTTTTCTGTTGGCTTCAATGATAGATCACTTGGATTGTGATTATTTGAGCTTTAATAATGGCTTGCTGTAACACTCATTATACTAGAGGGCAGAAATATGCCATCTCACTGCACACCAGATGTTAATGTAACCATTAAGAATGGCAAAATACTGCACACACAGATGCACAATGTAATCGTGCATGCTGGCACTGAAAAAATCATTTTTTGAAGTGTCTTTGGACTCAGAAATCATGCAACGCAACATGTATACATACTAAATAAAGATTTATATAACGTGAGTCTGATTACTGCAGTGGACAGGCCTCACTCTCAACGTCTGTTTCAGTACTGTGGACACATGCTGCTGGTGACCATACAGCACATGACAATATTGATAACAATGAGAAAGGCAAACAATGTGAATGTTTTTACTAAAGTCCCTAAAAGTTCAAATCTTAAGTATTTCTCTATAATATGCCCCATTCGAAGTTAAAAAAAACAACTTTAATGTATAAACTTGCAAGCGGATGCATGCAAGTACGGGACATAGCCTTTTTTCTGAAAGAGCCCACCAAAATCTCTCATGTGAAATTTTCTCACTTGGAAACACTGTGTTGGTGCAGCGGGCTCTGGCAAGAAAGAAGCAGGACATCCTTCAAGAAATGCTTCGCTCCAGTGTAGTCCATCAATCCTGCCAATGAAATACGTGAAAGAATGCACACCAGGAACAATGCGCACCTTGAAGGATTGGGCTAATCTTCTGCTTACCATTGAGATGGTGGAGAATGCTATTGCTAAGACGTGTCCTGCTGTGATTTATGTTGTGTGCCCAACTATGACGTCTGGCAGCTTCCATATGTTACTGCCTGTAGCTAAGGGCAAAACTGTTCAGGCAAATTTGGGCCACACCAATACAGTCTGGTGTATTGCTTTGCTGCATTGCCTCCGTTGGTCTGAATGCAGCCTTGCTGTAGGTTTACTTTCCATCATGGCCACATAAAAATAAATACATACTCTATGTGTGAATATATGCGTTCATATGAAGTACAGTACCTCCATCCAAGCACCGAAAGAATATTTTTTCAGATGTGTGAACATAATTAGACTAACTGAGCTCTAACTGATATGTTTGTACAGGATTACATCAATGTGCTTGTTTAATACAACCACACATGGTTGTATGTGGATCTGAGTGTGTGTGCATGGGTGTGTAGGATGCCTGTTATGCCTGTCTGCCTATCAAATCAGGTCATTATTCCCATTTAATGTACTCAGAAAATAAAACCTGGCAGGCAGCAAATACAATTAGGCTACATTACGGAAGGTGATAGGACAGAATGTGTTTGTTCTTATACATTAATGCATGCAGATACTGTATGCAAGAGCTACATGAATGCACACACAGCTCTGTAGCTCAATGGGTACAGCATGACGTCACAAATGCCAGGTTTGATTCCCAGTGCACGGGGCCACCTGCACTGAAAGCATACAGTGAGTGGCATCACCTGCACACATATAAACATGAAGTTTTACAATGTGGAACCATGGGAAGGAAACTTAAATCTTAAATTTAGTCTCTTGACTGGCAACACACACCAGAACACATTTTTCATGTGCGCAATCTCTTTCACAGTACAGCCGTTGTGGCACGTGGGGCGCTCAGAGATTCAACGCAGAGATTCGTCTCCTTTCGAGAAGTGTTGATATTGCTTCTAATATTGTCCTCAGCATCAGCAACATCAATATCAACAGTGGGACAGTGGAGAGATGAACAGAGAATTGGAGAGAGATGATAACATACCTGACACAATATTGAGGCACTCGGCAAAGAAGACTACTTTATTTTTATTGCTGTGGAGAATGACGCCAAAGCCAGCAGGAGTCGTATCCACACACACGCACGCACACGCACGCTCAAAGTTGACTGGTGGAGACTGGGTACACAGCTCTGTATTATGAGAGAAGCATCAGGCTATAGCTGGTTCTGTGTATCACTGGAGGGGACTTCAAGGACGGAGAGCAGATGCTAACTCTTTTGAACTGAAAAAGCATCAGATTTCTCTGTCTGTGTGTGTTCTGTCTTTCTCTCTGTCTGTCTCTAATGATGCTAAAAGCTCTCCTCCTGCAGCAGCGCACACCCGATCAGCTGTGTTCGGGTCATCTGTGTCCACTGACAGTGACATATGGCCTTATCTAGCATGCAGGCTGCCCCAGGTCACAATAGATTTAATCTATTGAGCAGAGCATCAGTTATCATGGCTGCCCCGTGGCTGTGACCTGGGTTTGTCTTATTCACAGGTAAAACACTGCAGATCAGCTGAGATAGCCCCGGGAATTATGCTGTCAGTAATCTACACACGATCGCCAAGATACTGGAGCACCGAGCATTGGGAAATGGGTCTAATCTTCAGATCAGCCCATGAACAACACAGACTCACCTGTGTGTGTGTGTGTGTGTGTGTGTGTGTGTGTGTGTGTGTGTGTGTGTTATCTGGCTTCCCTGGTGCCCAGAGATAAAGAAAGCAATGCATTGACATATTAATAGTCAGGGTTGTGTTTGATCCTCAGTGGGGTCTCTCCTTTTAAAAGCTTGATATACATTATATAGTTATAGCTTATAGTTAAATAGTTATGGTTCTTATAGTTTCAGGTGTCAACACACTCTATTTGTACTCTAACCATCGCTTTTTATGCATATTAAATTTTGAATAAAATGTGACCAAAAGGATGAGAAGTGTGTGAAAAAAGACGTCTGCCTTGATGACACCTGGGTGCCATCACAGAAGACTCCAGCAAAAGAAATGCAGAGATGCTGTTTTCGATCTGAACACCTGGTTCTGCTAAGTGAAGGAAACACACGCTGATTTCTACATTTTGAATTTTTAAGAATTGAAAATAAAATCAAACAAAAAAACAAAACTCTCGTTCCAGGCTGGCGAGCAGGTGCCCATTCAAATTGCGTATCAAGCAAACACTTCAATCATCCCTCTAAATCATCTCTAACTGGCTGGTTAAGCAACCCAGTGATTCTGCATTGTGCTGAGTCATGTGGAGGAATGATAGACGTGACGCTCGCTTCTATTTCTGTGCTTCCATTCATGATCAGTCATACCGTTGGCTGACCATGGTCAGCTGGCCAGCACAGTTACAAGATCAACAAGGTATTCTAACACTCTGTCCAGTGGACTTTCTTGCTGGGTGCACTATTACATGTTATATGATCAATTTAACTGTGTAAAATGGATCACATCCACTCGTTACACTTCTGAGTAGCGTTGCAAGAGGCAGAACAGCATCTTAGGGGTATATCTCTACCAGCAGCATTTCCTACCACACAGAGAGGGCGACCATAAGCCAGTAAACCTACACTATTGCATTTATGGTGAGTTGAATCACATAGACTTAAACATAAACATGAGAGGACATGGTTGACTGTAAGCACAATAATGCACTGAGTCAAAATACTTTACCCTCCTGAGCTCACTGACAGTATTAAATGTTGCAGGGGAGGGAGCTGATGATGCTGATGATCAGCAACTGAATCACTGCCTCTGCCAAAACCAAATTTCCCTTTGGGGACAATAAAAGTATTGAATTAAATTGAAGGAAATTGAGTTAATTTACATTTTGTACCCATTTACAGACACATTTCCTAATGTAGCATTGCATTATCCAGTAATATCATGAGAGGCTTCGGGGATCTCGGAGATGACTGGCCTTGTTTTTATTTCTGTCTATGACATTTTCTTGTTATTGCACGAGGGAAAGTTTCATCAGATCCTGTATATTCTGTGCTTGGATAGGCCTTGAGAGAGAAGGGGTTGGCACCGTCCTCGGATGAACCGTCTTAGAAGTTCCCTGTTATCAGTCATGCTTCTGTTAACTTCAAGCTGCGAGAGAAAAAAAAAAAAAGTAGATTCACAAGCGAGCCCAGAGTGGCGTAGCACAGCTTGCGTGTCCCTTTCTTTGTGTGCAGCTCTGTGTTTTCCCCTCTGTTGTTCCCCCTCTCCTCTTGCCTTCTACCCCCTCCTCTCTTCCTTTTTCTATCTCACCTTCTCTCGCCCTCCTTCCTCCTCTCTGTCTGGATCACTCAATCCCTCTCTTTCTACTCCCCCTCCATCTCTCTCTCCAGTGAATGCCTCTGTAATTCCTATTCTTATCTACTCGTCGGCGCGAGGATAAGAGCTTCTTTACTTATGTGCTCCTGCTCTCCACGGGGAAGAGGAGACAGAGAAAACATTTTAAAAAGCTAAAATTACATGCAGGGAAGCAGGACAGAAAGGAGGAGGGGGAGGGCAGAGGAGGGATGGAGGAAACATTTTCGACAAGAGTTGCATGCAAAGCAGAGGAGTAGCAAGAGAAGGGCATTGATAGAGAGAAGGAGATTAAATGAAAAAAAAAAAACATTTTAATTATTCCAGAGTTGTTCACTTCGAGTTAAGCTAATCCCGTCTTTGGTGTGTTGTATTCTCCTGGCACTTCCCAGAGTCCCTTCCAGGCCTCGGTGACAGAAGAGGCTTTTTAAATGGATGCGATGGACGCTCACACAACAAAGCACACTCAACTCATACTGTACGCACACTCAGGGGCACATGTGTGCACACACATGCGCTCAGATGCGTGCACTGTGCTCCAAGCTGCCCAATTTCTTCAATTCTCGCAGCACGCTTAAACGAGCACATTGACGGCTACATGCGCACACACACACATGCACATGCACACGTTGGGGTGTGTGAGTTCAGCCTCGCCCTCCAGAGGCTGTCACACAGACTGCTCATTAAAAAATTTCATTAGGTTTCAATCAGGCCATAAGTAGGCCAGCTACACTATTACAGAGTGAACATGTGACTGAGACATGACTGCAGGAGACATGATATAATCAATGAATCAGTCTGTGTGTGCGTGCGTGTGTGCGCGCGTGTCACATTATTACAGCGTGATCTCAATGAAATATGACTCGGGGAGAAACTGAACAGAACAACATTAAACTGAATCACCGCTGAAGTGTTTTCTCTCCTCTGCTGAAAGTTTAATGTTGGGTTTGTCCTAAGTGACTTTTCTCAGCAGCTGCAGAGATAACATCCAGGCTCTGGTCATGACTGGGAGAACGTGGCTGCGAGCTGGAAGCACTGGAGAAGCAATCATGGGATCCCCAAGTCGACCTCCTCGGGGCACCAGGATGACGACGGATAGATGCCTGACATAACTGCAGGCAGATGAATAATCCAGAGTGGGAATTGGTTTGCTCTCGGCTGTGAGCTGCGAGACAGCAGTAAATGATTGATTTTGATCAAATTTGTTGAAAAGGGAAAACTTGGATGTTTATCTGGGGAAATGTACAACTCGTACATAGTTTTCTTTGTTTTTCATCCTCTCTCACAGATGTAGCATCATTCTTTAACTTCCCTCCTGCCTCTGGAATTCTTATTTTACACATTGTTCCATTTTATATTATACAAATGATTTGTTTACATTATACACTGTTATTGCAAAATATAATACAGAACAGTACTTTTGATACCATGCCATAAAATACCACACACAAAAGACAGACAGGCAGAACAGTTATACACCAAAGAAACTTCATCATTTCCTCACATACAGAGGAATAAAATGATCAACATCGAGGCCATAGAAGAAGCCGTCCTACCAGTAAATGCCATCGCTTCTGAAATATTCATTTCTCCACTGAGCAAAATCATAAAGGCCAGTATTAGAATAAAGCTTCGCAGACGTCAAACCCCATTTGCAAAACCCTATTTGCAAAATATCATAATTTTGAGGAGCGCAAAGAGAGTTACCATGCACATAAAAGAGATTAAATACATAAATGACAACAATAAAAAGAGAAAAACGAAAAATCGATGAAACACAACGAAGCACAAGTACAATTCTGGGTTTTTATTGCGAACTGTCTCACTTCTCTGACAGTAAACTCTTGGATCCTCATTTCTCATTTTCATTGCTTCCAAAATTTTTCTGATTTCTGGTGCTTTATGAGTCCCAGTGGCATTGAAAAAGAAGTGATTATTTGGCCTTGTTTTGACTGTTTGAAGGTTTAGTACCTAACAAAACAGATGCGTCTGCTCTGATGTTTTAAGAGAAAACGATAGATAAAAGTTGGCCAGCAAAACTAAAGACACAACTGGTTTGCTGCAACAGATGCCACAAAAAAAGCTTAAAGATCTAAATGTGGGTTTTGTTCAGCTCCAATCCAACTTCTCACATTCATTGATGTAGAGGTGTACTGGAGAGTATATGAGTAACCACGACCATCAGTGATGTAACAGTATTCTTTCATCCTCATTCTGGCTGAAAAGTTCATTTTAATATGTGCATTCAAAACTTCCTGTGCAAAATATTAAAAAGAGAGCTGAACCGATACTTTTGGATCCATCCATCCATTCATTATCCATAAACGTGACCATTTCATCTAAAAAATTCTATTCTAACATAATTTGTGGCTTCTGTGTTGTGTTGGTTGGCAATGATGATGCCAGGTAATAAACAGATAAATAGATATGACTCTATGACAATACATGTGAGACAAGGACTCAAATAACACTGCATGCACCAGCTGACACAAATGAAATAACTGAAAGTTTTCTTACTAAAAGCTATATTTTGACACATCTTGCGTAATAACATTAGCCAGAGGTTACTGTACAGATGGCCCAGTTACACAAACTCTTGTCAAGGTGGAGTGCTCTGAAACTTTTAAGTGAGAGCTCCATTATGCATCAGGTGCATAGATATAAAGCCTGAAAACAGAACAGAAAACCTTTCATCAAACCCACTGAACATAATTAGAAAAGGTCACAGCGCTAAAAATGCATCCTGCGTGATGACAGCCTGAGTCAGCTTTCATTGTAGGTTTTCCAGACTTTCTGAGTCATGCGCTCCCACTCCACACCGAAGCTTTTTCTTCTCAGACATCTGATACATTCGTTAGGAGCCTTTGTCATTTCAGAGGTGAATGATGTTGAGTGGGTAATATCTGTGTCTGAAAAACATCCAGTGTCGACCTATAGGACCACACATGATCACACAGTGAGCAAACAATACAAGCACTATTTGAGTATACAAAGGATGCAAAAGCACAAGGCCAGAAAGGCTATTTGGAAGTAGCAGCCTACAAGAGATGCTATATTTACTACTGTTACTCTTATTTGATTATACAAGGACCAGAGGCCAGGATGCCAGATCAGCACTGTCCTAAACAAAGAATAAAGACCACAATATTCCACCAATGTCTGAAAACAAGTCTTAAAACACCTTGGGGCTTCAATATTACTGCTGAATGAATTCCTGTTCAATCCCATCACCTAAAGAATATATAAAGACAGATAGAAAATACATTTAAAAAACAATATTCTACCAAATATCTCCAGCACCAAATGCCTGGAGGCCCTGAATATTAATGCCTGAGCCCCTTGCTGCTATTTGAGCATGCGGTGGCAGGAGGTAGGAGCAACCACATATAGAGACGAGAGCACATAAATAATCCACAGGGACGCCCAGTAGAAATTCTGAGGTAATACAAGGTGACAGTGTTTGGAATGGGAAAACACGACTAAACTGGGTTATTGTTGATATACAGAGAGGAGGAGAAGAGGAGCGGAGGGGAGAAATAATAGGATAAGGAGTGGGGAGACGAAGATGGCAATCATAGGGGGAGGAAGGAGGAGAGAAACAGGAGGAGAATGTAAAGGAGACAGCAGGAGAGGAAAAGATTAGAGGACGAACAAGGAGGAGAGGAGGAAAAACAGAGGGAGGAAACTAAGGTGGGAGGACGTGAGGAGGTGGGCAAAAGGCACGAATAAAGAAGTAAAAGGAGAAGATGAAAAGGCAGAGGAGAGCCGTGAACGGAATAACACCAAGGAGTAAAAAGGGAGGTGAAGAGGAGAGAAAGAAAGAGAGGAGGTGTGGCAGAAGGAGGAGAAGAGGAGAGCAAAGGGATGAAGTTATGACCAAAAGAAGACATGAGGTGATAAAAAGAAGAGGAAAGGAGGAAGCGGAGATAAGGGAACAGAACGGAGAGATGAAAGGGAATAAAACCGAATCAGAAGCGGGACAGAAGAAAGACGATAACCTTCATACACCACAAATCATCACCGGCCTGTTGCCATAGCAACCAGGAGACACCTATTGTCTCTGTATGTCCCCCTGATGCAGGCGTGCTGCATGTGTCGCTCTGCCGGTCACGTGTTTGAGCTGTAACGATAATGAGCAGTGAAGTTTGATCAAGTGTTTACGCTGCTTTTTATCAGTGGGATCAATCCAGAGAAGAACCGCTCTCTCTCACTCTGTGTGTGTATGTGCATGTGTGTGTGTGTGTGTGTGTATGTGTGTGTGTGTTTGTGTTGGATGTGGATTAGCATTACAATCAGTGAGACTTTATCGATGGGATCAGTCGAGAAACAAATCAACAGAGATTAGCACCAGACAATCCACAAATGCTTCAATACAAGTCTGTAAACATTCACTCACACACGCATGCAACCACACACACACCCACACACACACAAACACGTTTATCATCCTGTGTTTGGTGGCATTTCACTGGCATTTGGCCACTGTAAAACGGCGAAAATCTTTCAACCTGAGGTGACTGTTGCATTTTGATAGGGCACCTTTGAACTGCTCTGTGTCAAATCTGACATGAAACATCAAGTCAAATGTCAAGCGCCCTGGTAACACTTGTCAGTCTGATGTCATCTGAGCATTCAGAGATCTCTGATGTGATGGGAAAGCACACTGCAGGGCCCTGCAGTCTTTGGTGCAAAGGATTATTCACACTCACTTAGTATGATCTGCAGATCAGAGGTGAAGTGGCTTCAGCTGAAGCCTCTCTGGCCGACTCTGAGGTTCAGCATGTCCTATCTTAACATCAAAATGAAGGTACTGTGGTACTATAGTGTTTCACAGTTTTGGCCCCAGACGGGTGATAGTGGGACTTCTGTTTGGGTGCATCACAGAGAAGAGGGGTTGTGTTGGAACAAATAGGAGGAGGGCACTGGTTCACAGGTTTTGGTGCTGGCAGATGATGGAGCGAGTGAAAGGCTGAAAGACAACTTAAAAAAAGCATGTTTATCTCATCCACATGAAGGAGAGGGAGGAGGAAAGACAGACCGTCCTCAGCTGAAATGCAGCCGTATGGGTTGCATGTGCAAGCAGCTAATTCTCAGCTAATGCTGAGACTCAAGTAAGTGCATGGAGAGACACAAGGACACCATGCAGGGAGAGAAGAAAAGAGGACATGTCCTTTCTTCTGAAGCATCATGTGAAGCGGCTTCCATTTCTGATGACAGTGGCAGCTGATCACAGCTGGTTCAGCTGTTAGTTGCTTCAACAGCTGCTGAGACCTTTGATGAATTTGTGTTTGCACACATGTGCACTGTGCTAATGCTAATAAAAGCCACAGTTATCAGCAGTGTTTCCTCTCTGTAGCCTGTTACCTGTTTAACAGACATTATTATGATGTCTTCTGAACCCTGGAAATCATTTATTAGGCTGAATGTTTGATGGAAAATTGAAATTATGTGACCCATACCCTCAACAGTCATCAGCGTCACATGTGACTGAAGGGAAATGACAATAAATGATGTAAAAAGTGTTTCTTACTGACTGGCGGACTCTCCCTCTCTCTTTGTATCATAATGAAAGTTAATGAGGAAAATCATAAAACAGATCATAAAAGAATAATCTGTCTCATAAATGAAGGAAATTGTTTGTGATCCCTTTATTCAGATGTGCAATTAACACAGATTTGTGACTAAATGGTGAATCAGAAAACAAAGTCTAAAACTTGGGAGTGATCCAGTTGAGTCTGTCTCCACTCTGGTATGAAACTCCATCAGCTGCAGCGTCCAATCAATAACTGATATCCAAGAAGGGGCCATGTCTGCCTGTAAAAGACCTCCATGAAAGTTGCCCTTGTGTTTCCTCACTCATTGCTGCTCCGAGCAGAAATAAGAGCTCTGAGACAGCCTTTGGACCCAAATGACATGCAGTTCAAGTGACAGGGGACAGCAGGAAGTAGTATGACTCCAGGCCTTTGTGTGGGAGAAGACTGTTTATTATAAGACACATTTAAGTCTTTTGCCACAGATTTTGCTTATACCACTAAATCAGGCAATACTAATTTAATTTACATCACATGTCAAGTTTAGAGTATACAGTTTTTCTTTTTCTTTTCTTTTTTTGTGTTTTACAAAACCAGTTTCAGTAAACTGGTATCCACCCTCATTCCCAGTGTTTGCCACTATCTCACGGCCCTTTTACGATACCTGAGCACTAATTTTGTTCTTGATCCCTACAGTTACATTTGGCTTTAGGTTTTTTAACACATGGCAAGAACCTCAAAGAAATCCAGTGCAAGTTCAACAACAGAGGCGTCAAACTTGCAGAGACTTTTTAAAACCCTAAATGTCACTAGATTGACTGTAAATGCCAAAAAGGACATGAAACTGTACAACTCCACAGAATGTCGCGATGTGAGTTATGGGTTCATCAAATGAATCCAGAGCAGCTTTTTCCTGAGAGGGACAATTGACATTTTGCATTTCGCTCTCTGCTGGGTTTCTTCACCGGGCGTTTGTCACTTTGTGTGAGGAGCAAAATTCTGCACTGGCTGGTTTGCATTGGTTAGCATTCCTCACTGAAAACAATGGGTGCTGATAGCTACATGCTACATGATTAATGAGACGTTCAAATGATCATAAAATAACATTCCCCTGAAGGGATGCTTTGACATTTTGAGTTTACTCTGTTGTTTTTCCTCATCGCACACTCGTGGTGCCTTCAAGTTGCTGTACTTGTCCTCCACTCGAGAAACATTGCTGTTTTATCACCGTGGTATTTGGGAATGCTTCTTGATAATGTATCATCGTTTATGACTTGAAGGAGTAGTTTGACTTTTTGGAAAATGCACTTACTTGAGAAAATCCATAGCACTCATGTCTTTGCAATAACTATGGAAGCAGGGCCAGCAGGCATTCAGCTTAGCTTAGCATGAAGACTAGCAGGAAAAACACTTCAAAGCTCAGATATTGGCACCTCTAAAGATCATTAAATAACATGTACATGAAAAACACAGTGTGTTTACACTTTAGATATGCTGGTAGGTGTAGTGTTATACTTTGACCAGAGCCAATCTGGCTTCCTCCTGCGTCCAGCCTGGTGATTGGTCAACTGAATGTGCTCCTGCTCTCCTCAAGTCATTGGGAGCAGTCGGTCCAGATGGCCACATCCATACAAGAATACATTAGCTGAGAAACATTGGCAACTCTTTTCAGATTAGTTAAGGCCTTCCAGAAAAGGCTGCTGGATTTGTTGCTGGGCCCCTTTAGGTGAGAGATGAAGTTGGTGAGAAGTTGGCAGCATGGCCTCTGGCTTCAGCTCCATCATTAACACACAGATATGAGAAAGGTGGAACTCTCAGAAACAGTGAATAAGCATATTTCCCATATTGATTTACAGCTGGGACTAAAGTAGATACATGTGATCGAGAGGGATATATGAGTTCTACTCATGTATGGTTATTAGTGTAGTAGTGTAGAACTGTTAGCTTTTGTGAGGACATGCAGAGGCTTCAATATACAACAGAAGGGCGAGTGGACAGGCTGTATTTTTAAAAATCGCCCCACCATTTTAATCTGCAGTGAGATAGGAAGGAGTTCAGTCACATATATGTTCCGAGAGAAATGAAATGTACGAAAGAGAATATAGCCTATATCTAGTATAAATTGAATAAATACCTTAAATAAGTAGAAAGAATTAGTGACGTAAAAATTCCATGGAAACGGTTCCAGATGCTTCATATCTGGGGACAAAGTTCAAAAGTGGCGAATGAATTCTGATCGAAATTACACAATCAACTTAGAAAATGCAGTTTTGGGAGACTTAAATAATGGCAAATTGGTATTATTGTATTAAATTGTAACAATATTGCTATTTGACAAAATGTGTAAAAACATCAGATATATGCACAAGTTAATATATCAGACTGCAAAATCTTCCTAATCTTCTAACATTAAAACACTGCTATTTTTGCCTTCATAGCATCTTATTCACCCGTCTCTCTCTACATATCTGGTTTAGCTCAGTTACATTTGTGTATGTACATATTATGTATATGTACTGCATATTCACTTTGTACATGTGCATGTGCATATCCTTATTATTCATATTCTTATTCTGTTGCAATGTGTCAATAAAAAACAAACACGGTGGTGTTGATTAGTGACAGGAAGTGAACACATCTCACCCTGCTCTTCACATTAATGCATGGAGAGTGAAATCCAGTGTGACAGCAGCTGTAGAAGAGGTCTAATCAGCCAAGATAACTAAAATCATCTGTGTGGGTTTACCATGGGTGAGCAGGGCTTTTGTACAGATTAGAATTTTTCCCAGCCTCGGCTGCAAAATGTTGACTTTTTTTAAAAGCCGTACCGTGTTTATTATGTCACGAAGACCACAGTGAAGCTGTTCATGTAATCTCATTACTCTCATTAATTTTTATGAGGTAATTTTTCTAATACGTTAGAGCAACACAGAGGTCTGCAAATGGGCCTGTAATCATGGAAAATATAATTAAGAGCACCTGCTGTTAACGTAATGTTCAGCACGCAAGAGGATATGAGGGGTTTAGAGTTTAGCTGCGCACACACAGGAAAGCACACAGACTCTGAATATGTGCATGTATTAACAGACACACTGCTCTGCTGGACTGAGGGTGGCATTTGTCAGGAGTTTATCTCAGCTGTGGAGGTCAGGGAGGAATTACAGCGCCTCTCTCCTTATTTTACCCTTGGTAGGTGAACAAAATACACCTGCTCAGTGCTTCACTTGACACAGATTCACACCTTCACTACAAATTGCTCAATTTGCACAGAGGAGAGAGATCCTAGTCCTCCTCCCTGGCCTCTTACAGAGAAGCACCACGAATAAAACCAGCAATCTCTAAATTTCACTTTAAAGATTCATGCAGTTTAACCACAGAAGCGGAGCACAGGAATTTATCCATGATTTAAAAAGGGATTTTGTTTTTGGACACTATTTTTTTGGACCCAGTGCAGCTATTTAAATGCCCTTCTCAAGCAGGCAGCCCTGAATAATTAGAAAAGCATGTAAAATGCTCTCTCTCACACACTGCACCACCACATCACGCTGTGCATTTTAAGTAAAAACAAATGCTGACATCCTCTAAGTTTTCAGGGGATTCACACGTTTGAGTGCGTTTGGTTTTGGCTGTGTGTTGTGCAGTTTAGTCCGAAGTGGCAATCCGCCCTCAAAGGGATTAAGAAAGGGCAGACGACACCTGAGTTGGTGCGGAGTGTTGGCAGTCCTAGAAAATGGCGTGACTGAGGAAGCTCAAGTGGTTTAGCAGGAAGCCCAGGGGGGGTTACAAAGCTACTTGCAGTTCTTGGAAAGAAGTTCTGCTCCATCACCCAAGATTTCAGCATCTTTGCCTTTGGAAAGTTTTTATTTTTATGCTTCTGCAGTCTCAGACCACCACGATCAAATCCATGCTACGGTAAGAAGATCAGCTCCAACTGGTGCGGAGGCCAAGATGGACAGCAAAGCAAGACTAAGATCAGAGTAGACAACGTGTGTGCATGTGTTTTGGTTCTTGAGGACGAGGGTTGGAGAACACAGACACACCCATGTTTACATTAAAGCAATAGTTTGACATATGCTTTGAAATATGCTTAATGGATTTCTTGACACGTATTAGATGAGATCGATAACTCTCTGACATCTGTACGCTAAATTTGAAGCTACCAACAGCAGCTGTTTAACTTAGTTTTCCATAATGATTGGAAAGCTGGATTCTAGCTCCTCTACAGCTTGTTGGTCTGAGCCAAGATGGCTGTTTCCAGTTACCAGTGCCACACAAGTGTTCATGCAAATAACATGCAGAAGTACAAATACCTTGAACACATCCAACTGGGAAGCCTTTGCTAATCAACAGGTGGTCGGCCAGGTGTAAACCTAATCCTGATAAATCACATCAAGACACAACACGGAACCTAGATCTATGTTAGCAGCTAGCGGTGACTTTCAGTACTCTACTTTTCCTTTTCTTGGATGTCAGTGGAAAGAGAAATGAAGGAGATGCAGCACAAGCCAAACACATGAGACTGGATCACCAGGAGAGCAATGGAAACTCTTTAAAAACAGAGAATATGAGAAGCTGTTCTATATTAATGAGCGAAAGTTAAAAGACGGATAGGAGCACTGTAAGAAACGCTTACTCATCATTAACTCGTGATTTTTAGTGTGGTCCTCTCTTGTACGGTGACTGATCAAAGTATCCCTCCCCCCCTCCGTCCCTCCTTCCATCATCCATTCATCTGCTCCCCACTTTGTAGCTGCTCCCTCTGTGGATATTCTGACCTTTCAAACAGCTGCTCTACCTCTTCCACACACACACACTCTTCCACACACACACACACACACACACACACACAGTCGTGTTTCCATCATCCTGTGTCTTGGCATCATCTCGCTGGCATTAGAGAAACAGCTTTCAGTGTCTGTGCCCTCATGCCATGCTTTTGACATTTTGAGCTCTGCAAGCCCCTCTTCTCTCCCTCTTTCACACACACACACGCACACACACACACACACACACACACACACCCATGAATGCAAGCACACACATTCACGCATGGATGCCACATGCTGCTTATGTTAGCACTGTGCAGTATGCAGTAAAAAACACTGGATTTCAATGTAATTAACCAGCAGCACCACAACCTAAACTCAATTAACACACAATTCTGAAGGTGCTGACACGAACAAGGTAAAATTTTGCACACAGCACAGCAGCTCAGGAAGAACAAAAAGAGCCAAGGTTGAGCTCTCCATTTGGAACAGCGGATCAACATGAAGCAGAAAGACCTGAAATAAGGAGGAAGGAGTTGTTGAGCATACAAACATGCTGTGTGTTGCAGTCAGTATACAGCTAAATTTGAGCCACATCATCAGAACATCATCTTCTTAGGTCGATTTCCAATGGCTCCAAAAACAACATCTTTAACCGCTGGAGGGTACCAGTGATGGGTGTACTGCACCTTGGTTGTCACATGGTTAATGTTGTGAAATGACCTCTGTTTCCTTCGGTTTCAGTACCAAAACTTCTTGGTTAGGTTTCGGTAAAGATCATGGTTTGGGTTTCAAAACAGTCAATGTTGGCTTATGGTTTCACATGGGACGCAGACAATGGGACAACTACAGCGAGTCATCTCCTAGTGAAAGTCCTGTTTTTGTTTGACCCTTGTATCTGACCCACATATACAGACTTCCTGCTCTTTATACATTGCCTGACTTCCTCCTTTGCGCCCTTCATCATTGCTACGGCCACTAGAGGTCGCTGCCTAACAATCAACCTGAATTTGGGTCATCACCTATATTGTACAGATGACCTATTTGGCTTTTTTTTTTTTTTTTTTTTGGTGAGGATGGGCTGAATTCCTCATGGGATGCTGATTAGTTTGAATGATTGTGAACTGCTGTGCCGTGCCGCTGGTTCAACCCTGGAACCCTATCCATGCTTGTGGAAGGCATGTGAAAGGCATGTGAAAGGCATGTGAGCAGGAAAACCTTGTATAGACCATGAAGGAGACTCCAGGGCATGTTACCCTGGAGCCTGGTCAGGGGTGGAAAAGATCAGGATATTGTGTTTTTTACCTACACACTTACAAATCATGCAGGTCACAGTACCCTACTTGTAAGCAGTAATTTATATATTTTTATTTTTTCCTGTAAAATCCCAGGTTGATTAGGTAGAGACTTTTATTTTGAAGGGTTCATTCCATCCTCTGTTTAACTTGTGGTATTTATATTTTTTCAAACTTTGCTAATATGTTCTTATGGGCATACATATATTTTGTATGCCCATATTTTTGTGTGGATTTCATGCATTTCAATATAAAAGGGAATATTTTGTATTCTAACTTGTTTTATTTCACAACTGTATGTGTTGCAATTTGCTTACCTTACTCTAACTTTGGGATAGGGACCCTCCGTGAATGCACTTGGCAGTTCGTAAACACAAAAAGACATTTACTTTCAGCAATAAAGACAATCGCATACGCCTTAAAAGACTTTACGTTTTTCTGAGCCTCCCTGAACGCCACACGCGCAGTGGCTGAGGTCACGCCAGTTTATCATGGCACCTGACAGCAATCTGCAGGTAAATACCGGTGTCGCGCTTTCCAAAAGAAACGAACAAACCATTGTTTGGACGAATGTGTCTGTTCGTTTTTAAGGACGCGGTCTGCGTGATGAAAAACAGCCAATCTGAAGAGTCATTACATCTACAAAAACGCTAAACTGGAGCTGCAGAAACAAATGCGCTTGGATACAGTTAAAGGTCCTCTGTGGAGTTTGAATGCGCAACAAGCAGCTTTCACAGTCTGACAGAGGCGGTGTGATACAGGCAGGATTTGTGGTGAGTGAGCTTTTTTTTTTTTTTTTTTTTTTTTCTATAGTAGCTATAGCTAATAATAGCTATGAAGTGAAATGAAAGATGTGGCAAGTGCAGCTGGAAAGAGGAAACACTGTGCATGTTCCTACTCTGCAAGAACAAAAACCAGACGTCTGAATATGCTGCTGATGTGGAACCAGCTGATCGCCTGACAACCTACAGCATGAAATCACTGAGCTGCAAATGAACAACCTGCTACTGAGAGCAGCTCTTTTTAAAACTGACTCATGCAAACTCTGCCTCTGCTAAAGACTGACTGACCCAAACCTGGAAAAGCAGCTGTGAGCAGCATCATCACCATCACTGCCATCTGACATCAGACACCTCGCCACAGAGAAGCTGTTCCAGGCATAACAGAGGTGAGTGTGATTTATCTTTTTAATAATTTAGCATGAGCTGTGGTGCTGCCAAGGTGGGGCCAGGGAGGCCAAGGCCGCGTTGACACAACTGCTGGCTCCCTAAGTGACCCCCTCCACCCCCCATTGCACCCATTGCATATGCATGAGAAGCCTCTCAGGTGAAAAAGGTTCCCCATCCCCGCATTAACTTTTGCTTCTGGACGTTTCCCTGAAAAGATGCTCAATTTATTTCCTCTTTTTACTTTTGGTGTTTTTCTGTATTCTGTATGAGGCGGTAGTTACTTTAAAGTGGCTCTAATCAGTTTTTTCCATCAATGATGGATCACATTGCACATAAGTATGACCTGACTCAGCAGTGCCCCTCAGCTTTATGAGCTTCAACTCATTATTTTGGTCTTCCCACCCACAACTTTACTGTTTTGGTTCACTCTCATTGCAGACATATTGCTGGCAATATTGGACATAAATTCACATCAGGTGGCAAGAGGTCCAACCCCAAATGAATGCTAATACTGCTCTCTGTGTTTAAAGCTGAAATTGTATTTATTTTATATGCATAAAGCTGGTAATTTGGAGAGAAGTTTGTCAAGACTTGTGTGGCAGGGCTGTTGTGTAGCTTACAATGCCAAAATATGTTATACATGCACAGACAGCGTGTCTGTAAGAGGGACTGTGCGAGGGCTTTGTTCCTCAGGGAAGAAAACAGGGAGGTTATACTGGTGTCTTGCGATAAAGTGCAATAACACTGTATTTATTACTAATATGTGGGATCAATAAAGTCTTTTCTTATGAGGAGAGTGAACTGAGCATCATGCCAGAAAATATTCAAAGTCATTTTAGCTCTTCATTATTCAAAACACACTCTCAGTTTAACCTGCTGACTCAGTGCACATCCAGTGAACGCAAACACCAGGTTAGATCTGATACCGTGAGTGTGTTCGTATACAGTGTATGAGTTTGTACTGGTGTGCATAATGAAATCATCAGAGGCGGTTGAACTGTGTGTGAGGTTAACTCCACCATAGAGGCTCGGGGATGACTCACACAATGATGTGAAGAATGAAAATTGACCTTTGTGTGTGTTATCTAGAGACCGTTGGTGAAACAATACACATTTGTCATCTAGTGTGTCATCCAGTGTGTGCAGTGAAGCTGCACTCAGAAATGAGGCTCTGTGTGTGTGTGCGCGCGTGTGTGTGTAGTTTGCTGTCATCTGCCACCGCCTGTCGTTGGCCTGGAGTTGAACTGAATGATGTGTTTTGTGTATGTATGGTTTGTGTGTGTGTGTGTGTGTGTGTGTGTGTGGCTTGAGGAGGGACGAGGACACACTGTCTGTTAAAATTACTGTTGTTGGCCTGGTCTCGCTTTGTAATCCTGCACACACACACACACACACACACACACACACACACACACACACACACACACACACACACATCACCCGCGGCAACAAAGACTGTCTTTAACATCAAAGACAGTCGTCTGCCAAAGTGACCAATCAGCCTGCAGCGCTGAGGTGAGACAGGCCAATTGGATGACAACGACAGAGAGGAGAGACATTCAGATAGAGCTGTTGGAGCAAAAGCCAATCAGGATCGATAACGCCGCCCAGCGAGCCAATGGGTTGACAGTTAATTATGAAGCACTGGCAGCCAGAAGGACAGACAGACAGACAGACAGACAGAAGACATTGATTTGACCTCCTCTCCCCTTTACTTTAAATACCACTCTTATGCTCGCTGCTCAGACTGTATTCATTCGGGGGAATAAATTGTCAAGAGTAGAGCTGTAAACATTCATACATTGATGTAATTAATCAGATGTGGACTTTGGACGCCAGCGTTAGTGCAGTAATCACAGTAGTTTGTTAAACAGGCCAAGGGATTTGTCTCAGACTAACTGCTTTTCAAACATGCTCAAATAAATTAAGCGTTTATTTCGCCTGTAAGTAAATAGCTAAAAAAAAAAAAAAAAAAATTGGGATTTTCCTATTTAGGCTTTCCATAAATATGGATGTTAGAATTAAGATCAATAAATAAGATGCTAATTATTATTCTGTAAGATGTCAAAATGCAGAGAATTACAGCTCAGATTTGAAGCTAACAGAGTGTTTTTACTACTTCAGTACAGTATAAATACAAGCAATTAACAGGATTGATTTACAGAAGAAGAAAGTGCAGCAGTGGAGAAACTTGAGAAAGATGTCATATCCGACCCAGTGAATATCTGCAGATGAATACTCTCACGGGATTGGTTCAGACATGGGAGACATTAATTTCGCTGACCTCTGTGACTTCCATTCTATAGAAGGAAGTCAAATACTAGACCCGTCCTCAGGAGATAACAGTCTAATTGAAAACCAGATGGATCTTTTGACCTTTCTAGTTAATTATACATTGACGCTGTAGATTATTCTCTCGCAGACTGGGCCAGGACCTGAAATTGGGCGCTGAGAAAATTAAATCGCACAAGCATTCCGGAAAAGGTTTTTTTTTTTTTTACAGGGAAAGTTTCATTTGGTGTTGAGTTTCTTATGCTGCCAAATCCTCCTGAATTCCCTGCAGTGTGAAGATACTATAGCCTGCGAGTGTGTGATCACAGCTCAGAAACTAGGCTAAAGCTTTTTTGCAGTAACGCCTCTGAATTCATTTGAAAGCCATATGTCTCCTGGCTAAGATACACACACAGAAAAGTTTCAACTGTTTGTGTTAAACCAGCAGAACTATACCTTTTCTTAATCATTTCCAGCCCGAGACAAAATGCAATATAAATAGTGCCATTGGAAGTAATATCCTGTCACCATGAGGACATGCTGCTCTATATGCTCTTACAGTAGATGAGGTTCAAGCCAGTATGAGACTAGAAAGCAGCATGTGTACAGCATTTGAGCAAACAGGTCAATAAAAGACAATCCCAACTCTCTATCTAATACTGTAGATGACAGGTTTAATCACAGTGCATCAGTGGATTCACTCTAAATCTCCGTCTCTTTCTCTCAACGGCCTTCAATTAAGGCGTCAGTGGCAAAAAGAGCAACCCCAAAACCAAATCAGCGATGTCGTCTGTGTGGAGAAAGATAACAAATTTTCCTTGAGATCATAATTTCTCACCGCACCTCTGTCTTCCAGCCCCTCCCCTCTTTCACATCAGGCGCCAATGACTGTGCAGGCGAGCGTTCGGGCTCTGTCTGCAACAGTCTTGTCGCGTCTAAATAAAGCCGTGACGAACGTTAGCGCAACAGACGCCTAAGCCAGAATGATAAGAAAGCTATTAACAGATGTATGAAGTTAGCAAAGGGTTTAAGGGACACATCTCCATAAATATGTCCTCGCTGACCCCTACAGCTGAAGACATGTCAGATGTCATTAATACTATGCAGTGTGGTGTTAAAGTTGAAAATTAAAGCCCAGTTCCATAAACATTAGATCCCAAACCCGCATCTGCATCTTCTTTCAACCGTTAGCTGACTGCGAACACAGAGCAGTGTTTCCCCAGAGGCCTGCAGCCAGTGGACACATGGCGAGGGAAGGTTAAATACATTTACATCGAATACCACAATGACTCCCCTGGGAAGTCAGAGGTTAATTTCCTCGCCATGGACCACCCTAATAGCAGCTGCTTATGGAGCAGGAGCATTACTCATTTCCTTCCCGAGCACAGATTTCCTCTGCAGAATCCGACTTCATTACCAACTTTCACTGCTGTTTCGTAAGTAGGGGGTAAACTTTTCACAAGTTCAGAATTGATTACTTTTCTTATTGACCTCTGCAGTTTAATTGTACATGGCAATAACTCAGTGTACGTGTCACTGGCAGCGAGGTGCTGAATATTAATGTTAAATGGTTTCATTTACAATATATGAACCCCTGAGCTCAATGCACTTATGTCTCAGCTCCATATTGTCGTGGATATACACTTGAATGTGGCGGAAAAGATGAATTCAACCAGCGTGCAAGAACAAAGGTCGTTCAGTTAGATATTAAAGCACAGCAGACGGCTCAGGTAGCATCCTGTGCACAGGTGGAGAGGAGCGAATGATCAGCATCAGTGTGAGCTGTCAGACTAGAAAGGACACTTCATTGAGTTGTTCGAGTATGATTGATCACCGTAAAGGTCAGCTGATTGATCAGCTGTCAGGTGGTGGGCTAATCAGCTGGTGATGCGCCTGACTTCAGAGTGACGGAGCAGTTCAGGCCTTGCACTGTTTTCAGCTTTGATGCAAGCGTTTTCATTGCTATGTCAATCACATCTGTGATGCTGGGTTTAAGTATTTGCGGTCGATAAGGACAATCAGTGCAACAACAGAACAAAATGCTTGATCCATAAGTGTCTTTGGATTGATTTTGGTCAAACAGGTGGTACCCTGCACGCTGCGTGGCTCGAGGGAAGCAGTGTCCGTCAGTTGAGTGGTCCACCACTTTGGCCCTGACCACTTTGTCTACTCTCCCTTTGTGTTTCTCCTTTCCAGGGAGCGTACATGTCATGCTGTATATGTGTGCACATTTATAGTCGAGGTTCGACAGAATGTTCTATTCCGGGACCTGTTGAAGCGTGTAAACATGCTGGCTCCATGACAAGTTCACACATAGATGCACAGACAGAGGATACTCAAGGCTGATGAACTGAATTAAGTACTCCTCATGAATATATTGGCAGCAGAGTGAATTGAAGTTTGTGCTGCAGTGTGTGTGTGTGTGTGTGTGTGTGTGTGTGTGTGTGTGTGTGTGTGTGTGTAAATCCTTTGCCATGTCCATCTATCACACCTCCTATCCAACACGTTAATACGTGACATTCCCCATTCTCATTTTCCCTCTCACACCGCCATTTTTCTCCTCACCCCCTTGTCTCTCACCTCCTCCCCCTCCTCTCCTCCGAACACTGAGGCAGCAGGAAGGCATTCATCTGGCACACTTTTCAATGACGGACGGAGAATGTTAAACACTGCGCTCGTCTTCTTTTCCCTTTTTCATCTTGTGGTGATTGACACCGGAAGCTCTCTCTCTTGAGGCTTCATCATGTTGTTTTTTCTCCTCCTCCTCCTCCTCCCTCTCCTCCTCCTCCTCCTCTCAGTCTCCTTCATTTGTGGTGATTTACACAGAAAGCTTTCCTATGTCCTCCCTGTTTCCTTTATATCATTCCTCTTCCTCCTTCATTTCTGGTGATTGACACTTGAAAAGCCATGGCTGTTTAAAGAGTTTTTCTCTCCCCGTACACTTAAGGGCTTTCTAAGTAATGAAAATGAATGTGTGTATGTGTATTCGTGTGTGCGTGAGGGAGAGAGACGTCCATCTGTCAGAGGAATTGAGGAGAAAGAGGACGTAAATTATTCGAGAGCGAGAATCACTCGGAATGAGTCCCATTGAAGTCTGCTGGAGTGGTTTTGTTCTCATAATAAGGAGGCTGTTGTGAATCACAGGTACATGATGAGGTTTTGGTCATATGAATTAAAGAGACAGGTACCACATTATTTCATTTAAAACTCAGCAGGAATCTGAAATAGGGGGAGAGAAAGAATGCAGCACGCCATGCAAACAAATGCTAAAAAGTCTGTGCCCGATTCTTTTCTCCTTCTTTTTCCTCCCAAATAATGACAAAAGCCAGCAGCTCTTTATTTCCCCACATCCTCCCTCCTTGTCCTTCAAATACGCGACACAGCTTTTATTTGTTGCCTGTCTCTCCGCCCGTGTTTCTGTTACGTTCTGCTCTTTATCCATCCCTGCCCCATCGCTTTCTATTTTTACTCCCGCCCAAGAACAACGATAGATGACAAGAGGTGCTTTCATTAGAGGGAGAATCAACAGGTCTCAGAGCGCAGCAGCTGAAAATTCCCATTACAAGTTTTCCAGCTTGCTGAGTTTGGGGGATGAAAAAGGTGATGGCAGGTGAGGTTTTTTTTTTTTTTTTATCAGGCTCGATGTGCACCTGTTACTGTTTCTGTGAAATCGTTCTCACACCAATCTGCAGCGCGGAATCTAACTCTCTTACCTTGGACTAATGTAAAGCTGCCATTCTGTCCATATGGATCGATTCAGAAGTTGCGTGCTGTGTATGTTGAGAGGCAGGAAATAGCCATAACCGCTTTTCTGGGCTTAACTTTGGCATTGAATCTAGTCCAAGAATCATCCAGTATTTGCAATCCTGTCTGGGGATGGGTTTGCAGTCAAAGTGTCTTTTTGATTTTATGAATGGTGCCTTTCCAATTTTTAATTAAATGTGGATTAATTTTTTATCTCGCCACTAATTAGGGGGTCCTTACAGTGAATGGTAAAATCTTATCACTTACACCCACTACATCAACTTGAATTAATGTTCTTAATTAATTCATTTTTAACAATAAACTCAGTTTGAACTTTTTTCTCACTTTTTGAGAGCTCCTCACTCATGCATGCTCGTTGAACCCCCCCCCCCCCCGTCCCCGTCCTTTCCCAATGCACTTCTGCACTTGGTTAAGCCTCACTCTGCAAACGCAGCATCTTTAAGATTTCACCACAGGCTGTGTTTATGTTGAGATGTTCTAACCATAGTCTGAATCAACATCAGCAGCAGTGTGGTCTCTGCTCTGGCTGCAGAGTCTGACTGTGGTTAGAAGACTCCCTGCCTTAGATGAACCGTCACAGTGGGAGGTGGGTGGTATTGGCGGGTAGGGGGCCATATGCGGAAGCCGTCGCCGAACACTGAACTGTTAGATCAGATGGGCTGTTAACGCCCAGTCAGGAACCCTACTTAACACTAACGCTTGGATGAGAAATTATCTCCTTACAGCCTGCTGTGATACAGTTGTTAATTAATGGAGTGGAAGTGTTATGTTCAAATTTAACAAGACAGACAGCGAGGACGTCTTCCTTAACGCCTAGTTGACGTATGTGATAGGACCGAGGCGGTGAGACCACCAGAATAAAGGATGACGGTGAGCCTAACAAGGAGAGATGTACAGTTTATTCATGCTAAATAATGGATTCACTGATCCAAGTACTGATTTAATTTACTCCTGATGGGACTAAATTAAACTCTGGAAAATGAAAAGCTTTTATTCCAACTTCTTTAAAAGACACTCATTCACTGAATAATGATGGGCTAAACGCTGGCGTCTAAAAATACTAATGTTTTCGCAGTTCGCCTGTCTGTTATGTGCTATCGTGCCCTTTTTTTTTTGGTGGAAAAGGGAGAAATCCAATTTTGCAAAAGCAGATTAGTTCTCTAACATTAGCAAAGGCACGTCCACATAGAGTTCTCCTGGATTTCATTTAGATCCATGTCATCAAAGTTCATGTGTTTCCTCCTCGTGAGGATGATGTGACCCCGTCTCTCACTCGTTTTCTCCTCCTCCTACTTTTCAAGTACTGACACATTTCTGTGGTCAACCATCAACCTTCCTTGGACCTCTCTGTCTCATTTTGCCTACTGGTGCCGAATTCCAGAAATATTACATCAGGATCTTTGTCCTCCAGGACCCTCAACCTCACCTCTTACCACATGGCTGTGTGTGAACGCTGCCCCTGCCTCTCCCTTTGTGTGAATTGTGTCCTCATCTCTTTTGTCTTTCAGTGAATCGTGTCCTCATCTCTTGTGCCTTTGTGTGAATCGTGTCCTTGAGTTTCTGCTTCATGCATGCATACTTTATCTCTTTTCATAGTCTTTGTGGTAGAGGACGTCATGTGGCACAGGATCTGTTTTAGCAGCGCCTGGAAGTTTGTCAACTTCTTCCTGGATCCATATTTTTCATGCATGTTTGCAAATCTGCCCATCTAATATTGTCTTGTCCATAGTGTAACTTCACTCCTGTTAGTTTGGTCTGCTCTGTTTGTATGACGTGTGTGTGTCTTTGTCCTGGAAGAGGGATCCTTCTTTTGTTTCACTTCCTGAGCTTTCTTCCTTTCTTCCTCTGTCCATTATTGATCATAAACACTGTAAGTGTTTTCCCTGTTGGCTGATTCACCCATATTGGATTCTGAAAGAATGCACTGCACAGTTACATGACCCTGATCTTACCTTACTTCCATGCAGTGCGACTAGTTCTTGCTGTGCTGTTGTCCACATGAAACTAATTATTTAGAATTTAATATTTTGCACAGTGTATAGATTTGAGGGCTGCTGCCGTCCTGATCATGGGGAGTATGGTGGCAAATTGTGGGGATGCAATGGACACAGAATCTCACACAACTCCTAACTTGAGCTCCCTGCAGACTCCAGAAACCATTCTTTTGTTTGTAATCACAACACCACGCATCACACTGTGTAACATGTGGTGCTATTCACTCGTTCCTTGTTTTCTCCAAATAACAGATTTATAGTTCACTCTGGCTAATGGCAATCCCCACAATCACAATCTCAATCTAATACAATAAAACAAAAGCACAATTTTAATAACCCAAGTGACTCAAGGCAAACACATAGAAATGTCAACCCCTAATGATGCAGTCTGTCTTTGGGATAGTCGGTAAACAAAAGCTGTTGTGTGAATACAAATCATTGCCATTTCATCAAATTCTAATCAGTGGCCTCCACAATAATGTATGTAACAAAAAAACAAGGATTGATCCATCGTCGCTTCCCCTTTGCATTTTGGAGTAAGTACTCCAGTCTGGATTCTTTAAATTCTAAAATTGTCAGTGTCTCATGGTGGCAGGTTCAAGGCTTATAAAGGAAACACAGTGGTTGAGGTCAGGCTCGACTGCACCTGCAGATAATTTACTCCTTTTAGACTGTCTTAAGAAAGCTGCATGCACTGATCTTGTATCTGAAACTTCTATTGCACCATGATTTCTAAAAACAGATGCACAGATTTAAAAACAAGCCCTCTGTCATGTGAATAAATTCCAAATCACAAAATGTAAATTGTTTAATGTCAGAACTCTCTTTGTATTTCATTTTATTTTATTTTGACATGTGGGCCATTAAAAACCTCAAATCAACAGCGGTCTGTTTAAACCCTGAATTATCATACAAGACTGTGCAGAAATATGTCAAAATAAACCCTGCAAAGAAGGACTTCACTCATTATGTCAGCAATCCAGCTATAAAACTCTGTACGCATCGCAGGTATATTAATGAGCGTTAGACCCACTGTAGATTTATTCAACCCAAATTTGACCTAATCAGTCATCCTAATGTCGGGTTTCCATAAAAATGACAGCGTCATTTGCACTCATTTATGGGATCAAATTTACTGTAATCACATCTCGCCCTCAGTGGCTCCAGGCAAAAGCAATGGAGCAGAAACTACATCAAGGTCAATAGAAAATACTGCGTTAAATTAAGGTCAGAGAAAGGGCATTTTTACATTCAGTCTCCTTTCTGATATTCACAGTTAGGAAGCACTTTGCTCGTTTCCATAGAGAAAGTGCTGCTGTTGCACTCTGAGGGGCTCTGGTAACAAAAGGGCTAATTTTTCATTTCCATTCTATCTCCATATGATTATCATAACCTACAGCTACCATGTCGGAGTCAATGAGAAGGAAGTCAATATGAAAGCTGCATCTCTGCTGCTGGAGCAAAAGTCTCCAACCTGGCTCTGTTCAGCTGTTAAATGTGATAACAGATATCCTGTTTTAGAAATGTTCAGAAATTGCTTCTAATATGTTTATGTAAGTAAGGGTCCAGGCGTTCAGAACCATCTGTGTGAATGCTCATGAAACCTATTACCTAACCTGTCCATGGAACAGTATTTGTCTTGAATTCACATGATGGCACCACCTCAGAAATGCCATGTTACACAATGGAGATCATCACTCACCTCCATCATCTTCTGGACCAAAGTGGCACGCAAGCAAGTGGAATTGAGCAGGTGCAGCGATGCAGAAATTGAGGTAATGCTCAGTGCTGTTGGGGAAAAAAACAAAAAACAAATAGCCTGCTATTCTGTTGAAGAAACAATGGCACTGCAGCCTCGCTCAGAGCTGACGACTAGTTCCAGGCAACACATTGGACCCTCTGCCACCAAACAGCACCAACATCATTCCTCTTTTCCTTTGCCCTGTTTCAAGCTGTGCACAAAAGAATGCTCTGTGCTCCTACTGCTCAATTTCACATCGCAGTGTTTTTCTTTTTAATTGCTCTCTGCTGAGAAACAGCAAAATTGCAAATGCACAGTGTACAGGCAGCGGTTTGCGTTACTTTGTTAAACGTACCATGTTGCGTGACATGACAATTATGAATATGCCCACAGGCTCAAATGTTGGTCCTGTGAAAAACAAGGATAACTCTTCCAACAGTGACTTGAAACACAACAACCAAGGCTCGCTGCACAGAGGTAATGCCACAATTCAAATCCACCATCAAACAGCATACATTCACTTCAGAAATGCTAAAAAATAGACTGGAAAATATTAATTTGCATGGGAAAAAAAGAGCTGCCCCAAAACGATATTTTATAGCTCCCCTTAGATTTCTCAAATGAGGCTTCCTGAGGAACTCATGTCCCTTTCAGGGGAGCTGTTCTCCCTGTAGCTCCCCCAAATTTCAAACCCTGGATTTCACGCTTCAAGTAAAGCTCCTCTTTAATTTCATTATATCACAATGTGTTGGTGGACCTGAGAGCTCAATGCACTCCAGTCCAGGAAAACACATGTAAATTAAGAAAATAATAAAAGGGGCTGCAAAGTGAGAAAACACAACCAAGTACAAAATTGCCCTGATCTGTGATCAGTTAATATGAGAAAAATAGTTGTACTCTGAGGCTCTGAGGAAATCATCATAATCATTTTGTCAATATGGGCTTTAACCAGGTATTGACAAAATGACTTGAACTGCACTAAAAGCAAGAAGGACTCTAAAGAGTCACGGAGTTCAGGCTATTTTGGAGTTTTATCTGTTTCTGTTTGCCTGATGAAATGTAGACCTTTCTATCTAACCTACACTGTACTATGAAGCCTGGTTTGTCTTTGCTTCCACAATGCAATAGATTTCATATCTGCTCGATAAAACACATGTGAACACCTTTACTGCTAATGGACATTATGTCAGAGCCCCATTTCCTCTGCCCACAGCAATATGATCCAACTGTTCCTCTGTCACTGCTAATGGAGTTTCCCATCAAGACCTGATGGATGATTTAGAGCCTTAGAGGTGTGGCATGTGTTGTTTCTCAGAAGAGGCCAAGAAACTAGAAGCTTAGAGGTGTTTTTTCAAAGCTTTATGAGCTCAAGGTTATTCAATAATCTCCGTCCTTAATTATCAGCCTGCTTAACCCTACAAACCTTTAAATGAATACCAACAGAATTGTCTGCTGGGCAGTGCTTAGTTTGTTTTCTGACAATACCGTTTTTGTTTAAATGGGCTTTTATGAAACCAGGAAGTTTAACGATCTGATTCATTGAATGCATTATTAGGCTGTTACGCTTTTATCTGGCTATCCTGTTAATATGGCACCACCCTGTTTGTCATGTCAACCAGTTCCTAATATTTTTGCATAATTTTTCCAGTTGTCAGTACAGCATTTACTAACTCTCCCAGCCACCTCAATGCCTGCCATTCCCTCCTTAGCCTGCAGGAGCCCCCAGTAGCCTGACGATCAGACCGAGTTGTCATGTTGTTTCACTTCATTCACTAAACCTGTCTTTGTTGTCATGTTAGCCAATTTCTTTTTGAAAGGGGTTCACAGTTTTTTTGGCCTAACTAGTCAGTCAGGGACTTTGTCGATCCCTCCAATGTCATTTTCAGGCGACAAGGAAGGAAAATCTTCAGAAAATTTGATTGATGCAGCCTGTCTAGATGCATCATTCTCATCCATGCTTGCTTTGTGGTTATTGTTTCTAACATTTTGTCCAACCTGTTTGTATCAGTGAGGGTCCTAAATATTAGTACATTACATTATATACATTACATCCATTGCCAAAGATTTAAAAACTCTTGCTTTTGACAATATATTGGTGTGTTGTAATTGTGGTATGGTCAGGGTTGGGGAAAGACTGTCATTACAGCAAATAAAATAAGGTATCAGTGCCTGAGTTTGTGTGTTTGTGTAGTTTGAGAATCTGCTGATAGTGGGTGTATGGCGTGGGATTCATGTCTGTAGTTGTCAAGTTTGATGTATTCTGTCCGGCTTTATGTATTTGTGGTTCTACAGAAGGAGAGGTGGAAACAATTTTCCTTGCAGAAGGACAAATAAATGTGAATCTAATCTAAATCTTAAAGTATGGTTAGGGTTAATCAGCTGAACAACTTGGTTGGGATTAGGCAATTTAAGGACTTGGTGGTTGGGTTAGGTGAGGAGACTAGCTCCAGGGCCCGGGGTTCGGGTTAATAAAAACATGAATGTTGACTGCAGGTCTGTCACAGAAGGTAAAGTCTTTCTTGCCATCCATATGAAAGTTGCCATGCAACACGCCCACCCTTCGGGCTCAGGCCCCTGCAGTCTACATGTCAAAGTATCCTTGGGCAAGATAACGAGCCCCAAATTGCTCCACATGCTGTGTCATTGGTGTCTGAATGTGTGTGTGAATGGTTATTGCTCAGAATGATCAATGAGCATGGCACCTTGTCACCAGTGTGTGAAAGGGTGAGTACTGGGTTGTGTTGTAAAGTGCTTTGAGTGGTCGATAAGACTAGAAAAGGCCTATATAAATACAATCCATTTACCCGACCTCCACGCCCTGACTTTCCATCTCACTCCATAAAGGGCACACCACTTCCTGTGCTGGCACTGAACATTGGCACCTGACATAAATTGTTGGGTGCAGAAAGTGGACGTTATTCCAAGGGACACTGGCTGCTTTACTTGCTGCACTGAGCATTTAAAGGAAGGTTTCTGCCTTTAAAGGAATTCAGAACAAGCATGTTTTTTCCAGAAGGAGCGTAAGGCTGTATCAGTTTCATTAAACATTTGTCACTGTTGAAGGATGTAGTTTGCAAATGTCACTGTGCCCAAAGTCTGACATCTAATAAGGTGCTGTTAATATGTCTTTCAAGAAGCTGTAAATAGTAGTAATAACCTAGTAAGGCTGAGAAATAATTGTATTTCCTTAGAAGCGCCCTTCCCTCCTGTGTTTGCAGGTTTTCACATTTCAGTCTCCATTCCTCATCAGTCCTTTCCAGCATCATTCCTCCTCACCTTGGTATCAAAGCCAATGGCAGTTCATTTGTCTCCTATTCTGGTAGAATAGGTTGTGCTCACAACTGGCCTCTCCATAGCCGTGCTCTCGCCCTTTGAGCAGATATGTGGCACGAGAATGAGAAAGTACATGATGAAATCAGCATAAATGTGGACCTGCCAAGTTCAACGGCCTATTGTATTGTTCCAGGACAGATGAGACGGATGGAGGTATGGGAAGAAAGAAATAGAGACACAGAGGCTGAGCGGAAGGGAGAGTGGAAAGCAAAAAGACCGATGGTGATAGGGAGAGCTGGCCACTGCAACTAATTAAACTGCCACTGTTGGCTTTGCTAGAGAGGGAAGAGTATTGATATTGAAAATGATTCAGTGGGGCTGGAGTTTGCAACTTAAGTAACACTTCAGGGTGAGTTCAGTCATTTTTAGAAGTCCTCCACTTTCAGTCTATCCTGTTTTGTTAGTACCACGGTAGCCATTACATATTATTGCCTTTACTTTTATTTAAAAGAAACACCGGGCAAGATGGTACTCATCCTTTCAGCCTAAGGAGGCTCATCTGTACAGGGTTTGTTTTCCAGGGGGAAGTGGGGTATTGCAGTTATTACCACTGTATCTCTGTGATTTGGTCCATCTTGGCTGCAATAACACTGGGGCTTCAACAGTAATTAACACTGAGCCTGCTACATAATTACTCAGTGACTTTGTATGCAAAATAGAGAGTCCTAGGTGGCCTTCAACTATTGTCCTGCGTTCACATCAAGCGGTTAAAGAAGAAGCCAGAAAATTAAATCAGTGCAAGAAAATGTTTGCAGGAATTTACTAGAGGGGCAGTCACAGGTGCAGTGCTGCTGGAGTGCTCCGGATCGACGCTCCGCCACTTTCTGCTCCAAGTGAGGAAATAGAATATTCACAGTTCACATAATCAGGCAGAAGTTTTCTTAAGCACTTGGAGATACAATCATCGCTAAAGTGTCATGCAAGAAAATCAAGAAATGGAATGCTCAGAGTTATCATATTGGCATTTAATTAGTTTTCCTCAGAGTGGATGTTTTGAATGTGACTTTATTTTCTCGGCAGAATTAAAGAAATGAAATAGTTTCAAACACAAACGACGGCATGGTAATTAGAATCTGCTACATTCATGCTATCACCCAGTACGATAAAACAATACACTCAGAACTTATCCCCCAAATGAAGTGTAGTTTGTCCATGTTTGTCCATTAGAACAACACATAGAAGGGTTTAAAGGTCTAGTGTGTAGGATTTCGGGGGTTCTTGGATCATCCTTACACGATTCCAACAATCACGACCGACTCTGGAGTGGTTCAAATGAACCCTTAATTCACCGCACGGGAGAGGAGCGAGAGAGATGGCTGACATCAGAAAAGCAGTAGGGGACAACAGCATGTGAGGTCAGAATATTTGCATATCTGACTTGGATAATTATATTCTCCTGGCATTTAAATATGTGGGATTTCAACAGATATTAGTTAAATAAACCAATAATTACCAGATAACCAAAACCCTGTGCATGAATAAAATAATAATAGCATGTTTAATTGACTGGTTTTTCTGATGCTGACTGGCAAGGGAAGCAACATTAAATCAACTTGTCAACCAATTGTACGCATCCCTGTGCAAAACCATAGCAAGTCACTGCTGAAACTCAAATCCAATAAAAAAATCAATCAGTTTTATGATGCTATGACTATGGTTAAGGTTTGATCAGGTTTATGGGAAGATTGTGGTTTGGGTTAAAATGATACATTAAGTTTTGGGGATTTTCGTCATCATGGTTGAAGGAATAAAGGGAAATTTGTATTAAAAAGAAAAAGCGGGGGAGAGATCACAGGTGGGTGGCACATTCTCTTCTTCTGTTTAATCCCACTGTTATTGTATACATCCATCCCTGCGTTTTATTCAAACTCAGCATTCCAGGGAGCTATTTTACGCACCACCCAGCGACTTTTAATTTCCTATAAAGTAAGGCACCATAGGAAAAGTCCTCATACTTGTCTTTATATTACTTTAATGTTACAGCACCCAAATTCACCATTACACTGTGCCTCCTCTCCTGCGAACAGTCAGGACACCAAATGATATTAATGTCCAGTGATCTTGGGCGCCCCAGCGGCTCACCGGGTGGAGCACGTGCCTCGTGTGCTGGAGCTGTGTCATCAACCCAATCTCTTCATGGTCATAACATTTGCACCGTTCAGTTGTTATGTTACAGTCAATACTGGAAACAAGTCATCAAATATCTCTGAGAGTGCAGTAAATCACTCAGCACTGCTACCTTTCTGTTTGGTGCAGCCTGTCAAGCTCTCAGCATGGTGATCATTGCTGTGGATAATTCTGACATCATGGCAACATGTTCGTACATTGTAAATTACATTGCAGTGGATATGACTAATCCCTTAAGAGACCACACTAATTAAGACATTTTGTTGTTTGTGCTATGGATTCCTTTATCACATTAAACACACAATAAGTCATTGTTTGTGTTATCATATAGTCTCAGACTGTTAACCCGTATGAGATTTTAATAATTAAGATATAATGGCTCATACCATATCTCATTATTTCACACAATCTCCCAATTAGAAAGCCAAAGATCGGGATGGCAGGCTAAATTAAAACCAGCAATCCCAGTGGGATAGTGGGATTAAACCAAGGAGCAATTATTATTTCCATTAACGAGTCTGTAACAAGGTCAGTGACTGGATAACCGGATAAGTGTGCAGAGAAAAGAAAGATACAAGGCAACAGTAAGAGTTTTACAGGTTTTGCAGGTCCAGTGTTAACATGTGATTTAATCTTGTGAGTAATTGCAGCCTGTGTAAATAAAGCCTTGTCTCTAAGAACCAAGGCCAGCCAGGACTCTCAAATACCGATCACGATCATTTTCATTAGGAAAAAATCATTAAGCTGAGGAATGAAGGCCCGGAGTTAATGCACATTCTGTTAATTAGTATTATGCTTTCGTGTAGATATTTTCACAAATATTTAATTAGCAGAATTAACACAAGCCAGGTCACGCAGAGTGAGCATGGAGCTTTCGGCAGCCCTGGGATTCCAGGGCCACGGGGCAGTTTCCCGCTCCGCCTGGTTGATAATCCCGACTTGTTAATAACTAGCCTTGTAGGCCATTTTTTTGGTATGACAAGCATACAGATGAGAGCAGTGTGTAAGTCCTGTGCAAGTGTTTTTCATACATGCAACAGTGCTTTTGTACCCTCACATAATGTGCTTTACAGCACCACATAAAATTGTCCAAATGACAATAAATGACAGTTTTGTTGAAAAAATATATTTTTTGTTAAATATCTGCTGGCTATGAAATGTAGAAATTAACTTGATCTCACGCAATGCGCTGAAACGATCAAATACTGAGCAACCCAAAGCCACCACATCATCGACGGGCCTCTCACACACTCATACACACAAGCACACACATTCATGATGAGGCTAGCAGGGTGGAAGCAGCCATGATTTGTTTCACTGCTGATTTCTCATTATTCCCTCAGTGGTTGGACTGACCTGCTCACCTTCAGCGTGTGAGTCAGAGACGATGTGTTGACGTGTGCGCGCAGACGTGATGCTATTTCTGTTTGTATGGCTGTGAATGAGGAAGTGAGTGGTCAAGAGAGTGTGTACAGGTACTTGTATGAAGGATATTAGGTTGTGACAGGTCCCACTCAGCAGTGTCCCTGCCAGGAGTAGCTGAACGATGAGGAACTCCAACCACTGGCTGATACAGTTGGTTTTATTTTCTTGCGGTAGCTAAATCATCATTGTGAGGTAATGCAGCGCAGACTTTGCATCAGCCTGCAGTATAAACCAGTGTTGATGTGAACTGGGATGGATTTGAAGTCTCAAGAGTATGCCGATTGATTTTCAAGTCATAAGTAAACAAACAGAAATGGTCAGAGACTCATTTCAAGGATGAATGTGGTGATTCTGTGTTTCTGTTACTGCCAACAAACCCCATGAAAAGATCAAACCAACTGTCCGTTAGTCCGTCTCTTAATACTTTCGGACTTAGCCAGCCCGTTCAAAGCCCGTTCATTCCTACAGAACAGGCCTTTACAAACACAAATGTTTACTGTCATTTAAAAAAAGGTTCAGTCATTTCCTGAAACAGTCGGGCTCTGTAGTTTTAGCTGAGGTTATGGAAACAGTGGTGTATGTGTGCACAGACAACACTTGTCAGAGGGATCATTGCATTGTTGGCTGACTGTGAATATAAATCTCTTCAATCAAGGCACTGTATGCTTGTTTTTTGTCGTCTTAGCAGGCAGTTTGCACTCCTTTTAAGATAACTATAATTTTGCTCATTTTAAGCAACATTTGGCCCACTTTATTGCTTTTCCCCATGTTTTTCAGACATGAGTTGTTTTGCTTTTCATGCGATTTTTTTTTTTGATAATAAGAGAAAAAAGAAACATCACCAAACTTTTCTAGAATCTGGCAGTTGCACCTTTAACTGAAGGCATACATGAGGGCTTTTTCTTTGCTTTGCTTCCAAAATTACAACACAGTCCATCATTGCTGTACCATAACCCAGTACCACATAGAGGTACTGTAGAAGAACCAAAGTACAGGAAAGGATCAAGCTGTCGAAAAAAGTGCTTCACACAGAAGCCAAATAAAACATCACATGGTGTATGAAGTGCAGCCCGGACGGGGATCTTGTCTAAAATGTAGATTTGCCACTGTGCATTAAAGCTTTCTTTTTGGCTTCATCCTCTGTTCCTCTCCATTCCTTTGAAGTTTTGTTTTATAGATGTTTAGTCAGTGATTTCACACCGTGAGCTTGTGATCTGGTCTTTAATTTGACACGTTTTTATTTAAAGTGCCAGCCTCAGTAAAGGTGAGCCTGAGGCCACACACAGCCTCTGCTGAGCGTCTTCTTACCCACCTGCGAACCTTTACCTCCCTACATGCGCCCAACTGTATGGCTACTTTTCACCATGACATTCTTTTATGTATGCAATTATCTGATTATTGTGCAGCCCCAGTAAGGCACGCGTCCGGTACGTACCAAACAGCCAAGATGAGAGCCGAGAAGTTCAACAGGTTTCACGTCATGTCGTGTTTTTCATCAGGAAAATTAACCATGAAATATTAGATTTTTTTAAATATTCTTTTCTGTTTGATATGTACATTTACATACAAGATGTGTGGCATAGCTCTGTTTTTGGTAAATGCTCACAATCAACATACTACATGAGAGCCCTGTATGTATAATTTGTTAAGTTTGTATCTGATATAGTGTGTGCAGAAGTGTTTAATAGTAATGTATGCAGTGTGTGGTATGCCCATGTGTGCGGGGCACCTTTAGGTGTGTGACACTTGAATAACAATAAAAACAAATTAATTCATAATATTCATAGACACCCATATGATATACATACCATGCATACACACACGTATCAAAGAAAGTGTGTGGGGAGGAAAGTTAGTGGAAATGTGCTGCACAAAGGCACAATTATGAAATGATTGTGTTTTGTTGAAGTTGCAGAGGTGACCAACATGTTGCCTTTGCACCGTAACATTCCTCTCCTGTTAAACTCCTTTAACACACTAAATGGGAGTGGGAGGGAGCCAGAGAACCCAGAACAGCCCCAGCCTGCCGGCAGGTTAGCACCCAGCACCTTCTCGCTGTGAGGCGACCGTGCGAATCGCCGGTTCAGGCTCTGATAAACCATCAGACGACCTGATACAGGAAAATAATAGCTAAGGGAGAGACTTCTTATTCTGTAATTTCATTTGACTGAAACACAAGCGCACATGTTTTTCATTCCTGAAAATGAAATTTCTTGTTGACATGGTTTCTGTAATATGCAAATCTGCCTCATATGGGAGCTTATACTGTCAACACTCATTTGTCCTGATAAAGAGATACAATAACACACACATGTGCACTCAAAGCACAAAAACCCTGCAAATGTGCAACGACAACATGCTCATGCGCAGACACACACACACACACACACACACGCACGCACCACCCCCTGCGCTGAATAATCTAAAATGACATTTCAATTTACCTTTTTTGCTCCCTTTTCGCATACTGATTCACTCCCTTTTTGTAGAATGAAGACGCAAACGGGGAAAAAGAAAAGAAATGGAGGTGGAGAGAGGAAATAACTCATCTTGCTGACAAAGAAAGCAAAAAAAAAAAAAAAAATGTGGGAGTGTAAAGAGAAGGCGGCACATTTCAAACAAACGACAAAAAAAAAAGATCACAGTAGAAGCGTGAAAAAAATGATGCTCAAGAAGATTTTCAAAACAAATGCATTTGCCTCGGAAAACAAATGAACTTATCCCACCCAACGGGCACATTTTCCATTAATATCAAAACAGAATAAGATTTCACACCCCAGCTCTTGATTAATGACACGTAGATGGGTATTTTTCTGCGTGTCTGTGCCTGCGTGCACTTACTGTATAAATATAGAGATTGTGGAAAGTGTTTGACTGGGTGTGAAAATGGAAAGTATCATAAAGTTAGTGTAGTGTTGCAGCAGACGGTGATGTGTGATGACAGGAGCTACAGAATATACTTGAAGTCAAGATGTCAGCCATCTTTGCATTCATATACTGTCTATCCCTCTTTTCTCTGCCTCTCTTCGTGTCAGTCTTCCTCCACGCTCTCTGCCCTGTTCTCTCTCAGGGTTGAGTGTAAATGAGAGCCACCAGTTTGTGGTGTTTGGCTGAAATAAACCGCAGTGTATGTGGTCAGAGAGATGTCTGCAGACTGAGCGAGCGTGAAGAAGACATTCAGCCATTGATCTGTCTTTTAGAATGGTTTTTTTTTGGAGGTGTGACACTATGGGCTTGCAACTTCACCTCCTGCCTAAACAATGTTGATTTGACACTCTGAGCTTCAAACATATCGATTGTGCAAAATGAAAAAAGGTTAATATTCATGGTTTTTGAATGCTAGTCATTATTCTTCGCCTGGCTTCTATTTGAGGGGTAATCATGCTCTAAGGTTTGGAGTCTCACCTGAGCGTTTTTTTTTTTTTTTTTTTAAAAGCCTATATCTGATACAATTTGGATAATTGGCACCATCAAAAGTACGCCAGGTTAGCTGTTAGCAGCTCCACTTTGCAGTTCACCCATGGATGTAACTATTGCTGGATTACTCTCATACTGACAAAGACTTGTGATGATTGTCAGGCAAGTTCTAGAGTTGTGAATGCAGTCTTTTTTATTGATTTTCTTTTTTTTTTACCTTGATGATTTATGGACGTTAATTGGTGATGGATGTAGGATATGATATGGTGCGCTCAGGAACTTTTGTATGCAGACTGCAGGAAGAAGGCGGTAAGCAGTTGAAAGTCGAGATGCAGTGAAAAATGCCTTTTTAACCCTTTTAGACCACGATTACTTCTCATTGTGTTCATAACTCTGGCATGCACAGTTTGAAAACCTCTTCAAAAAGTGACCTGACGTGTGAATTCCCGTCTTTTTCATTCTCTGTGTGGGTGTATGTGTGCTGGGCGTAGTTTGATCTGTATTCACTGAAGGGCCCACCAAAGACAGTGGAAAACAAGATGTGTTTCAGATGCTGTGTGACCTCCCAAACTTTACATACATACACAGTCTGTCTGAGCATCCACTGACAGACAGTATTGTAGCAACATGTTCAGTACGCAAGACAAGCCCTCAGTCACTGAATACATCCAGTCACATTGATTTTGAGTCATTCAACCAGTCAACAAGTAAAATAAGAAGTCTTTTAGTTTGTGAAAAGGCAACAGATGATCATAAACACCTTATTACTCTGTATATGTGTGTGTGTGTGCATGAGTAAACACTTGAGTATGAGAAATATATTTCATTCAATGTATCTGAACCATAATCACACAAAGAAAATTGTTTAGACTATATTCTAAAATTAAATAACACCACTGAGCTTATTTTTATTGACAATATCTATGAATTATTCTTTCCCTAATTAGGAGTAATCACAACGCTGATTGGATCATCTGTCTTTAAGCAGCCATACTGAATAGTGAATATCGCTCCATGCTATCCAAGAGAACGTGTGTCCTAGCTAAAAGAAGACTCTTGTCATTCTATACAGCAGCAGTGCCTGTTCTGTCAACATTAAAGCCAACCGTAAAAATGCTCTTGTGATTAAGTATTCAGCTTGATTTAGAATAAATTAATAGAACTGATATATTATTTATCATGCAAACATGTAAAGCCTCAGATTTAACATCACATCAGAAAAATCACACAGAAAGACAAAATACAGCTACAACTAGTGCATGAAAATGTCAGACACTTGTAATCGTGGTAGTTGTTATTCATAGATATTTCATCAAAAATGTCATCAAACAGATGCTGACCCACAACAAATGTTGTATTCCAGATGTTGCAGGTCAAACACTGCTGATTAAAACACTGGAGGTGAGCGTATAGTTTGACAGCCTTTATGAGGACTTGCGTTTTGTCCCCATATGGAAGCCAAGTCCCCACAATGTGGCTGTGTAAACATATTTATGTCCCCACAACATGATTAATGCACGTCCACACTCACAACCACACAAACACAGATGCACACACACTGGTAGGAACGAGCGAGCTGGTTGGTTAGCCAGTCACTGACCTACATTATTAAGCCGAACTTTTTTTGCGTGCGTGTGTGTGTGTGTGTGTACGTGTGTGTGTGTGTGTGTGTGTGTGTGTCTGTCAGTGTGAAAAGAAAACAGCTGGTCTTTCAACACCATATTAGAGTGTGTGTGTTCGCTGATCGAATGTCCTGTCTAATTTAGCGTGGTTGATAAACTGCGTCATTGCTGAGTTGTGACACACACACACACACACACACACACACACACACACACACACACACACACACTGCTGCACATGCATAAGGTGAGGTCCAGACAAATTCACACTAGGAATGAGAACCACCATTTGTGCTTTACTTAATTTTTTTTTTTTTTTTTTTTAAATCATTTTCTTAAGCATTTTAGAGCTAGATTGAGGACTTTTTCATGTTGGCTTTGAAGCCAAGAAACTTTACAGAAGTTACAATGATCACAGAAAACAACTTGCAATATGCAACACACAACATTCCTCACACACCTACCAAGAACTAACATTCGGCTGACTTTTAACTGGAAAAAACAATATATTTACTTTTAAATTAAGTAATTTACTGACTGTGATAGATCACACACCTCAGAAACACTACAGACTGTCCTGAAAACTGAAGGATGTATTATTCATACACTTGAGAGTAAAGTAGTCATCTACTGGTCTTTTAACTGACTTGTTTAAGGATGAAAAACAACCAGCAGGGTCCTTTTTAAGTGTAATAATAAAAGCAATTTAACTCAGCATCTGTATCTGAGCTCCCATCCTCACTGCAGGCTTCAAGTCGCTGTTTGAGGGAGAACAAGTCAGAACATTTATCTGAAAAACAAGGCACAGCAAAGACGGCTACTTGTAAGGGACAATTATATTAAGCTGTCACAGTTAACACATCCCAACTAAGTAAATACACAACAACTTCAGGTTAAAGCTGGAATTCTGTATCTGTGTATGAGACGGCGTACTGAAAGCACGCAAGTGTTTCCAGGTGTTTCGATACACTAATGCAATCCAATTCAACTGCTCTGCCATAAAATCCTCACAAAGACTTTTATGGTGCTTTCAATGTCCAGTTTTTGCTGACACTATCATAACAGAAAAGTCAATTAAATTTTGTGTTTTGTCATTTTTGACTTCCCCGTCATGCAGTGTAAATTGGAAACACCTCAGTATGATGTAGTGAAGTACGACAACACCTTTAACTGTGACCTCAGTAACATTCTTGATGATTTGAAATGTTTTGTTCTGTCTGTTGGTAAAAATCACCTCTGAGCCGCCATATTGTTGGTGAGGGGATGTCATCTTTACTCCATGTCTTTTCTTGTATTGTTTGGTGAGCACATGTTTTTAGCAACTGACTTGAGATGAAGCGTCTCCTTTTCAAGGGGTCGATGTGCAGTGAGCTTCGCCTTCACATGCCCACGTTTTGCATACTGTGATTCACCATATCTGCAAATCACTCCTGATGTGATGGGACACATCATCTTGTCACGTTATTTTAATGACCTCCTGACATCGGCTGGTGGAAGCCGCTATTCCGCTTCTCGTCTTCCTGTCTTTTTTACGTCATCTGTCACACATGATATTTTTTACTTCTGCATGAGGACTGATGTCTCCACAGATCTGTCTTTGCAAATATTCCATAATAACATGTGCAAGGCAAATAATCCTCAATAGAAGCTTTATTAGAGGGTTGCTTCCATGTCACTGGTTGTCCTCTGCCTATTTTTTCAGGGCTTTGGTATTGTCCTTCAAATCTCCTCTATTGTGCAGTGATTCCTAATGGAAAGCTGAAGGCATTTACTAATTATTTGATTGATTTTTGTACGTTTTTGTAGATTCACAATTGATTTCACTTTATCTGTTTTGCTCATCTTTTCTTTGTTCTTTGTCTCTTTGCACCAAAGTTCTGGGGTTCTTGTCCTTTTGAATGGTGCGGATCTTTCATTCAGTGGTCCTTCCAGGAACACCTAGCAGGATGCAAGGAGTTGTCCCTGAAGGCAAACAGCTCAGTGACTGACTGTCCAGAGTGATGCCACAGTTGACTGTCCAAACAGAGGTGGAGTTGCCACTTGCTCCAGTGGCCACTTGACCATTTGACCTGTTAAGATGCCGTTCTGTATCACTGTGCTTTATCTCTGCCCTGTAGCTGCTGACGGAAGTAAAGCTGCACGTTCTTTCACTTTCAGCATTGATGTAGGTGTTTTAATTAATAATAGCTTACCAGAGGATATCAATCTAAACACTGAAAAAATCCCCAAATATCTGTCAAAATACTCTTCCCCAAAAGCATGTCTGTAGCTGTGTCCCAATTCAGCGGCTGCATCCTTCGGAGGACCCAGCCTACGCGGTCTCCGGAGGCTGGGTCCTTTGGAGGATCCTCCGTCGGCCGCATCAACTATCGGTAAATGGAATGGTCTAGCCTTCGGAGCATTTCGTGATTGCTTCACGACGTTATAACTTCTTCCCTCCTAACCCGGGAAAAACACACGTACGGGGTGCAGAGATGCGCCCGTACAGCTCCTATCGCTTGTAAGAGGAGCGAAATGATGTGAATATCTTCACAGTTACAATAGGATATTAGTTGACATGCGACTAACAGTTAACTGAGCTCCTCATATCAACAGGTCGCCATTATTAAAAAAAGAAAACAATCGGTGCGCAAAGCATCTTGGGATATGGGAGGCCGTGAAGGATAGTAGCGATGCGTCCTCTGAATACAGGGAAAAGGAGGACGCATTTGTCGGCTGCATTTGGAGGATCCTTCGAATTTGGACGAAGTGGGACAGCCTTCGTGCAGCGTTATGACGTACTTGGCCTTCAAATCCATCCTCCGAAGGATGCAGCCCCTGAATTGGGACACAGCTTATGTCAGTAATTATGTAGGTACAAATAAATCTTCCTCTGCTCTGTTAGGCCTCAGTGCTGTGTCCACACATTGATAGAATGTGAGCAGGGTCAGTAAATAGTTGGGAGGCAGCTGAGGTGAATGAACACAAAGTCGTAGGCGTATAGGAAAAATATACATCATTTAAGAGGTCATATTTTTCTCAGACTTTTTAAATGATCTTACCCAGCTCTCAAAGTGAGCTTTTACAGAGTTGTGGATTTCCTTCTCATTCTTATTCTCCATGATATCAAAATACAGTGAATTCAGTAAGCACAAAATCAGTTCTCAGAAGATGTAATGGCTCAGCAGCGAAACAGGAGACAGACAGGGTAAGTAAAAGTTCACGTTCACTTGTTGTCAAAAACTTGTAAAAGTCAAAACCAGGCTGACTGATGGAAAACAAGCCAGTTCATCCAAAAAGAGGTCTGGCTGAGGGGCAGAAGTCTGCTGGATGGGCAGAGGATCATGCAGGCAAGGTCAGGCAGACAAAACACGTGAGTGAAAAAGCCAAGACAGGAGCACAATAGACAGTCTGACAGGAATGAATGGGAAACGACCGGTACAGTATATATACTGTAGGACTGATGAGGAAATGGGAACAGGGTTGCGGGTATGTGGGGGAGGTAAGGTAATCAGATCCAGGTGGCTCGACCTGGAATGACAGAGGAGTTAGAAAATGGTAGGAAAAACTTAGCAGACATAAGGATGAGCGACGAAAAAGCGTTGGTTGACACTCTGAAGATGAAGAAAAGCAAAGCGTGGGCAGAAAGTCTTTGCTCTGGGTCGTATCATTGTCCTTGTCAGTATCTCGTCATCATCACTGTTACATTCATACGCAAAACTTCATGTACATCAACAGTGCAAAAGTAGGACACAGTCGTGGTAAAAATGTAATTTTAGTTGTCATTCAGTTTTCTTCAAGATTAGGACTAAGGCTGATGCTAACATCAGCATGCTATCATGTTCATAGTGACAACTCTAACATGCTGATGTTTAACAAGCATAACGTTTACCACGTTTCCCATCTTTGTTTTGTTTGTTAGCGTGCTAGCTTTTGCTAATTAGCAATTAAACACAAAGTACAGCTATGCTCAAAGCAACATGCAGAAGACAATGTCATTTATTCAAATACTCAGCCATAAACCAAAGTAGAGGACAAATTTAAATTAGGACTTGTATATGGCATTAGATGAAAAGGGAATCAATATCACCTTATTACAATCGATCTTGAGGGGGCTTTAATGTCTGAATCACATTTAATCACAATCCATCCAATAGTTATTGAGATATTTTCATCTGGCCCAAAGTGGTACGTCAACAGACTGCCGCTGCCATCCCTAGAGCCACACCGGCAGCATGGCTTGAAAGAGTAGACCTAAACTAAGGAGCAAAAGGGAGATGTCTGCTAGCGCTTACATTAGTTTAGCGACCTTAGCTTCCTTTATAAGGTGAATCTCTGAGAGAAGCATGTAAAGTGCCCATGGAGGCCATTATTGTGGAGATACAGCGAGGACCGACCTAAATGTCCCCATTTTGCTAAATGGTCCTCCCCCTAAAGGTTAATAACCCTTGCTTTCCCTCACAAAGATAGCTGCACACACACATCTGCATGCACACACACTTTTTATGCTGGAACCTATTGAAGACCATTGAAAAGCATTCACTGCCTAAAATTGAAAACCTTTTTCTTTTCCGTCATTTGCCAGCCGAATGAAGAGTGCCATAAATCCCGAATATCTCCTGTGGAGCAGGTTTGACTCATTTGAATTTCACAGAAGGAATGTGAGAGTCGTTTCCTGTTCAACGTGCATCCTCACTTACAGCAGCCCGTCAAACTAAAGGCTGCTCCGTTGAGCTAATGAGCCACACGTACAGGAAAACAGGATTTGACCTCTGTTGTTGTGCTCTCATTGTGCTTCTCCTGGCATGTAGGTTCATTTGTCCACTGCACATGTCTGCTTTCCTCTGCAGGAGTGTGGACTTTTTGTCTTCCAGCATTTTCTGTGTGAAGGGCAGGTTACCTGAACAGGAAAGCACACCTGGCCTCATTCATATGGGTTTTTGAAGCCCTTACATCTAGTTTGTTTATGTGATTGTGCCATATTTTAAATTATTCCAAGGATAAGTTTTATTGGTAGAAAAATTGGACGATCCTGGGGACAAATGGTGCATTTAATGCTAACACTAAGACATCCTGTGCACGGAATCAGAAGACATCTCGAAAAGTTTCGCTGCTGTGAAGCAGCAAGTTTCAAGTTTTTACTTCCACAAACCTTTTCACAGCAAATCAACCATCTTTTTTGCCACCCCTGGAGAGGGAAAATTAAATGTTTCAACCTTGAAATACATCAATTCAAATTGTTTGTTCTCATAAACACTGAAACATTTCACATCGAACTTAACAAAATATGAAAGAAATTTCCCTTCACCTGTTTTTGTGCACACTTTCAATTTTTATTGAGTTGAAAAGAAATAAATTGGGGAAAAAAGTTTTTGTGTTAGGCCGAGATGGAAAAGTCGGTGTGTAAAAGCGAAGGTTTAATGGCACTGATCGGAGAATTAGTGCAGTCATTCGCATTTCCTTTTGCAGATTACCTGGAAATTTGGTTAAATTTTGACATGCTGTCTGTTAGTTGACTTCGAATGTGACACTGCTTTTAGTGAATGTGATCGGTCCAGCTAGCAATTATTTATACATACATCCATAAAACAGCCATACAGTCTCTACTTCTGCCACCAAACCAGCATTTTAGTGTGCAACATGTAAATATAAGATAGTAATTAGGAAGGATGTTGATCTAATTGCCACCATGATGTACTGAGCAGGCCTAATGATGAATGATTATAGTGTTGTTGATTCATTTTAAACTGTCGACAGCAGAAAATGAAGAAATTGAGAAGGCTGGGCTGCGCCACAGTGCTTTTTTCTTTTTTCCCCTCTGTCTTCTCATCTTGTCTTTTCATCTCTGCCTCCCTCCCTGACGTACAGTAACACCACCCACCTCCACCTCAAAATCCACCACTCCCACTGTGCCTCAGTCACTTCTAGTGCCCCCAGCAGGGATTTTCCCAGTCACACCTCTCAGTCAAACCAAGCCTGAATCAGTGGTCTGAAATGGTCAGTGGCTAGCAGAACCTTAAAGCGTGTCTGTCTGTGTGTGTGCACGCGCGTGTGTGTGTGTGCATTATAAACTGCCGATCTCACTGAGCTGAAACGTCAGTGTCACTTTGCAGTCTTCGCTTGTCAAATGAAGGGAAAGCAAGCACAAGAAAGTCAGAGAGGAGGGGAAGCATGAGAGGAATGATGAAAAGAGGAAAGTTTTGATAAGGATGTTAGAGATTATCGCCCTTTACAGAAAACACAAGTCTGTGAAAATGAGCCCATCTTAATCAATCTTAACAAATCACAAGTGGCCTGCAGCACAGATCACGTCCCTGCTGTTACAGCCGCTCTCCTGTTTAAATCACTATTCAGGAGTTGAGGACATGATGAGACGCATATTAAATGTGAAACATAAAGGTGTGTCCTAATCAGCAGTGAGCAAATAATCAGTGACTTCATCACCTTTCAGTCTGCGATAACTGATTTTATTACATTTACACTGAAACATACTTACGAAGTAAATATTCCACTTGGATGTAAATGAATGACGAGGCTAAGGAATTAGCAAACAGGGGTTATATAAACATAATCAACTCAAATCAACAGATTTCACACTGTACTCATGCGGGAACAATTACAAACGTGCACAAACACACGCTAATATGCTCCTTTCACCTGTGATGCCATGTGAATGCCATTAATTCCAATTAACAACCTGCTAGGGGAGACAAGTTGCGGTGCTGTGACAAGCTGGGTTTCCATCCAAATGTATCGCAAATTTGAGCTGCAAATTGAATGCGCCTACAGACAGCACTGATGTCTCACAGGAACTTCTAACAGTCAAATTTCCACCTCATAATTATGACATGTCTCTTCCACCTCCTCATCATTAACAACATTTTTGCAGCTGTTTCTACATGAATAGACTGCGGTAAAGTCGTGCTGTTGCTTCCTGTTTAAAATTCTTTTTTTAAAATGAACCTTTCTGCATTGCCCACTCCTTAATTTTTCAGACATTAAGATTAATAATCTTAATATCGAGCGCTTTTGTGTGTTCAGGTACCTGTGGAATGAGTTTGTGTGCATCGAGAAGAGGAGAGATGAAAGTCGAATGTTTCCTGAATATTGTCAGTTACTCATTGATTAAAACTGGTGTTTTATGTCTCAGTTTATGCCGGTCGACATTTTACTATACCTCTGTGTGTCTTGACCAAGCGTCCTGTGGCATGAAAATAAAATTAATTTTCCAGACAAACGTGTGCCAGACCATGTCCCGTACACTGTATGTGTGACACTATGACCCGAGCAGTGGTATTTTAGCAAATGAGATGTTTCATAATCTGCCAAGCAACACTAATAAAATGTGTTTAATAGGGCTGTTGTGTCCAGGAGCCAGCTGTGCCTCCATCTGGTTCTAAAAAACAATGAAATCACATCATCACCAGTGTGTTTTCCAGCAGTCAACCAGAGCTTTGGATGCTTGGAAGAGGACTCTGGCCAGTAGATCAACAACCAAAATCATGGCCAGCATATGGAAAGTTGCAGACACTGGTATGATAGAGTCAAGATACGACTCTTGAGATAGCTAAAGAAGGCACTGTCTCGCTTTCCTCCTCACTAAGCAGACACACACAACCGCTTTCCCCACAAACTTACACGGTTGCATGTGTGACAAAGTGCGAGGGTGCATGTGTGTCCCCGTGTGCGCTGTGACCTTTCAGCTTCATCGTGGCGCAGAGCTTAAACGGAACCTGGGTGTTTTCAGAGCTGTCTGGCAACAAGCCTGGCGAGCAGAATCACACGATACTTTAGCTGTTTGACTTTGCTTTAGTGTGAAAGGTTAACTGGTAATCAGGGTGTTGTTTTGGCCAAAGGACAGAGGCACCAATCCTGTGCTAACAATGATGCTCCCTCCCCTCCTTCTGTCTCTTTCTGTTTATGTGAACACTGAATGAAAAAGTGTGTATTTTTCTTACACAGACGAATGGTTAGTGTTGCACTTTCTTTTTGTGTTGGCTGTGTAATAGTGCACTCTATAGCTTACAGGACTTTTCTGTTTCCCTGTGATTGTCCAGCATTGCCATAAAGAGCCTGATGGAGTCCAAAATCTTGATCCATGTTGTTCAAGCAGTGGGGTTTTTGAAGCCTGTGGGAGTCGTAGGTTGTAATGGATACAGTGAGTGTGGGCTGGAACCTGAGGCTTTGTCATTAGAAAGTTCTGACTGTATGAAGGATACTGGTCGTCCTCCTGCAGTGAGGAACGCAAGGATTTCAGTTTGTGTTTTCCAGATGCAGCCATCAACACGTGAGCACTAGGATGAATGACAAATACGTCTGAGGTTTAAGTGTGACACGTGTCAGACTCACGGTGACAGCAGCAGCGACATGACAGCTCTGCGACATCTAACTTTAGGTACTGGAGGACAGCTCTGTTCACATTTACCCCCATAGTAAAGAAAAAGAGCTCACTTCTTGTCTGTATTTCATACGAACAAACAGGTGATGAGGCTTGTCAGGTGAACCAGTGAGCAAGCGATGATGAGAGAGCTTTTGAGGTGAGCATTTTTAGCCATCAGTAGCAGTAGAAGAAACTGGGTCACCATTAGAATCCATTGTAACTGCAGCGGATCCACGACGGCAGAAAATTACAAACTTTTTAAGTCCACCTTTGAAGTCCAGCTGTGTGGAGCGCTGCTTGGAGTAACACCCTCGCTCCTACGGCAGCTGAGTGGTTAACAGATCGTCGTTTGTTCTGTTTATATTGGCAACTTAATGGGAAAGTCAATTTGCATAATTCAGAAATGGATGAAAGCTGATTGGAGAGATCATAGGGTGGCGATGCTTTGATTGCAGGGTAATGTCGCAGTGAGGCGAGGCAATCAGCACTGTTGTTAGAGAAACAGAGGTTCCGTGATTAAACTCAAGGTTACTGTCAGTAACTAAACACACGGCTGCTGTCACTCGTCTCTCTCTCAGTCTTCTTCTTAATTCCCCCCCTCACGGCAGGGATCTGAGATTTTGTTCACTAATAGGACAAATGGCCACATGGCCTTGTGTGTTGGTGCGCCAGCAATCCTTAATCAAGGATAAGTTCATTTAGATGCACGAGGAGAGAAATGACACAGCATTAATCTGTTCAGTCCACATCCCCAGACAGTGATGACACATCTGGACGACATTAAAACAAGTAGAACGAGACTTTCATCACACATAGCACACTTGGAATGCTAACATCGTTTTTCATGTGAACGTACGCAGCATGTGTTGGCTGATCGTCTCTGTCCATGGTCCTGGTTTAGGTCTCGGCTGAATGAAAGGAGGTTTTGTTGCAGCCACTTCCAAATCCTGATATTGTACAAATGTTAATCTTTCACTGAACTACAGGAATTGAGACTCCACATGAAGTGAACTGCAGTTCCTGTCTGTCCACCTCTTAACTGCCAGTAGACCCACCATATACTGTAGATGCTAGCTGTGGATAACTCGCAACACAGGCACAGACCTGGTTTGTGGAGAGTGCCTGTGTGTGTTTGTGTGTCAGCTCGGTCTCTGACTGATCTCAGCACTCACCAGGAACTTTCTCGGTGTGTTTATATGCGCTGAAGAAACCAGATAACTCAGAAATCAGGCTGTTCAGGTAATTGGAGAAAGCCTTTGTATGCTCTGCAGTGTCTTCATTATTATAAATCTGTGAATACATGCTCCTCTCCCCTACCCCTGACCTTGTTTTGGGAGTATTATTATTGTCATTTTAGCTGTATTAGGGAGAGAATGTGCTGCTTCCTGACTATCTTTCCTCCCATCCAGACAGTCTGATACTTTCCCCATCTGAAGTCTTTGTTATGCACATCTGCGCTGCTTCTTTCTGTTCATTTTGGAAGTCATAGGTGTAAGCATAAATTTCACACTCAAGTTGAAACATTTTCCAATTAGGCAGTTGCATTTTTGTCTCAATTTGTGCTTTTCACGCTGTGTCTTCCCACTGACTTTATATGCAATTGTGCCTCCTCTGCTCGTGCTCAGTCTGAATACACCTTCAGTCATGCGTTGGTAGGAGTTGGGAACAAGACCAAAGTTTTCCACCACTCTTAGTGAGTCAGATTAACTTCCTTCTTCCTGCATTGGAAGAACTTTCCCTGCAGTTGTTATCCTCACATCCACAGCTGCTTTAACTGAGCTTAATTATATTTAAATGGTGAATTGACTGGATTTCTAAGGCACTGGTTTTAAATTTGTAAAGTTCATAACTTAAAGATTCATTCAAAGGATGAAGTCCATCCAAAGTCCAGCGGAGGGCTGATGCTCACACGTGGCTGGCAGCTGGTTCAATGTTCCCAGTCTGCATCCCCTTTTATTATTAAGCAGACCTCTCTCTCTCTCCAATGCTTCCCCAGGTGTCACTGATGCTCCAGCTGACTCAGTGTCTCACAAACCATTTACACTAAAAACAGACACTGTAATGATATACATCCCGTTAGTGAAATGGAGTACAAGCTGCATGCCACGCAGACTGCCCCTACTTTTAAAAATACCTTTCTGAAAAGGCCCCTCTGGCAGTGTTTTGGCTGACTCAGTGTCTGATAACCGCAGACGAGAAAATAAATACTGAAGTGCTCAAGTCGGTATCATGTAATAACACCAGAAAAACAGCATAACAAACTATTACTTTAAAAGTGACAGGAGCTAATGAAACTTTCCCCTGACATCCTGTGCTGTTTTAGCTGACTCAGTGTCTGTGCATCCTGTAATTAAGTGAAAAGTAGTACAAACTGTGCTCTTGCTTTCTAAAACAACATCCCCCTGGGGTGGATGATGCTCTAACTCAGTGTCCTGACAACCAGTACAATGCATGCAATAAAGATGCACAGTATCATAAAGAAACTGAAATGTATATGGAAGTCAGACTGATCACCTTTCTGATTTTATGCTGCTGCAGTTTAGTAGTTGCAAGTAAAATGGTCTCATTCTGACAGCTGTCTTTTGGTCAATGCGGGTCAACTTTGATCCACTGTTTGCCTTTTCAATAAATAGTCTTTATGGGGTCAAAGGTCAATCCCAAGCTAGCTTTGTAGTCGTACTATCCTTGCTCAAAGGTTGTTTTGACTCTGTAAGCCTTGAGCCTCCTTTTCAAACCATCTATACACATCTACCACTTAAAAGTCTAGAGAGTGATGCTTTTCAGACAAATTGACCCCATTTCCACATTAGTGTGTGAAAACACCCAGTAATTCACCCGCCATGATCACTGCTATCACCAGCTCATCCTCACTCGACTGAATCATTTCCCGCCTCTCACTCTATTTGTTCTAAACAAGTTTCCTTCTCTCCTCTTAGTTTTTCAATTCATTTCTTTAGCTAGGATACTTAATCATTCACCTTGTGCGTCTTGGATTTTAGATGATGCAGTAATTGCTACAGTGTCACTGAAATGCAAATGAAATGTGAAGAAACGACTGAAAAAGGGACAGAAAACAACAAAGAGAAAGAATCACTGCATAGAGAAAGAAGACAGCTGCAAAGAGACGAAGAGACCTCCTGCGAAAAGACATATAAATATAAAAGAGACATGATAAAGAAACACAAAATGTCCAAAAGGGATGCAATAAAACTACAGAGTGACAAAAAGACCTCAAAGCGACATAAAATGACCTCAAAGAGACATAAAATGACCTCAAAGAGACATAAAATGATCACAAAGAGGTGAAAACCTATCGAGATTGAATGACTGCAAAGAGACATAGACAAAATGCAAGGAGGCACATATTGACCACAGAGGCACAGAATGTTCAAAAAGGTTTGCGAAACAAACATGAAGAGAGACAAAATGACAGCAAAGGGAGACAAAACAACCACAAGGGAAGCAAAACAATGTCAAAGAGACACAAAACGACCAGAAACTGAGACAAAATGAGTGCAAAGAGACTGCGTGTGAGAGTGTGAGGCAGTTGTAAAATACGCCAGACAAAGCTTATATAACGGCTCGCTGCTTTCTGTCGCAGCACCCATTTAGCAATGAAACTATTGTGAATGTCAGCCTCGCAATCTTGAACACACCCCACTGTGTCAACAAGTAAACACTTTGTCAGAACCACTTAACTCCACGGGACGCTGCCTGAATCAGGGCGGCACACTGAGCCAACATGTGTATGATGTTAAATATGGCGTGTCCGCCACCACCCATCGTGCTAATGATTGATTTTAGCTGCATGACATATTGCGCTTAAGTAAATCAATGTGCCATCAGTCAATATTAGCCCAAAAAAAATAAGAAAAACCCCACAAAGCTGAAAATGCCCCTCTCTCTCCTTAATGACCTCCTATCTCTCTCTCTCTCTGACATTAATATCATGTCATTATTAATGCCATATTGTATATAATTCACTTCCCCACCACTTTAGCTTCCATCCGTTTTCTAAACCATTCAGCCTGTTCGAGGTCCCAGCGAGCGACCTTTGCCACTTCATGTGATATTATCCAAAAAAATAGGCAGAGCAGATCAGTGCTATGTCCCTTCTAGTAACCTGCTAAATAACAACAATTCGTGCTCCCTCTCCAGCTGTGTGTGTCTGTCTTGATTGGCTGTTGTGTAACTTATTGTTTCTCTGTCTGGGTGTGTTTCGATGAGAGATTTCGTTATCTCACCATCCAGACTCGCCTCATTACCAAGCCAACAGGCCAGCAGGATCAATTCTTTTTTCTTTTTTTTTTTTTTGACTGACTTGTAAAATCAATAGTCCTGACTGTGGAGACACACATACACACACACACACACACACACACACACACACACACACACACACACACACACACACACACACACACGCAGGACAGACCAGAAAGCAATAAAACTTTGATTTTTTTTTAAACTCTGATTCCAATTATTGCAGAACTGAAAAGAGCACAGCACTATTCTGACAGGTGGAATTAAATTAACATAGCTAACTCCATGCGGCTGTAATTTCCCCGCCGTATAAATGCAGGGTGGGCACCAAATGTCACCTTGGCTGCAAACTGTCAACTTTTATAATCACCCTCCTGTAGAAAACTGAAATTCACACAAATCAGCTCACTGCCTTTCTATTAGCTCTACGTGGATCACACTGCAAAACAGTAAAATCAACTCACACAATGTAACACATCCTCTTATGTAACATGCTCTGCCGTGTTACATACAGGCAAAGTCAAGATAAGAAAAAACCAAACCGTCAGAGCGCTGCTAGTGCTGGCTGTTACACCGCTGACAAAATAGGGCCCTTATTCTTGTTCTCGTCTATTTCCTGCCCATATTTCTATCCCTGTTTGTTCCACTCTAGTTTCTTTTGCCTCCTTACACTGACACTATTATTTAAACATAAAAAGAGAGCAGCGATCTCAGTCATTAGCTACAGATAGAGTCAGATTTCTTCATTTCTGCTTGTCCATGTTTATTCATGGGACCACACAGTTACTCTGGAAGCTGCCTAGTACAATTGTAAGGGGCCTTGCTCAAGGGCAGGTTAATGACGGAAGGGCAAGTGCAATTAGGATAGCACCATGTCATTAAAAGAGTTTGTAACGAGGGATTACATCTGAATATTTGTAGCATATTCTATTTCAATCCGAGCACATGGAGTTTACGCTTTGGTCAATAAAGTTTACCCCTGGTATGTCGCTCCTTTCCTTACCTCTTTTCTTCGTCTTTCTTCTCCTGCGCTCTGTCCCTCTCTAATCCTGACATCAGTAGAGAATGAATGTGTGATTAGAACTGAGCAATGAATCGGTCCTGCATTGTTATGGCCAATACATCCTCTGTAGTCTGTGAGGGGGTGTGTGTTGGAGGAGGAAATGGGGGATCAGAAAGCTATCAGCACTCTGATGAGATGAGGGATGCACGTACACACACACACACACACACACACACACACACACACACACACACACACACACACACAGAGAATGATGAGATGAGAGACATACTGTCATACTGTCATGACACAAATCCCTCTCTTTTTCTCTCAGTCCATGTTTCTCCTTCATGATGTCTTTCTCTGGAGTGAGTGTGTGTGTGTGTGTGTGTGTGTGTGTGAGAGAGACATTTAAAGCTACTTGTAAATGGCATGTGTCTGTTAATGTGTGTGTATTTTGCATGTGTAGACACACCAGGGGGACTTGCAGCAGAAGTGCAAAGTGCAGCACTCACACATTGTTTGAATTTACACACAAATTCTCCCATTTGGTCTTTACAATGTACGTTATTGATTTCAGATATTTCACTGTTATAAAAATTCATTGCAAGTGTAGCAGTGTAGGTATTTTCCCTTGTCTCACACACCCCCTTTAATTATTGTTAGTCCTGGCAGAGTCCAGGCAGTTTTGATTTAATCTAAGTTTAATTAAGATTTTCCGCTGCTTCGCAACACAAACAGGCAGCATAGACATGACAGGATCAGCTGATGTGTTGAAGGGTCCCATAGCCCCTTGGGTGGCGGCTAACTTACGGACATTTTGCGTCAGAAAGACAGTCTGCAGCATGACACCAGCAGGAAGCTCGCAGCTAAGATGTATGATTGTCTGATGTGAGTGTGGGATGCTCTGGGAGGATGCACTGAGCCAATGCCTGCAGGAAATCAAACCTGCTTGAAAGGGGCATGGCTGGAAATGGCAAATTCAATATTTAAGGACATAGTTTTCAATCATGTGTCAGAGTAACCCAAGGGTCTGCAACGTTTTCAGTCCAATCAATCAGCCTGAACTTTCTCTACTGTAAATATGCATCCTAAATTGTGCATCAGCCACATGCACAGACATCGATGCAGCAAAATGTTTTCTTCTATAAATCAGTTACAACAGGGGTCATCAGCTACATTTGGGTCAGAATTTTTCTGAAGAGCTGGACTTTCAAATTAAAAAGCTACATTTATTTAGGCCCAGTTAGCCTTTTATTGTTTTATATTTTCACTTTCTTACAAAATCAATGTCATTTTTATATTGGTGTGAACAAACTCCTATCAAACATGGAGAATCCATAATGATAACTGGGTGCTTGACTAAAAAATACTGTTCACTGAGGCGCAGTGGTCAAAATCCGTAATTCCAGAAACATAATTGCAGAATGCATTTGTGATTGGCAGGAATTATTAATCAGAGTTTATATTATGCAGTGTCCTGATTAGTGGAAAACTCTTGATGGAAGTGGAAAGAAAAGGATTTCAACTTGTTAGTCAGGCACACAAAAATTAGACTTTCAGAAAGCGTTAAGCGGAAAGTTGATGGGAAAGTTGAAGCTTTAATGAGGAATGGACTGACTGACATTCAGTGAAGCTCAACCTGCATGCCTCATTTACAATGAAATGATAATTGTTGAAAGAGAATACCTAGAGTCATACCCTGAGCAGTCAGAGGCCGGTCCCAGAAAAATTTCCACCTTGAAAGCTGAATATTCCCACTGTACAAGAGAGGGCAATAAGTGCGTCTCTTCAGGCTCACCAAACGTAAACCTGCTGAGGTTTTCAAGGAGTGCATGGTCGCGGTTTTGGAGTAACTTGCCTCCTCTGCTCCAAGTACATCCTGGCTTGTCCACGTGGAGAATTCTGCTAATGCGAAGAAAGTGATGCTGTTAGATGAAGCAGTGATTCAAAGTAAACTAGTTGGCATCCATCCAAATGAAAGCTGCTCTCCATGGTGCTGAAAGCTTGAGTATTTTTTTGGCTGGCTTGTCCCAAAGTCAAAGGCACACTGAGGACAAGAGCCATGTATGTGCTCACCATGTTCAGGCCAACCTATACATGTGAATCTGCATTCTGGAGGATAAACACAATGCATAACCTTAATGTAACCAGGGAAGGCCATTGGGAGAAAGCTCTTGCAATGACGATCATCTAAAAAGTTCAAATACATATAAAACAACAAAAACTAAATACATATAAAACAAAAGAGATACACAAAAGATACAGAAAATTAGCTTTTAGCAATACAGTATGTGCTACGATACATGTACATGCACTGTCCCTAAATAAACAAGAGATACTCAGGTATTTTTTCAGTACTTTATAGATAAACACAACGCAGTGCCGTTCTTTTCTGATTACGACTGCCACCCAACTTCAAGAAGCACGAGAGGAACCGACTGTCAGACCAATCTTTGAGGACTGCATGTGTGGAAGCCGAACAGCTGCCAGGCCTGATGTTAAGGAGCTGGTGTCAGTGGGGAAATGTAATTCCCCCCATTAAGCAAATGTGAGTATTTCAGGCCTCAGATTTTATTCATGGGATTCATTGTTGGATGACATGGTCTGCTTCCCGTTTTATTTGATGTACGGAAGCCTCAGTCAACCTTTATGTTTTATTTATTAAAAGGCTGGTATTTGCTGTGCTCTTGTGTTTTTTGAGCAGTGTTAATCAAACCTGTCCCAACCTCAACCCTTGCTTGACCTTAGCCTAAACCTTGAAAAATATTTCCTCATAATACATGCATGGTGCATGTTTACAATTCATGCTGCAGTCATGTAATCCAATGTGTGCTGTAGGAATATATTATTCACATACCTTATATACGCACCATCCAAATTACAGCTCCAAGGCTGACCTCGCTTTACAAACTGTCGTCAGGTAATGTTAACGACAGCAGACTTCATTAGCGCACCTTCAGTCAGAGAAGAGGAGCTAATCAGTGAAATCAGCCGCTGGAGTGTTTCGTTAGACTGATCGCCGGCAGACTCGAAGGTCACACAAGAAGAAGACTGAAGAGATGCTGTGGATCAGTCATGGTTGTTAATTACTTGCATTCCATTACATTCAATTGGCCGATGCTTTTGTCCAAAGAGACTTACAATTGCAAATTTTTTACCAAAACAAGAACAGAACAGCAATTAGAACAGTAAATATTAATGCAAAAGTGCATCTGTCCTCAACAAACCTGCTGCTTGGCAGTAAAGGTAAAACTGAAAAGATAATTAATACAGCTTATGATGGATAGAAGTGCTAACATCGTTCCCCACTGACAGTATGGGATCATTTACGATAAGGGTAAAAAGTCTTTGCAGTTATTTTCTGGAGGATCATTCATTGATCCAGGGGAAAAAAATGAAGGTCCTCTAGATGAGAAGTGAAATTTGAATTTCATACTGCAACCATGTGGGCTGAATAGTCATTGAGGAGTCAACAGTATGTGCCAGTTAGGCTCCCAAACTACCCTTTAGCTCCTGCTCTGCTGGAGCTAATTTATCTTCATAGAGAGTTTCGGCAGTCCCGTTTTGACACTAAGGAAATGATATTACAGTTGTGCAAACACTGACCAGTAATACAGCAGACTGCACTGCAACTCCTGCTCACCCCTGTCCAGCCGGATCATGTGTTACAACATTGATGTTGCATCCAACATTTCCAGCTTCTTCGAGCTGAACCTGAATCTTTACACTGATTCCTCTGAAACGGTGGCTTCTTGGTTACTTCTGTTTGGGCATGCTGCATTTATCTGGAAGCTTCTGTATCATCGTGTTACTTTAAAATTCCTGAACTCTGAACTCCTGAACTGCCTTGTACACGCCCTGTGACATACAGTATGTGGCTTTGTACTGAGCACTGCCAACAAGCTTAAATTCCGTTGATGCTGCATGTGTGCGTCTTGATGAAGAGTACTGGAATATCTTATTTGAGTAAAAGCAGACATTTCACATAAGCAGCAGTAGTTACTGTAAAAATAGACTGGATAAAACAAAAAAATCAGCTAACGTGCCGTGAGTGAACGTTACTGTGTTCCATTTTGGAAATGACTGGTGATATATGACGCTGCTGTTAAATTCAATGACCCCTTTAGACTACAATTGCATTAAAAATCAACACTTCTGGAAAAGCATTTCCCCACGGAGCTCTAATACCCAAACCATCTATAAATTCCATTTGCATAGAGAGATTTTGCAGCCAGCTTATACCAGTGATAATCAAATACAAATATTCCAGCTGCAGTTAACCATTATTTAAATATTAAAAACAGTAAATGCAGACAACACAGAGACATATAAACAATATAACTCTACAGCAGCTGCAGCCATAAACACACATAAAGCAAAGAGAACTGCACACTTTTTACACACACACACACACACACACACACACACACACACACACACGACTGCATTGCTAGCAATGTTGTTGTCTCTGTAGTCTTTGCACCCCTGTCTAAACATCATTTTGTGAGCCTTGCGCATCACCATGTCCCCCAAAGTCTGCTCTTGGTTCAACTTTAACCAACCATTCTCAGTTCATATTATGACCAGTCCTCTCAACCCCTCTGTCCTCTCTGCTCTTCAGAATTCTTGCTTTGGAGCTGAATGAGGCTCTGCAGTCCGACCTGTGACAGAAAGTCATCACACACCTCACTGAAGGGAGGAGTTCCTCAGCAATGTAGCAACATCTTGGCTGAGTTTGATTTGTGTCACTTAACGCCGTTGTTTTAAACTATGCAGAGGCACAGTAATGCTAAAATATAACAATAATGATGGCATCCTGAATTTCAGTGCGTCATTGTTCACTGGCCAGGTGAGACTACACCCTCAAATCCCCCTGACACTCAGCCAGTGAACATGCACATTCAACACATCACCCCCCGATCCGAAGACAGATGTGCATACTGATGAGCGGAGCGTAGTCCTCCTGAGGGGGACTCCACTGACAGAACACAAGGGTTTTTCCAATATGTCAGGTGGCACTGCAGGGACGGAGGGACGGTTACAGTTAAGAATGGGTATTTTTATCTTGTGGCCACATTGTCTCCATCCACACTGATATGAATCAATGTGAAGGAAAGTAGCGGCTCACACACTAACGTGTCAATCATGGAGCTGACTTTCTGCCATAATGATGAGTAACTTTGGGTAGAAGAAGTATCCATTTCCATAGCATCATTTGAGCTTTCTGGAATAATGTATTCAGATTCAGGTACATCCCTCAGGTGCAGTGTACAGACGTGGGTAGAGTAGGCAAAACCAACTAACTACTTAAGTACTTGTATTTTATAAAAACAAGTAACACCAGACCTGAGCAGCATGTAGCTTAACATGCAAAAGAAAAATATTGGCTCACTTCTGTCTTCTTCTCACTTCTTTTATTTCACGTGGATATGACTGACACAACTCATGTAGGCTAATTCGGAGAGATTGATGGGACATTTGGCAAATGGAAAACATAAAGTTATTCCGTCCTTTGTTTAAAAATGCGTCAGTTTGTCCTGGCGTGTAGTCTTCTCTCTGACCATATTGTATGCCTTGTAAAGTGTAGATTAGCTGCACAGATGAGTGCAGAATGTAACACATGCTGTTAGCTCTTACGTTGTATCACTGATTTCCCACCTGCATTGTTTGCATTTTTCACACAGTTCTGTTGAATAATGCATCTTTTGGCACTTTCATGGCACAGAATAGACGTGTCATCAGTAATTAGAGGTGTGGTTTTCAGCCTTCTCGCTTGCTCGCTCTCTAAATTTGAACAACCTATCTTTTATGTTAGCGAAAAACAAACGTCTGTATTAATTTTATCTTGTTTATGGATGCCAACACGTTGCGTAGATTGCGTTTACACCTACCTGAAATCCAAACACAATGTGAGCCAGACTACCCCTAGATAGCATTTTCACCTAGTATTAACATGAGTTTTCACAAAGATGCGCACTGTCCTCTGTCAGTTCAGTTCTGTCAGCGTCATCAAAAGATGGTTTAAGCCACTCTCTTATGAGTCAATAGTGGGACAACATAGAGCCAGCAGACCTGGGATCCGCAGACCATGAGCCTCTTAACATAACCTCCATAAATGCACAAAATAATAAGTAAATAAAAGCAGCGTGATGAATGCATCCAAATGTGAGCAAAAGTCATGATTTTCTCTAAATATGTACTCATATTAGAGTGAAAAGTACTTTGCTTCAAAACTAGGCTCACTGCAAACAAGTAGAATTTACTCAAAAAACTTACTTAAGTACATGTAAAAAGGAAAAGTTGTTGCTAACCACCTCTGGCAGGATACGTCCATCCAGTTCTTCTACCGTTATTTCACCAGCAGCCCTGAGTGTATATGTGTGAGTGCAGTATTTCCACTGGCACTCTCTATATGTCGTCAATCCTGGGTTTTACACCAAAAGTGTTTGAGAGAGATCAGATGAAAGGCCAAAGAGATATTGCTTAACAAATGAATACTACTGTATACTGGACAGATTACAGTAAATAGAGCCCACAAAGCAGAGAGGAAATTGATTGGGTTTAACTGGGAGTAGCAGACTCTGTATAGTGTTAATTGTAGGTGCTATGACCACAAACAGACTGAAAAGGCATTTCTTTTTTTTAACTCTAGACATCCTGATATATCTGTGTCACAATATGTCCTGTCTGTCTTCACTTGCGTAATGTGTTCTTGTTCTTTGGGTAACTTTCTATATTCATCTCTCCTTTCATTCTTCATCCCACTTGTGGTGGCAGATGTAATTGGCATCAATTTAGTGCGCAGTGCATTAGTGTGCTCATCTTCTCATTAAAGACCGTTTCACAACAGTCTGGAGCAGAGAAGTGTATGCAGACAGTAACTAGACATGCTATATTAAAACAGCACCAAACATATACTGTCTGCACGGACTGAAGTTTCCTTGTGTGTACTGCAGCCTGCAGGGACTCATCTGTCAAGTTGTGTTTATTATTGCGGCTCATCATTACCATTGTGTCTCAAAGGAACGAAGCAACATTTGTTCTTCACAAAATAAAAAGATGCATTACAATATGGATAAATATAAAACACAAATTAAGAAATAATAATTCAGAAATGTTGAATATTGAAGACGGGTCACCTGCCAAGACGCTGAACGTATGATCCAAACAGGAAAAAGGACAGAAACATGGACACTGACTATAGGAATACTCTATCATGTCCTGAGAAGGAAGGCTGAAGTATTGAGTGATTGAACTTCGACCTGTGGACGGATCTCGGTGTAGAACTGTTGCTTCTTCGTGTGGAAAGGAGCCAGTTGAGTTGGTTTGGGCATCTGATGAGGATGGAGGTATTCTGGGCACATCCAACTGGGAGAACATATTGTGGCAGACCCAGAACATGCTGGAGGGATTATACATCCCATCTGGGAACACCTTGAGAAGCCTCAGGGAGAGCTGGAGGACGTGGCTGGGGAAAACTTTGCTTGTTTCTGTGACTCAGACCCGGTTAAGCGTTGGAAAGTGGATGGTTGAATGATACTGTGAAACGCATCTCTTTTATGTGTGTCATCTTCTGCGTGATAAGGTAGCGATATGTGATAATCATCATCAATCTCCATATCTTCCACAAGCGTTTATATAGATTAGAATGCAGATGTAAGTGTTTGCAGTGACAAAGCCCAGCTTATCTTCAACCAGTTCAGCCTGAACTACCTCTGAGCGTCTCCATGAGTCACCATGTGACTCTTCAGAGTTTGGACCCAGGTCCTGGTGTTGAATACTGTGCAAAAGAAGTTTATGCATTCGAGATGTGATCATGATATGACTGCATGTAATTCTGTGGCAGGATTCTCACATTTTGTATTGAGTCTTGGGGTGGTCACAAACTATGTGGCCTTAAGTAATTGTCAGTTGCAGCCTTAAATTTAACACATTTACAGTTTCAGCTACATATATAGTGTGATGGAAGAAGGGAGTTTAGATGTGTGTAGTAGCACTTCATTTTCACCTCCTTCATCAAGGACTTTGAAGAAAATATTGAGGTACTCAGTATGAAGATGCAAAGATTAAGCTGATTGGAGTCTACGGTGCTGCAGTGGAATAGATCATACATAATGAGTTGGCATCACCACCTGATTTTAAAGTGTTATTTTTATTCCTACTGTCTTGATGTAGCTGCTGTTGGATTGAGGGTGATGTCAGAGCGTTTATGTGACTTGATGGCAGACCTTAAGGGCTGCGTCTAGCAGGGGGCCAATCAGCTGTCCTGCACACAGTCATTTTCCTGCCATTGGTGAAAATCATCTATTCAGCCCTGCAGCCAGTGAGGCAGTGAAGAAGATTTCCAACAAAGAAAGAGCTGAAGATTGTGTGTTTAAAAAAAAAAAAAAAAACCCTCTCCCACAGATGTTACCTGTACATTGACACAAAGGCACAGACATCACACACTGAAGTGTGGAGGGAAATGGGCTCAGTTCAAAGCATGAGGCACAACACACACGCTCAACAACACACACATTCACGCTCTATCTATTTTTCTCTCACAGAGGACTCATATAGAAACTAGTCACAGGTGCTGCACTGTGCAACATAAACAAGAAGCCAAGCTGCTCAGGCCAAAAGTATCTTTAGATCAAATTCTCCACTGTGTAGGCATAACTCAGAGAGAACCAGATACTGTTTCTCTCTCTCACACACACACACACACACACACAAACAAAGAGGGCTGGATAGTCCTGTTTAATCCTCAAGCTATCAGCGATATTCTGTCGATACACTGTTGTGAAAAAGGAAGGATCTTTTAGTATAATTTCTTAATGTCTGTGTGGGAGATTCGAGGACTAAATGTGGCAAAACATCACAAAGATATGAGGTGTCCCCCCCCCCCGAGAAAACACATATTACAGCTTCTTGCTTCTGTAACAGGCTGGTTGAGATTTGGGGTGCGTTTAAGGGTTTCATTTGATAAGATTAGGACTAGATTAAATGTTAAAGTTATGCTGGGTATGTGTGTGTGTGTGTGTGTGTGTGTGTTTGTATCTGTTTCTGATCACGTTCCATCTTCAGAGGTGGTCTCATTAGAGGCTCCAACAGTTCAATATTTATGCCCCTGCAGTACAGAACCCCCTCAAGGTGAGAAAGGGATGGATGGCCCTATAAGTTGCACCGCATGCTACATGTTAATATTGATAGGGCAGCAGATTACTTCATGCTTCATCCACACATCCACACATTCAGTTTGTATTGTGCACATTTTGCCACTCACTTGGCTCTCAATCTGTGTCCATATAACTAGAGCTAAAAGTTTAAAGCAGGTCTGATCATTATCCCTTCGTAGGACAGCAGTACCTGGGGTGGAAGCTGTTCCAAGTGTGCTGCATGGTGTTAATTACAGTGGCCAACAGCCCTTGACATTCTAACCTGACAGGTGCTGGTATAAAACGGGGAGATGGCCCCTGATTAAGATCTCATTAAGACAAACCTCAGTGTCGGACAGGGTAGCAGGCTGGGAGGCTTTGATTCTGTCGCATGAGATCTTAAACAGGAATGGAAGGACTGATGGAAATAAAGTGGTGTTTGATGTCAGGGGCGATCAGTAAGATAAAATACATAACCGAATGTTTTCCCTGTCCAATAAGAGACAAAAGGAGACATGAGAGTGAAGAGTGATCTTAGCTCAGTCTTGTCTGGGTTCGCCTTTGCAACGCAGTGTTGCAAAGGGAAGTGCAGAAGTCTAAATTTCTTCCTCCTCTCACAGACAGACACATGTGGGGCTCGCCTGCAGATCGACATGCATCAGCAGGCTCTCTGCACCGCAGACAGACAGGCACATCCAGCTGTTTTGCTTCCATCAGGAAGTCAGTAGCAGCAGTGCTTCCAGCTGGAGTTGAATTGATTGAAGCACCCAGCTAGAAAAAAAAACAGCAAAGAACCATTTCATCCTTTTCATACACGCACTCACATAAACACACACAGAGTGCATGCAGTGTATTGAGGTTTGACACGCCAGGGAAGCAAGCACCTACAGTATCAGCGCTGCAGGAAGTCTTTTTTAATCAAAAGAGGGGTTGAAGTCTTACAGGCTGTCAGAATCCGACCATGGGAATGTGGCTGCTGATTGTGTGTTAGAGATGTGTGTGTGTTTCTACGTATCGGTCTGTCTCACAGATGGTGATGATATGTTGCTTTGAAGATAATTGTGTCTCATTTCTATCCACCATCTTTCCACATCTGTCATCAAAATGGCCATCAGCCTGTACCAACTTCTACAGTTCTCTGGCTTGAGTGCTTTTACTTTGCATTGTGAGCGGTCTACGATCGTTTGTGGTGCATCATGAAATTTTAAAATGTGTTTCAAACATGTGCTGTAAGGAAATATCAGACTACTTTGCATTAAGTAGCCAATAGGGGCCACTTTGCATGAATGCAGCAGAGCAACTTATTTTACATGTTCTCCCTAAAGGATTAATCGACCGTTGTGCAGCTCGTTTTATGCAATTGCAGAGTTTTGCAGTATTTTAATGGGACTTTTATGGCAACACAATACAGCATGCTCTGTATGCTGTGTTTGGGTGGCAGATAATACAGGTAGTGCTTGGCTATGGAGTCATTATCAGTTAGCATTAGCGATTAATATTCATTCAGTTTAATATGTTAATGGAAGTGTCAATGTTAATGTTAAGGGTCATTTAGAGTCAGTAAAGGCCAGTAAAATGTATAGTGATATATTTCTATATTTTTTGCTGTGACCTCTAGATAAAGGGTAGTGGCGTATATCACAGTATAGTACCCGTTACATGCGTTCAGGGTTCCAAATGAGAACAGAGGTGCATTATCATGTGTCATGTGTGAATGTGGAAAGTGGTCCTGCGGCCCAGAACAGGTGATGCACTGCTCGCGCTGCCGCCCGTTTTCACATATGAACTCCGGACAGTGTCTGCAGAAACAGGTCCAGACATTGTCCAGAGTAGCACACATATGTAGCACATTTGTTCATGTCTGACACCTTCAGACTGTGAATTTGGCTTAGGTGAAGGCTGGCACCTGGGTAGAGCATGCAGGAGGAGGAGGAGGAGGAGGAGGAGGACTCGTCCGTAACGATGACTGTTTTCGAGTTAATCAATACGACATGTGTTAGGATGTAATCGCATTGTCAACAAAAGAGTGGAAAGCAATATACAGGCAATACACGACGCAGCTACACTCGTGCAATGTCATCAGCACGCCCTCCCACTTGCTGTGCAGCAGGATAGCACTGCAGACGCTATGAATGAAGCTCCTGAGGTGGACACATTTCTACTGTCCTCCTGCAAGACATAGACCGTCATACTGCCCAAGCATGGTGTGTATCACTCTTACAAAGATGATTAAACAACAATTACTTTGTGAGCACAGATGAAACTACAGCTACCATGAGGGGCTTCTGGGAAATGTTCATTAAAGGCTGCTAAAAACATAAATATTGTCTCACCAAGCCACACAACATACTGTTGAAGGAGACTCTGTTCCAAAACTGGATCTGCAACGTCTACAGTAATCAGATTGTTCTAGGAAGCCAACACTGAAGCAGCAGTAGGAGTTGACATTTTTAGGTCATGAAAATGCTCCAACTTAGTCACAGGGATTTTTAGAACATAATAGGAGCTGTGTACTACCTAAAGGCATGAGACCTGTCCAGCGATAAAAGAAGCTTTTAATTGCTTCCCCTGCCTGAAAGGGTTCTTTAGGGTGCTGATGCACTGGTTTATGGTTTGGACAAACTGCAGGAATAAAACTAATTTCTGCTCTCCATTTTAATGCGATTGCCATGGGAATGGTGCTTGTTTGTGTTTTGAAGGGCATTTGGATAAAATATGGGGATTTGTTAATCTGTCAGTGGTAGTAGAGTCAATGCTGCTGTGACCCACCGCTGCCGAATGGCTGTGAATAAATATTGAACAATGTACAGTCATGTGCCAGCCACGCTCTCTTTTGTACACACACACACACACACACACACACACACACACAAATACTGTGTCTCCGGTTGGTGGTTAGCTATTTGAAAAACATTAATTTCCCTCTCATTTAGAGGATAATTGTGCTTCACAGCAGCAGTTACTATGTAGAAATAATGAGGTGCTGTTATCATGAAATTAGGCTACGAATGTGAGCACACGCACGCACACACAGACACACGGAGAAGCTCTCATATTAGTGCATCCACCGACGGGTGTGAATATAGGAATATTTTCTGTGTCACATACACACACAAAAACGCACAAGTTTGGCAGGGAAGTCTGAAATGTGCTTGGAGCTAATATGTTAAATATTTGTCAGTCTTACACTGAAAACACCTTTTTTTTTTAACAAGAAAACTACACTTTCATACAAGCCAGTAGTCTGCAGCACAGCTAGACAGCACAGATGAATGATTAAGATAGCTGAAAACAGACACGCACACTTACTCCGAGTGTTTTTCTATTCACAGCCTCTCTTTTCTTTATTAATGGCCCATTTACTTCACAACTCCCATTGATTTATGGCTGCACACTTACGCTTGTTATGCACCCTTGCGCCTCGTATGTGTGTACGCAGAAACGTATGTGTTGCCTTTGTGTTTGGCCTCTCTAGCTCATGTAATGATGCGGAGAAAGAGGGGGATCAATAAAGTAGAGGAGTGCTGCTGGAACAGTTAACATGGTGTTTTACATAAAAGCAGCTCCAGCTCCCACTCTGCTAAGACAGAGCAGGACATTTCATCACAGCGCTGCCACCTGCCTCGTGCGCTGCATGTCTCTGCATTGTTTTCCTGTAGCCATTGGTGGAAGAAGTGAAAAAGTAGCAATACCACTGTAAAAATACTCCACTGGTCTTGTAGATTTTGCGTTGGAAAAATGTGGAATCATCGTGCAAAGTAAGACATTTGTCCTCAATCTTTCAATATATTTCAGATTAACTCTGACAAGCCCTGTTCTGACTCTTGCTGATACTGTTTTCCACATGTTCCATTGAGCTTTTTAGGATTTATCACCAGCAGATTTTTTATTGGCACAGTTTTGAACGTCACATCAAATGATACAGTGTCATTCCACAGGTTGAACCACACCACATCAACACCATGTCTACACAGAAATTGTTTTTTAAGCATTTAACATGCAAATAAAAGCTGTAAATGATGGAAAAGTGTGGAACATTGTGCCTCTTGTACAGCTCGTGAGTGTCAGACACAGGATTAGTGAGGAGCACTCTAATAAGGAATACTATGTATGTATATTACTTGGTATTGTTTAGAGAAAGTCTGCTGAAGTATTGATCACTATATGCACTGATTACTCATAACTACCGGTAAATGAATCAGTCATATCAGCAAGGTTGCTGAACCGTGAGGTTATTTCTGCTCTCATAAACATTCATTTAAACATTGATTTTACACAGGGCAGAAGGTCATTCTGGTAGTTGAGTTGAAAAGTAACTGAGTACCACAAGTTAATGATGCCTTTCTTGCTTTGTCAGCTGAAGTTTGTTTATTTTTCCTGTTCATTTCAACTTGTCTCGCGATCGGCTTCACGTGATGCGGCGTCTCGTGGGTGGGCTTGGGGCTCTCCAGTGGCAGAGCACATGGCACCTCAGTAGGAGAGACAGTTAAGCTCAAGTTTGCTCAGACCTCTGGGTGCTTGTAGAAACAGCTTAGAGCTCTGTCAGATATTTCTCCTGGGGCAGAGGACAGAACTTGGTGTGTACTAGTCACTGGATGCACTGAAGGAGCGAACATCCGCCACACCACTCAGAGATCTCTTCTTCAATCAATTTGATTGTGATGTCTTCAGAGCTCTTCTGTTAATAGTCATACAGATCTCTCGGGGTTTGAAGGTCACTGCCTCCGAGGATGTGCATGTCTGCCTATGCTTCAACGCTACGCCACCACCATCAGGTGCACCGTTCCCATGAGAACGAAGTTCTTGAGACAGAGGGTGTCTTTTTCTCAGAACTGCGTTTAGTCTCTCCCAGTATCTCCGTGTTCCTTCTGCACTTGTCATCTTTCTAAAAAGGAAGCATGAGTGTGAGTAAGTGAGAAATGGACGAGGTTCCCCTGAGTGGACAAGGTATACATCATTTTTTATGTGAAGTCAGACAAAAAGGTGTTAGAAAGGACAAAACACACATTAAACTTGTAGGTACAGAACTGAAACATGTTAACGTAGATTTAAGTGTCATAAAGACATTCATCTGCCCTCTATACATTTTCATGTACACCGCGTCACACTAAAAGACAGTGGGACAGGATATTTCATGGGAGTGCTAGTTGCACAAGTCCTCCCCAAGGGCCTCCAAACAATTGCCCATTTAAATATCATAATATAGCGTCACACAATCAATTTGAAAAGAACAGACTCACTCTTTGACAAGTCTTACACATTGCTCCTTAATCTTTGGCTGTGGCTACAAGCTGCTCTCCTGACTAAGAGCTCGGAGCAGCGAATAGAGCTGGATTGGGACTGAACACAGCCCGCGAGACTGAGGAGGCCAGTTTGATCACAGGGAAAGTCGTACTGAGGTGATTTACTGTGGCGCCGACCAGGACTCTGACTCTGGGGACAATGAAGACAGGGGGGCCGGGACAAGAGAGTGAACCGGGAGAGCAGCGAGAGGAGGGTTGGTCATCACCAGCATGGAAAAGCAACGTCTAGAATGGGAATATTTTTAGATCTAACACAGAGAACCAAACCAGAGTTGGTGACAGTTGTAACGATGCAAAGGCAAGATGGTTTTTTGTTGTTTTTGTTATGTTGTCGATCTGAGCAACAGTAAACAGTCCAACACATCAGCATTTTGAGTGTGTGATATAATGCTTCCTATGCAGAAAATCACTTCTGGCCCTCCATCTGCACTTCATACCACAACCAAAGAGTGACTGTAAGACAGTTAACATCAACTTTAACTGGAAGATACAGGGATACAGTATCAGTTTGAAATGGTTTATCCTGCTACAGCGTGGTGTTAAATACTCCACTTAAACCACTGATTCTGTCATCAAAACCATTTGCTGATCTTTGTTCTCAAATATCACTCGAGCATAACGCATGTGTGGGACATCCTGACAGGTTCATATTGGACACTATGACTTTGCTGTTTCTTTGAGTTGCCCACGTGCTCTGACAGTAGAGCCTGTGTGACATGAATCCATGTGGCCAAACACACAGTTTACACGAACACTAACAAGACTTAATCTGACCTTTGCATCTTGACTAAAGTTATACACACATTATTTTGTGAATTAAGCAAATAAAACATTGAAATGAAAAGGTAGCATAATCAGGAGACTTAAAGGCATGACTGGAGTGTTTTATGAGTCCCTCACAGTGTGAGACTCAGTGCAGAAGATCATTATTTCAAGGTTGCACAGGCTATTTGCTGTTTTTCATTTCTCCTCTTATTTTGTTCTTTTAATGAAGCTTCTTTTTATCTTTTCAGCATCTTTGAGGCTTTTGTTGGCAACAACTTCATTCAGTTTCTCTTTTGTGTCACTGGAAACACTGAAAAGGAAAGCGTCATCTGTAAACTGACGGTTTGGGCAGGCAAGGCATTGTGGGAGATGTGGCAGTCTGTCCTACTAAACAGCAAAATGACTCCTGGTCTTAACAGACAGTCAAAACGTAAGCACTGGGGAGCACGCTGATATTATTTTCAGCAGGGTAATGGTTGTTAAGTTGCTGCAGTCTACAGTCTACAGTGCTGTCACAGGTTCAAGTCTCGACGTGACACATGACACACGCAGCCGTGTATGCGTTGGAGCAGGAAGCTTACGTGCGGCTGTTTGTAAAAAGTTTAACTTTGAGATGAACTTTCCCCACGCAGTGCAGGAGGGGCACATTTCGGCTGGCAGATAATGTCTAAGGATCGTGGCTCTCGCAGCGCTTTGCTATTTTTAGAGCGGTTGTTTAAGCAGTGTTTTATCTGCCATTCAAATGTCAAATCAGTCAGACCACTCTCCCAGGTTAGCAGAGCACCTGCAGTGCACGCTCACACGCATAACAGCGTCGGCGCATGTTGGAAAACGTCTCCTCTGACGTCTTCATTGTTTGGATGTTCCTCATATTTCCATATTCACTTCTGTGGGAGAAATAGCAAAGCTCAAAGAAACAAGAAAACGAGTGGGAGAAACACACGGAGAATCATTGGTACTATCTTGGTGATAAAAGGCGCTACAGTAGCTTGTGCATACAGGATCAATCAGGGCATACGTACCTGCTATTTTTATTCATGTAGTGTGGTGTTCTTATGTGCGGGAGTGTTCAGTCAGGTGGATCATAACTCAAAGGGAAGCAGTGGTTGAAAGTAAAATTGATTGGAATTAATCAGTGGATTAAGAGGATAGGAAAGGCTGTGCATCTGTGATGCACACAGTACATTGGCATGTGCATGTATGCAGTTATAAATACAGAGCTCTTACATGATGTGCAAACTCAACAATGAGTTCTTAATCCCATTCATATTGACAGATTTTGCACCCCGTGCATACAGCTGCTTATCAATTATAGATGTAGAAAAGCCCTCCTCTGTATGAACTCACAAGAATTAACCAGAAAACCAGGTAAATCAGACAATTAAACTGACCAAGAATAACAAAAAAGAAAAGTGAACACTAGTAAATGATAAATAAACAATATAAACTCCACAGCAGCTGCAGCCATGCTGCATCTTTGGTGTGTTTAATGTGGATCAGAGTTTGATTAAGGTGGACAAGACCTGCTTTTAACCATGACGAAGTACAATAATCCAAACCCAAACCCATCAAGGCGTCTTCTTTAATTTTAGTGCAGCCACAGGTTCTTTCTTCAGTCTGCTGTCACATCTCTGAGCCCGGCATCAAAATCTGTTCCTCCGTCAGGTGGGCAGGGTTTAGGTTAAAACCTCTCACAGGATGACTGGTTGGGGTTAGGAATAAGGTGAGGGTATGGGTTAAGGGGAAACACATATCGATGAGGAGACAGATTTCACACACCTGTGTTTGTGACAAACAAACTGTGGAAGCGAAAAATCTGTTGCTGATGACTGTGTCTCCGTGTGGGCGTACGATAGTAACATTCATGTATATATTTGTGAGTGTGAAAGTGTCGGTGTCAGGCAGGTGAAACAGAATCTAATTGCTCTACAAGTTATTAGCAGCAGCAGCATGTGTTTACTTCTTCACGTGTGCATTTGTGGCAGCGTGACGCGTGTGAACCCGATGTGTGTTTGCTTGTGTGGGTGCACTTCAGTTGCGTGTGTGTTTGTTGTTTTAACCTCCAACCCCTCTGATGGAAAACTATCCTCTCTTTCTGCCTCAACACAACATGAGCATATGAGCATGAGTACAAGTCATAAATCAAAAGGAAAGCCAATGAAAGAGTGAAATAAGACAGAGGGAAAGCAAGAAAGGCATGGATAGAGAGAGAGAGGGGAAGACTTATGAGTGGGGCTGAGGGAGAGGAGGCGCAGAGTGACACGGCAAGGACGGGATGGAAAGATAATGCAGACTGGGAAAATGCTGGTGTGTCTGTGTGTGTGTGTTGACATGCATTTTTTTACAGGCACTCTGAAAAGAAATGCAGCCCCCAGATAAATAAACACGTGTCTGTTCCTGTGATGTTATTTTCAATAGATATGTAACACAGATGTTTTGCACGATACTGAGAGATTCTGGTCTTTGTGACAGCATGTGAACAGAGAAATGAAAGGGACAGGGCCCGGCGCGAAAATACATTTCTTTTGCGATGATTTGATTTTGGTGTTTTTTTTTTTTTTTTTTTTGTCAGAAGCCAAAAAATCAAATCATCAATTTCCCATCTTCGCACCACTGCAACGACACCTAACAGGCATTCTGAGATGAGATTTTGACACGTCACAGTCGGAAAAGCACAAAGGTGAAATGATAAGCGAGTGAATGATGGCTGGATTCCTTTTAGCTGCCTCAGTTTCATGGTCCTGGTGTTGTGCACTGTCACACTGTCATGGCTTACTAGGACACATGAATGGTTGGATGAACTGCCATGAAATGTGCGACAGACGTCCATGGTCCCCAGGGGATGAATTGGAAGGACTTTGTTGATGCCTTGGTTTTCTCATCTCATGTCACCTGCAGGTCAACTTTTCACCTGCTGAGTGCAAAATCCCTGGAAAGATGCAAGACGAATACTCATGGTGCACGGAGGGCAAATCCTGCTTGCAGGGACATTTAGCATGAATCTTAGCTAGATTTTGTGTCCAGTGCTAATAAGCTAATGGTGTCACTCTAACTAACTAGACTAAGTTGCTGAACATAGTAAACATTACACCTACCACCATTAGCATTCACATAGTCTTGTTCCTAAACCAAACTGTCTGCTCAAAGAAAGGACTCTCGTACAGAAGAAGAAATACTTTGATAAACTAAAAAACTAAAAACTACATTTCTTTTGCCATACTTGAGTCTGATGTCATAACATGATATCTACCACAGGGATACCAGTGGAAATCAACAGAATTTTAGATGCCCTAAATGACCCGAGGCATCTAAATTTCCTCAATATATGTAGTTTGTTAACAAGAGGAAATTCAACTGTCGTTGACATGAGGCTGGTTTTGCCTTGGCAAAGCCATCTGCTTGGCAATTGCCAGTGGCAAGGAAGAATAACTTCATGACATTAGTATGCAAGCAGTTTCTATTGTTTTCAACTGTTATACAAAGATAAATAATAAAAACGCAGAGGAAAAGTAGAGATTGTGATGTGCCTGCTTTAAATCTAAGGGGTGTCACTTACAAACAGGTGCCAAATAAAGCTGCCATGATGAGATTCCCACTTTGCCACTCATTTAGAACTACAAGTTCCAAGTAATGAGCGTGCAGCAGAGCTGTGCAGCTTACTGCTAGAATGCGAAAACAAAAAAGGTCGATGAGAGCAGCTGATTTTTCCAGAGGGAATCTGTCTATTAAGACATTAAATGTGTGACAGGCAGGGAATAGAGCCATTACCATGAGAAATACACCAGCGACCTGTGTGTTTAAATATGTATACTAAACACACACACAAACTGCACAGGCCTGGATGCAGTCACAAACACATGCATAATGTATAGAGGGCATTATCAGTGTGTCCTTTCTACGCCAGCTGTGTATTCATGAGGTGAGATTGCAGGGCAGGGACAGAATTACAATACTTCTGTGCACACAGACAGACACGGCCGTGACTCAGTGATTTTAAATGCTGGGAAAAACACAAGGAGCACTTGATTTCTCTCATCTGGTTGGTCTCATGTTTGGTATTTTTTGAGGGTCTGGCAAGATTAACCAAGTGCGGGCTTAAGCAGAGGTACCTGTAACTAATAGGCTGTGATTGTAGAAGAATCTTATAGTACATCTGCTGTTTCCTGTCTAGGTTAAAGAAAAAAAAAGACTCATCTAGAATTCAGCTGTCAAATCCACATCACAGCCGCAGCTGAATTGGAAAAGAAATAGAGCAACATTTTGGGAAATACACATATTTTCTTTCCTTCTTTCCAACAGCAAAAGGAGAACACTGATACCACTCTCGCATGTGGGCATGAGATTTGGAGCTGGAGTAGGGACACGGTTAGCTTAGCTTAGCATAAAGGCTGACAACAAAGGGAAACAGCTGTGTGGGCTCTGTCTGTTGTGTTAAACCAGCACAAACAACAACTTGTGGGTTTTGGGAGACATGCAACAGCTATCTCTTGATGAGCAACAGTTTGTCCATCTGCCCAGCACTTCTGTGAAATGTCTGACTACAGTTCGGGTTGCCAGATGCAGTCAGTGTGCACAGGATTTGTTATAGGTATGATCAAAGTGGTGCCAAACCCTCAACCTGACTGTGACCACAACACTGCAGGAACAGCTCAGCTATTGTTCGGTAAGAAATGGGCCTAAAAATACATCCATTCTATGCTTATGTAAGACTTAAAGGCATCAGATATGTCAGTCACTGAGCTTTGGAGGTGTTTTTGTAGACATGTGTGTCTAAACTCTGTGCTCTCAGTGTTTCTACTGAGCAAAACTAATGACTTCCTGACCACAGCCTTATAATCGTGCTAATCCCAAAATAGTCAACTTTATCCATTTATACTTATTACTTCATGCATCTGCTCTTTAGTTTTTCTTTATTATATAGATATATTAAATTCATAAATTTGTATGTATTACATGTGTTGGCCCTTACACAGAAATGAATGAAACTGTGTTCACAGTCCTTGTCCAAACCTGTTAGGAGTGTCCGAGGGCTGGTGTCCTTCCACTTTTGATCAGTGAAGCTCTCAATATGATGTAAAAAAGCAGGAATTTGCATTTAATTTAATTTAATTATATGAATATTTATAGACGTAAGTATTAAATTCAGTCACACTGAGACTGATCTGACTCTATGGCTGTTCCACAACTCGTTACAGTAAGAAATGGTCACAGAGATTTGGTCAAATACAAAACAACCAAGAGTTTATCTGATCCTTGATCAGTTCAACCTAATTGACCTGTAAGGGTGAGGGAGGAGGCTGAGCGATGATGATTAACCTTTTGTCTCGCTCAAAGTTCGTAAACATGATTCATTCATGTTTCATGGGTCGTGAACACTTGTTAGCTGACAGTAGCTTACTTAAAAGCACATAAATTCTTATTCTTCTTCTGGTGTTTTTGGCACTTACCAAACAACTTCAGGTAGAACAACCAGTAATTCTGATGTCTCAGTTGACACACTGATATCTTCACATCACACACTTGCTAAATTAAAAGTCAAGTCTAACTGTTTTTATTGCATTTCAGGCTGCAGGTGATGTAAGAACGAACCCCCTCACCTCCTAATTAGACACAGTCACCTTTACTGTGAGTCACCAAACTAGCAAAGAAGCTGAACCGAGTGACAGAAAATCCTCTGTTCAGCAGACAGAAAAGCCAGAACAAACAGCTCAGCCATGATAACAGATCCCGCTGTGTCCTGTCCGACCGTGAAGGGAGCTGTTTGATTAGCTGCTGCATTGGAATATCACCTGGCGTATTTCTCTCTGAAATGCCAGGAAGTGAGCCGCACAGGCAACTGTTCAACCAAAGGTGAAGCTGAACCTTTAATGTCAGGCGGTGCTATTTTCACACCCGGTGTGGTTTCATTGATGGTGTGAGCTGCAAGCAGCAGCTAGGTCATCGGGTCAGAGTGTTGAAAGCGGCAGAGAGGCAGTGAGAGGAATGGCGTGAAGGCTGAGGTGACCCCAAATCTAACTAATGACGTGAGCCACGGGGATTCATTAACGTCAGTGAACTCAACATTTTCACCTACTGGCATCAGCAGTGTAAGAGCAGCAGAGTGTGACCGATGTATGTTGCATGTTACATGATTTTTACTGTATTCCTAAGAGGTGAGGAAATGTCGCACATACTTCACCTGCCCCTGATGACACACAGAACCAGGTTTCAGCCAAGCTGCAGCGGCTCTGTTCTATTTTCGTACAGGCTTGTTTCTGGGAAAAGGTCAGGTTATGAATATACAACATTTTGTTTGTTACATCATTATTTTTCTCTTTCGTCTGCACAGCGTGGTTGTGCAGGGAGGCTGTGTTCTGCGGGTCTGGATATGACTTTCTTTCTAATTCATTTTAATGCAGCCGTTCTTTTGGGAGGACTGTTTTCGGCGCAGGAGAATACGTTTTTTTGTTATCTCGTCCTCTCTCCCATGCGTCTCTCTCCTTCCACTTCTTTCGCTCTCATCATCTCTACCTGTTGATTCATCTGTCTCTCTGCAGTCATCCTTTATGCAGCATTCCCTCTGCAATGACCTGTTGTTCACATCGTAGTAAATGAGAGTGTGTATTGTGAATATGAATGAAAGATAGTGAATTGCATAAGTATTGAAACTGTGGGTGAGTAACAGGTGACCAACTTATAGTATAGTACTTATAGACTGTAGATAGAATAGCTATTGCTGAAAGACAAAAAAAAAAAATTGTTTTCACAAGCGTCTTTGGGGTGAAATCAATTTGAGTTCTGACGTGACTTTAACAATTGTTTTGGTGCTTTTATTTTACTTCAAAAACTGGAACAATTTGTCAGATGAGCCAGATAGGACATCAGAAGGACAATAAAAAGCCAGAATTAATAGACATCAGGCAGGCAGGTCTTTGGAAATCTAATCGCAGGGAAGCATCCTTTCTCTTTCTGTGACATTGTGAAAATGCTTTTCAAACGGTGAAAAACGCCAAGAGCAGACATTCACCTTGAAAGAAATACTTTATACTATCAAAATAATCCAGAAAAAAAGGCCTGATTCAGGATTCTGAGCACTGTGAGAGACAGAGAGAGAGAGCTATTGTTAGATGTTTCAAAGTAAATCAGTATTATACATTATTCAGTATGCAAATGTGTACATTTCTAAACAAGTCCAGTTAAATTTAATCAAATTCTCGTTGGAGCAGAGAGCAGCCGAGACGTGACTTAAGAGAAAAGAGTAAGCGTGGAGAGGGAGAGAGAGAGTGGTGGAAACCTAAACTGCTGGTTTGTCTGATCGATGGAGGGTTTGTGTAAAGTGGGATTGCCGGGATCCCGTCCGCCCTTTGTAACGTCTTCTTCCAGGAACTGCTTGACCACAGAGACCATCTGGGAGGAATACCTCTACTTCTCATCATCGGCCAGCCATCTCTCCATCTGGAGCTGTCAGATTAAGCACAGTCCGAATCAATGAGGAGCAGAGTGGGAAGAGTCAGATGAAGCCCGATCAGAGTCATTTTACAAAGCTTCAAGGCAATCTGCAAACTGAGACGTGTGGAATTAAAGGGATAGTTGGGATTTTTTGATGTGGGGTTGTGTGCGGTATAAAAAGAATTCATAGACTCAGACAGTTTGCAACATTAGAGCTGCACGTCGTCGTCATCACATAGATCATTCCTGATGAGGTCACCCGAATATCTTTTAATGTTTTCAATAGATCATCCATACAGGTGACAGTTTTCCACCTTGTCACACCCCATTGGTCACTAGAAATGATGCAGATATGCTCAAACCCCATCCATCTTACATGGTTTGATGTGAATACCTAAAATGCAAGACCCTTAACAGACAGTTTACCACGATTCATTAAGTCAAACGTTTTGGACGCATCTAGGAACCTCCTGCAGTGCATATATACGGAAATCTGCCGTGCTGTGCCTTTAAAAAAAAACAAAAAACAATTTTTAAAAGCTTCTTTGGCCTCTGCATGGAGTTCAGACACACATCTGAACATATGAACATACATACATCACTACTGTATGTAATTTTTCCTGGATTTTTGTGCTTCTACCATAATCTACATAGCGGCTGTGTTTTAGTAAAAAATCCATTCATCCTGATAATTGTTTCATATCTATATTTCACATGCAGTGCCTGTCAGCAGTTCTCATCCTACATAAAGGACTGCAGAGAGGTGGTGGCGGGAGAAGCAGCTGGTATGGGGTGCATCCCCTCAACCAGTGAAGGAGACAACAAAGGGATTTTTATCAATAGATCACAATAAGTAACTGAATGAATGTTTTAATATGCAAATTTCTCACTGAATTAAAATTGCTTCAAACATAAATATGGTAACAAAAAAACAAAAAACAAAAAATCCACTTTCTAAGGTCTCTGTGGAAAAATTACAAAACTTATATAAAAAACAAAGACTTTTTATTAAATAGCAAGTCAGGAAGAAGCCTTTTCAAAACAAAGTCAGTTTCATTCAACAACCAGTAACTATTAACATTGATCAAGTTTACTCGGCGTCTTTCCATTGTGGGTCACAGCTAGAGGACGGCATTTGGGTGTATGGTCGTGTCGGTCTTGTGTTCTTTCATGGGGAGTGGTGAATTGACTGAAAGCCTGAGATGTGCTTGATTGGTGTGCGGTGTGGGAGGACAGCAGGTTGGTGGTTTCGGGCTCTGCCTTTTCCAAAGATTGTCCAATGTACAATGTTCAATATGTTGTTTTTGGCTTTTTGCCTCTGGTCCTTGTCCAGTCTGTGCAAGACTGGCTTGAGGCTCAGTGCAAAAGTGATGAGACTCATCTCATCAAAGGGCTTCAGGGTGGAATCAAGCCCAGCAGATGTGGGAAGGACACAGCCTTTGAACACAGAGCGGACAGTCGGGGCGCCACTCTTGTCAATACATTTGACCCAATGAAGTAATCTACTGTGAGAGATGGAAAAAAATCCCTTTAAGATGTGGCTCCAAGATATGCCGTGGCTACCAATGACTGCACCAGACTGTGGTGCAAGATCCACATCTACCAGACAAAACAGGTGCATTTTATGCAGGCAGAAAGAATTTCAGTCGTCCATTATAACACAAATTGAGTAAGGAGCGTACGAATGCGGCACAAGCTTTTGCTAACAAGCTAGTCAGGCTGAAAAGTCCTGCTGCCCACTTGCTAAATGCTAAAAAAAAGTTGAATGAAGAAAGATGGCACTGTCATTTTTTTCTCCCAGCATTTCGTCAGACTAATTGCAGATATCCTATGCCTTCCTACGCAGAGGATTCAGCTTTGTTGAAGGTGCATATTATTCACTACGCTCTTGACCAGTTCATTCCTCTTGGCATAATGCAGACTAGAGGTTACATGAATAAAATCATTTTTCTCACCGCACTGTTTGAACTCCTCTGAAACTAGCTGTATGGCTTACTGGCACTTATCCCATATCATACAAAGGTTGCTGTCAGCTTTTCTGTGATCTGGCTGCTGGTTGGTACAGGCAGGTGTAGGATCTCTGAGTACCTGGAGCAGTCTGACACCACCAGATAGGACTGCCTCTTGTACTCACACAGATATATGCCTTCTTTTTGCCTTTGTCTGAAAGGGCATTAGTGGCTCTTTGCTCTCTGTGCATTTGTTCTTTCTGCAAAAGCATTGAATTATTTGTGGATTTGCATGATGTCAGAGCTGAACTGTGCATCAGTACCACCAGGTGTGTCCAGGGGCAAATGGAAGCAGTTGTTGATCAGTTGTGGTCCTTAGTGACTGGTTAAGAGGAGTGAGGAGTAAGCAGTCAAAGGCGGTATAAAGCAGAGCAGTCACCAAAATAGATTTTTCAAACATTGTGAATCACAGCATCCACACGAGGTCTTTGAGCATGAAGTCATAAATGTGAACAGGAAGATTAGGCTGACCAAAAGGTGATAGAAGGATTAAATAAAGATAAAATAGAAGGATAAAGACAAGATGAGAGAAGGAAGTAAGGAAGAAGAGAGCTACAGAGACAGACACAGAGGTTGATGAGGGTCTAAAGGTCAGTTTAAAAGTCTGACCTTCAGTTTGACTGATGCTGCTGGCATTTACACTGAGTTAATGCAGACGCACACACACACACACACACACACACACACACACACACACACACACACACACACACACACACACACAAACACTGACAGACTGGACTGTAAGCAGAATATCTCTGTCAGTTAGCCTCGTGCCATATAAACTAATACAGAGGAACAGAGGAGGGTCTCCATAAAAAGAACTGCTGCTGCTCCAGTTAACCCTGCGCTGAACATGTGACAGCCTGCTCCGTGCCTGTCTGCCTCACTTTGAATCTGGTTCAGTTCAGGAAGCTCTGCTGACTTTGTCATCAGTCTTAGAGCGTCAAGGCCACTTCTGTATCATAAAGGTACGGGAACACATTAATCAAACAGTCAAATATCAAGCATCTGTTTCACAGAGAAGGAAACAAACACAGGTGATAACAACATGTTCATGTGTAAGACATTACAGAAATAAACACCCAGAATGCATTTCGGTGCTTTTACCTGAGCGTACATTCTCACTCACACTCAAGTCAATATAACAAGTATCATTATCTGTCTTACTCCATCAACTACAGTTTGGAAATATGTCCCACATTACACAGTATGTAATTAGAGTAACACAAAATAGAAGCACAGACTGGCTTTCAGATAACACTTCATAAATAGAGCAACAATAGCACAGGATGGTTATACCAAGAAGTGATTCCCATTACATAACACTGTATGAAAGACTGAAAAAATAATAAAAGGATTAGACTCTTTGTTCCAGATGACCTTGATCTACTCAGAAAATATGTCTATTATACCTTCCTGAGATGTAACCTAAATACTTGCACTATGACAAGGTTGCAGTGACATAAAATCCTGTCGGAGACTTGTGTGATCTGTGTGTTATGGATAGCGGATAGCGAAAAGGGAATTTGCCCGACTTCAGTTTGTCGAGACTAGCGAACATTGTTCAGTGTCTCGCAGGGAAGATGAACCTCGGCAACCCTCAGCGAGTGACAATGAGAGGGATTTTTATTCGTTTCTCAGAGATGAATAATATCACTAAATCAGGGAGGTTTCAACCTGAAATTGAATCGTCTTTGGCGACAGAGCCTTTGGCTGTGTTCTGTTGCAAACAGAGAGCACTCGTTGAAATATTATTATAAAGACGCATCATGTTCTCGTGTCCATGAGCATTCGAATGGGTAACTGTTAAATCGATCATGCAAACACTTGCTGAACCAGAATTTGTTATATTATTTCTGACTAAGCCAAGATCATTTTCACGACCGCCGCATTTTTTTTTTTTTTTTTTTTGCCGCCGTAGCTGTTGCCAAGTCCCAGTCACCTGACCCCCACTCCCACCCACCACTTTTCTGTATGCATACTAGAAGTTTATGCCTTTTTACTGTCAACCTCCAAATGTGTGTTCAATAATCACAAGGGTCTTTGTTTTGTTTTGTTTTCCTAGTTGTGTGCTTTCTTTCGCTTTTTACTTTAATTTCTTTTTAAGGAGGGTTTTTGAGATTCAGGTGTAGCGGCATCATGGGCTCTGCTTTTCATTCCACTGCACTCCGTCGACATTGGAGGCGAGTTCCTGAAGCTAAATCCGGGCAGTGCTCGGTAGGTGGAATGAACTCCACGTTCAAAGTATACTTGATGGAAAGATGATGCAACAGCTTATTTGCAACGACAAACACCAGTTAAAAAAGGCAAGGAAAAAAAAAAACAAGAAGTGCCCAGGTTTGATTGGATCGCCCAGAGTGGGTGTGGCAAACTGCTGACTTTCACATACTTGGTTTGGTCAGAAGGAGCAGGATAAGCAGCATTAGCCGAAGAAAATACTTAGAGGGCTACGCCTGTACTCATAGAATCTGAAGTTACAATATGTCACTAATGTTATGCAATCACTGCTCCTATGGTGGCAAGTGTATACACGGTAGTCAACTATAACTGAATCACACAATGAAATGTTAAACTGACTTTATGAATAGTTTCATCACGTGAGAATATTATGTAGCAGCCAGCCAGACGTCTAGCTTTGAATTATCTGATAATGTGGATGTAGTAGATGTGACTGGCGTGAGCACTGATCTGCAAAAAATGGCGAAGAAGACAGAACCAAGAAGCAACATCTTACATGTTCTTTAAAGTTCACGTTGTGGGAAGCTGCGGCTTATGAGTTGTTAAAAACTAGTGTTTGCTTCATGCTTTTGTGCAAGACCTGAGGGCAGATATCAACAATCAACCACAGCAGGGGTGAAGGTAAATGTTATAACTGTCGTGCCTTTGGTTCAAATCATCATCAGGTACTTGAGGGGAATTCACACCAAGGTGAAGAATGGTTTAATTTCACTGGAATGAAATTTACTGGAGATTATCCCACTTAGAGAGTGCAAAAGAATGGCTGCTCTAATCAAATGTTTCACTCTCGCCTCTGTTGTCTCAGGGGAGGCAATTATATGATTCAAAGCCAAATCAACAATAAAAATCGTCTCACTGTGACTAGATCGGATCAAACGGGGGTCTGTGGTTTAATGTGGCTCTGTTTGGTGTCTTGTGAAATGAAAACGATTAAGAAACCCTGTACTGTGCTGTTCAGATTTGGGAGATCATTTGACGGCATCATTATGAAAGTGTAAAAACTAAAAATATACAGATGAGAAATGCTCAAGTATTTGACCATTTGGGCATTATTTTAAAACAAATGTAAGTAAATATAACAAGGCAATTAACGTTGCTAAAGATAGAAGCTGGAGGGACAAATATGAAGCTAATTATTACACTTAGAAACTATCAGTGAGGAACAGTTAAACTTCACACGGCACTTTTTCTGGAAACAACTAAAATTCTGTGTTTCACCTGTTAAAAGGTACATTTCTATTTATCCTGTCTATCGTACGAACTGCATGATTTCTTCCCTCATAAATAAAACCCTGTCTTTGTGTCTGCACTGCCTGCATTCACTCTCTGGCACAGGCGGAACTTTTCCTTTAATGTCCCCAGCCAGGCAGAGCTGTCACCCCTGCCAAAACACATAACCACAAATCACATTTACATTTTCATATCTTAGTAAGGGTGCGAACCAGATTGTGTGACTGGAAAGAATGTAAAAGAGACCAGATCTGGATGATGAAAGCACCCTGAAAACAACTGAACACATTTCAACAGCATATAAACTGTGTGGCTGCATAAGCCTCGAAAACTTGGATGGTGTTTCATTAGGAAGACGGATCCTCTCCTGCTGCCAGATAGCACATTATCTCGTCCCCGTGTCGCGTGTGTGGTCATGATGTATTTAATTTGCATTAAGTGATCTTTTTTTTTTCTCCACTTCTGTTACACGCAACATGCTATAAACACTAACACTAACAAATGAACAAACAGTCATACATTCAGCAGACAAAGGGTGGTAGCATTAGCAAAACATTAGCATTCATTCAGAATTGTGTTCCTGTCCATCTGAGGAACCTAAATCACTCCAATATTCATTCTCCTTTTAGCTCTGGTTTGGACTCCACCACCACCTCCTTTAGCAGCTAGCAGCTGGCAGGCCTTGGAAACATTTTTTTTTTCACTTATATCGCCTAAAAATTGATCATTTCCAAACAAACTGTGTTGACTGACGCCGGCTTTGCGTGTGTTCCTGAGCTCTGTACTAATCTCCTTTATCCAATCATGTGCTCACAAAGTGGTGAACCTCCCTCCGCCCTCGCTTGTGAACGAGGATGCCCCTTTCATACCCAGTCATGACACTCTCACCTGTTTCCAGTGAACCTGTTAGTGAACCTGTTCGTCCCTCCATGTCTGTCCACAGTGTGTTATGGATGCAAGTTCCCCAGCTCCTGTAGATAAGTGCCCTGCAGCCTGTACAAATTATATCTGTGACTGTATTGTTTTTATCTTGTAACCAGTGAATTCAAACACGTCATTGAATAAGTGTGGTACTTTAGTTTCCCTGGGCTTTGAACACCCGCTGGAAATTAGCATGTAGATCAGTGCATTTCTCTATTTTCTGTGAAGTTTAAACAAATGGCTGGTGATAATTAGACCTCTGTCCATGGTGCTGAAATGCACCCAAATAGATCCGATGAAAGGCGTTTTCACTGCTCTGTGTTTCTGTGACATTGAGTCAGATTGCCATGACTCTTACTAAAACAACACCCCTGATTTGAAACATTCTCTCATCCATGAGTTGGTACATAGCAGTGTTAAACTTAACAATGGCCATGATATTTTCCAAACCTTATCCAAGTTGAAACACTGCTAAAAAAAAAAAAGTAAAAAAAAATGCTAATAACTTTGGCTGATTGTGTGTACTAGTTCATGTATTTTACCTACCAGACACACAACAGTACAGTATTCATTTTTAAATAGAAGTCACATTAACACTGGTCTTTATCACTCACTCACATCTAGTTACCACAGTCCAGGGAGGACAAAATGAGTTTGTTTGTGGATAATTTTATTACCAAACTGTGTACTTTGTTCCCCATGACCAAAACTAATTACTGAGCTGCTGGATCCTATTTTTTTTTTTTCCTGTTAGCGCTGTTCATTACAGACACATTAGGGTACAGTATTCAAGTTAAATGCAAAATAATTGTTGACAGCCTGTCAGAAGTTTGGACTGTATTTTGGATTTGGTTTGTAATGTTACCATCCTAAGTCAGTACCATGCATTTAGTCCTACACACAGCAGGATTTTTTTTAAAAAATGAATGGTATAAATGCTTCAGAGGAGCCAAATTAATCTGCGTGAGTCCAAAATCGAGCAAACTATCATGGCTTATTAGCTGTGTTGCATTATTCACTTTTATGTAACCTTCTCTGACAGCTAGCAAGCTTGTTAGCTCGGAGAACTTTATCTCTTCGCTATTTTTTTTATTGAACAAAGTGGTCTCGATCATCATCAGCTTTGGTAACAGTCACACCTTAATCAAGCTCCTTATACATGTGTCAATGTGTGTGAGCGAGAGAAAGAGAGAGAAAGACAAAAAATAGAAATAACTTTATTCATATGGAGCTTGTCATAACAATGATCCGTAGTTCCTTAGAACCATTGAGTTATTCAGCACACAGTACTCAAGTAGAAATAAAGTGTACACACACACACACACACACACACACACACACATGCATAGAGGTGTAGAGGTATGATGAAGAGGAGACGGATTGTCCCCAGGTCAGAAGCCTCCACCCTGCCCATGAGCTCTGTTACAAGGTTGAAAAAAACAGAAAGGTGACTGAAGCAGAAAGAGAAAAATGTAAGGGCAGCTGAAAGCAGAGGTGTTGTGAGAAAGCCTGCAGAGGTTTATTTACCAAAATAATGGGCTTCCTACTGGGATTCTAACAAGCCCAGAAGGCCTGCCACTTGACAAGTGAGCAAGTATTTTTTACTCGACTGATTCTCGGGGTGGGAGGTGAAATCTGCTCGAAATGTGGTGAAAACAGAAAAGAATTATGTGTTTCTGTGTGAAATGAAAGGACTGCGGCAGGCAAATGGTTTAATGGTTAATATTGACTGTGCAAGTGCTGTGACAGACACGTGGCGACGATTGAAATTTGACCACCCATCAATCTGGATTCCGGCTCATAAACTTACACTATTCCATTTACTGTCCTTTGTATTATTACACCCAATCAGGTGGAGACAGCATCAGGAGTCTTTGTGCAATTAAAACCCATCCTGACATCATATTTTAAAGGACCGGTGTAGGAATTTAATGGCATCTAGCGGTGAGGATGTAGATTGTTCTCAACTAACTATTCCTTGCCTCACCCTCCCCTGCAATGGTCACTGAAAATTCCAGTTTATTCTAGAGCCAGAGTTTGGTTTGTCCATTCTGGGCCACTGTAGAAACAAGGGAGAAAGAAAAAGTTTTAACGTTTGACAGTGACAGTGTGATTGGCACACAGACATCATGGCAAAATCTGATTGGTTTAGCAGAAAGAGTGAACGCCCTCAGATGACTTGAGTTGAAAGTGGAAAATGAAGAGAGAGTATAAATAAACATGAAGATAGTGATTACTCTCACTGCCAGAAGGGGAAGACACTGCAGATTGAAGTCAGAAGCAGATTTTGTGAGTGTTTACAACCAATAGCCTGTAACTTCAGGGTCACACACAGTGTGGGAACTTTGAGATTTGCACAGTTCTGTTTCATACAGACTTCTCCCTCTAAAGCTTTGATGTGGGCTCCATTCATGGCCTCACCCTGAGTAGAGATTGCATTGACACTGTACAATAGGTTCCCATTTTTCTTGCCATGGCTACAAGCACTTTGAGAAAATGAAACTTAAAGAGCAAGAACAATGTCCTCTTCAGGAGGTGCCCGACTTTGTCTGGTGTGCACTGTGAATCTTAAGTCCGGTGCACGTCAGTCTGCCTTGCATTGTGCTCGCCTTCCTCGGGCTTATCGAATAGAATAGAATCAGTTTCCATATGTAAGCTGCTTTGGATTTGTACTTAAATGTTAGTTAGCTTACCTTAAAGGAGCAAACCTACACATATCTATAAAGTAAAGATGTTTGCTTGTTTTACGACTACTTCGTCTTTGTACATAAGATAAATGAGTTTCATGCTTTAAATTGGATCTTTTATGAGGTGCATTTCAGTGTCCATGTGTTGAAAATATCTTTTTTTAATTTACATCACGCAGGAGATTGATGGTTTACTCCATATTAAATTAAATAGGAAAGCTGCTGTCTACAGTTTATCACAACATTTTGCTCATCGTGTGCAGGAACAGCAGTTAAAGAAAAATGTTTTGACTGGAAGGTGTTTGTCTCTAAACGCTAAACAGGCAGAAATGAGCACACGCTGTAGCACTGCTGTTTGTTTTTATTACAATCTTTTCAGGCTCACTCCTGGGAGTGTGGATGACGCTCAGCAGAATGTCTGTACCTCATTTTGCTCCATTTTGGACTGGAAAGTTGCTCTGTGACAGCCATTGTTCAGACGTTTCACTTAAAATAAAAAACCTGGAAGCATTGATATCAGAGAAGATGAAGCCTGAAACTGATGTCGGTGAGGAAGGGTTTTTAAATTCCATCACTGGTCACATTAGACCCTGTGCCCACCTGGTATGTTTTTTGAAGCACTTAGCAGACAATTTGGGTAAGTGGCGCAGTAATGGAACCACTGAAAAGGCATTTCAAGAGCATGATCCTTCGCTGAATTGGAATAATTTCAGCTTTGAGTGTCGACGCTCTCGGACATCTCGTACATCCGTCGTCACTTTATCCCTTCCACTGTAAACCGCTGCTGTACACAAACAGGCAACCTTTGGAAGCGACTGTAAGTGGGAGTGGTGGTGTTGTTTTCATCCTTCCAGTGTGCAATCTAAAACCCTGCACGGCTCGTATAGACCTCTGTACCTCTCCTCACAGTGCGGAGCCATAAAAGAAAGTAACACACACCACGAGAGTGCTCAGACCGCAAACTAAACAATTTTTATTCCTCTTGTCTCTCTCAGATTAAATATTCATGAGGAGAAAAGTCCATTGTTTTATTACTTTTTTCTTCGCCATCCTTGTTGCATACGTGAGGAGAGATGTGGTATGTGCGTGACTTTGCACAACAAAGATATGTTTTTCGTCTACTTCCCATCTTATTAGTATTATTATTAATAAATCATATTATTTTTATATTGTTCTTATAATTTATATATATCGAGGCCAAGTTTTACTACATAGAGCGCTGAAAATGCTATTGTGATTTTTAGGATTGGCCTTGTTTTTAATTACCACTAATATACCTTAAGGGAGGGAAGGTTGGTGTAAGCTGTTTCTGTCGGGCAAGTTGTCAGAAAACAGACTTAAAAAATTAAGTGGCAATGAAGAATGAGGAATGAATCAAGATTACACTCCAGAAGGAGCCGCTGATCTGATGAAATGTCAGTCAGATGAGAAGAGCTCTCCTCAGCTTCGCCTGTTTCTGAGGATAAGCAAGCACAGTAATGTGCAAGGTGGCCCAATAATGAAAAGAGGCTGGAGCAGGATGAATAAATTATGAGGAGGAACGCAGAATCAGCAGGTGGAGGTGAGATGGGCCAATCAGCAGCTCCTCTCAGCCGCTTTAAAGGCAGCACGGTGTAATTAACAGAGGGAGAATCCAAACATTCATATAAAACACACCAAATATTAATGCACCGCACTCCAGGAATGCTTTTTGAGTTTCAGGAGAGACTTCCTCACCATCTAAGTGAAGACAAGAAACAACTAGTCAGCTGTAGAGTCAACTGTTAAAACATGTCTGACAGCCAGCTCGAGACACATCGTTAGTGCAGTTGTGTGACACCACACGGGGAAAATATAAAAACTACACTGAAGGTGAGACACTGTGCGTGACGGTCGGACATCACTGGCCACGAGCTCAAAACACACTGCCTCTCAGATGCTGTGGTCAAACGACTGTCTGATAGGCATGGTGTCCTCAGCCATTTTCATTTATTAGCTTTAATAGGGCGTGCAATAAGCCAAGCTATTAGAGAGTCTTTTCCCAAACGTCTCCTGGCGTCCTCCTGTGCACGTTTTCACCCGTAGCGAATTCCATAAGTGGCTGTGGATGACATTGCTGAACAGAGCTGGCCTTGCCCCAGTCGACATGCTACGTGGATATTTTTTGTCTGCTTATACATTGAAGTAGTCTTGTATTTACAGTCTGAACACAACCCAACTCATTATGTGTGGAGTTGAAGCATTTTAAGTCAATACACGGAATGTTGCTGGGGTGGCGATCCCAGATAGGACTGCAGGTCAATAAACAGGGAGTAAGGATTCAGACACTGTTGTATCGATATCAAATCTTCACCATCTCTTTGTTACCCTGAGACATCGGGAAAACACTGGTATGGATTTTGTCCCGAACCAATAAACATTATTCAAGCTAGTCGTGTTTTGCAGCCATTTGCTCTATCTGTCTTTGGAACAAGGATTTCCCCACCAACTTGTAATTAGCAAACATTAGCTCCCACCACAAACGTATTAGCATTAAACAGCAGGCACATTCACTTGAATTAGTGTTTAAGTGCCATGCATTACTCTGCTCCATCTCAGAGGGGGTTTCTTAGCCCTCCTTCCTCCAACTAGGGCTTATTTAGTCTTAGTCTACGTATTCTCCTCTGACTCCTCTGTAGCTTATTGCTGCTTTTCCTCTTTGAAATTCCTCAACTGCTTGAATTCCTCCCCTCCTTCTCCCTCTTTCTGTTTTGGCAGTCTGGTTCGTTGTTAATCTGGTTTTAATTGTGGTTTAATTCTCTCTTCTACGCCTGCATCGAGATCGCATTACCACAGCAAATCAGGAACATGACCCCCCCTTCCCTCACTCAACCTGCAGTTTTCCCCTTTTCTCAGCCTCACTCTCCATCATGCTCTCATTAATAGTTTTATGACACCTCACCAGCAGTAATGGACTTTAAGATACCCACAGTGTTGTGCAATTTATATTCTCATCACGCCACTTGCTCTTTCACTTTCCCTCGCCCTGCATCTGCGACGCTGCCTCTTTCTAGCAACATAACATAATCTTTATTCACATCACGCCTTCGCCCTATCGTTCTCTGCCACATGAAATCTCTCCGTTATGAGGATGTACTCTGGATGTTTACGAAAGACACCTGTGTGTGTGTGTGTGTGTGTGTGTGTGTGTGTGTGTGTGTTTGTGTGTGTGCATTCGAAACTGCCTTCGCTGCATACTTTCCAGCACTAAATGTTCAACAAGGAATGCCGTTGCAACAAGTTGTTTGATGTGTGCAAGTATTAGTTCTGACTTTGGAGCCGCTGCTGAAGTCAGTCAAGAATGTCTAATCCCGAAATAACAATTTGTGCAAAAGTGGAACACACTTAGATGCATTATAGGTTGCTGATATCCAGCGGTTTTTACTTCAAAACATTGCAGAGGCCAATTAAACCAAGCTTCAACAGGGAGGAAGTTGCAACCATCATTTTCCTGTCCAGCACCATGACAAACTGCACATGACTGATTAGCTACATCATGTGACACATCTCAGGGCACAAGCAATAATTAGTGGGAGGGGGGTGCAAAATTTAGCACTCTGCTCAAAATAACAATATAGAATGAAGTCTGGATGCCACTGTCTGGTCTCACAAATAAGGATTCATCCTGTGGAGCAAGTGTAAGAGAAATCAGGCCAGTGAGAGGCAGACTGCTGGCAGGAGTGATATCACAATGTTTGGATCTGAGACCCTTCTAAGGTAGCCCATGTGGAACATTTAAAACGTCAAAAATGTGGTTTTAGTACTTTGAGATTAGTGAAACGGTGAAACTGAAACAGTGAATCGATTAACATTAAAACATTGGGTTACTTTTTAATTAAAACAAAGAATTTGAAAATGTGACTTTGGGCTTTTGGAAACTGTTTTCTGACATTTTATTGACAAAGCAATTAATTAATGAATTAATAATAAAGATAATAATGGGCATATTTCTTCTTCATTAGTTGCTGGCCTAATTGAGATGATTCCTATTGTATATGCTGCTGTATAACTACAACTACATTTTCTATGAAAAGCTGCTGTTTCCTGCCACAGTGGAAATGTCTTCAGTGAAGGAAGGTGAAGCATCTCCAAAGCATTTACCAGAATGAGCTAAAATGAATTTGTTTATTGAACATTCCAGAATTTCACATTCCAATTTTCTTCTTTCTAAAACTGGTCCTCATGGACCTATCGTCTGCAGCCGCCTCTTCTTCCCTTTGATAGGTGCACCTTCATCAGTGTCTGTCGTCTCCTCAGCTGGACTGGCTGCATGTTGGCTGACAGCTGGTTCCTCTCATGACACCTGACAGCAATCTGCTCTCCTTGGCTTTTGCCCAGTGACGCCTCACTGCTGAATGCTGTGGTGGACATGCTGGTTAGCTGTGCCTTACATTTTGAATACACTGCTAAGAGTGTCTCTAGAAAAAAACACCCCCACACCATCACACCTCCTCCTCCATGCTTCTTGCTGGGAACAACACATGAAGATATGAGCCACTCACCTTCTCTGCATCTCACGAAGAGCTGGCGGTTGGAACAAATAATCTCAAATTTGGACTCATCAGATTGGAGGACAGCTTTTCACTGCTCTGATGTCCATTGCCTGTGTTTCTTGGTCCTTCCTTCCCTCTTTCTCTCCCTCTCCTCCTCCCCTGTTTCTTCCCTCCTTCCAGTGAAGCTTTCAAGACAAGTTCTAACTCCTGCCTTTCTACTCGTCTCCTTGCTGTCATTACAGTATGTGTGTCCCCCTTCCCGTCCACCACCAGTCCAACAGACTTCATGTATTCATGGGGACTGATCATCTATATTACTGCTGCAGGGTAGGGTCAATGTCAAAACTGTTGTCTTGTGTTGTTTAATATGTATCACACTGTGTACATCCCCCCTCCATGTCTTCCCTGATTGAATTGTAAAAAGCCCCTCAAGGCTTTAATGCATTATCTGTCTCTTGTTCTCCTTACTTACTTTCTCACGTCTGCCTCCATCGTGATTGCTCGGGGTAAGCAGTCCCTGTGTCACACAGACGCACAAACCACTGCAGACATTTCATCTAAACAGAGCAACTCAAGGGCAGCTCCGGAGGATGAAAGTGCCTACATGTGTGTTTGCTTTGTGTTTGTATTAAATGTACATGTGTATGTTCTCTGCCAACTGATAGTAACGATCTTGCACTGGAAGAAGATGTAAGAAATGTTTCTACATGAAACATGGATCAACCTACTGTGTAATGTGAAAGGGGCCACTCATAGTAATTACACCGCAGAGAATTTATCACCTGACTCTGCAGAGCATCTCTCCGCTAATTATTTTGGTTTCACAGCCCTTTACTGTCTTTATGGTCTTGTTTTAGCCTCAACAGACAAAGGTAAAAAGTAGCTGGTGAACACAGTGGAGCATTTAGCAGCTGAACAGCCAGATATTTCCCTCAGGAGCTGTTGGAAACCTAAACGGAGTGAAAAGGATGTGAATTTTGGTAACTGCAAACACAGCTCCAGATGTATAGTAATGTTGCTGCTTGTCTGCAGATTGTCTTCTCCTTCCTTCTAACTCTCCATATTTCTTCATCAAGTGAAGCTCTGGTTACATAAAATACATCTAAAACACACTGTATGTAACATAAGGTTTGTGCTGGAGCAGGAGCTATCAGTGTCTGCAGCACCACATCTACCTGCTGAGGTATTTCGGAGTACTGCATAATTTCTGGGTAATGAAGAACTTCAGAGCTGTGACCATCTTTTGTAAGTGAAGGATGCCAAAATGTCGAGCTGTTTGTGGTGCAGCTTTAGTGGTTTGGATATTCAAATGTTGTTGCAGTACTGGAGTAAAATATGGAGCAAAGTATTTTCCTTCTGCAGTAGTTTTTGATCCATTCAGCGAGGCCACAACGACTCACTTGGCAATCAGAGGAGACTCGTAAGGTGGGGATCGTTTCAGTTTGTCTGTTCCAAATATCACCTCACCATGACGTAGTGGCTCATGTATGACACATGTACAGAGTCAGATCTAACGCAAGAGAGCAGTGAACTATTATGAGTGCAGATTTATTAAACTTTGTATATGAAGTTCACCCTCTAAAGGATTAGTACTGGTATAGAATTAGGCTAACCTCCCCTCTGTGCTTTCCCCTTTAAAGGGATTTGATTTGATTTTTTCTGAAATTGGAAAAGGAGACAGAATAGACAGAAACTGCACTTGGACTCGTAGCCTCCAGGAGGCACCCAGGGGTGAGAGATCTAACAACTCAATTATCAATCTGAAAATGTTTGAATCTGGCAGCTGAACAGAGTTGAAAGAGTATCTCTGGCTGGCAACAGACTCATTTAGACATCATACTTCTCCTGTCAACTGAGTCAATTTCCACTCTCACCCTGCAATCCAGACTGCTGCCGAGATCTTAAGTCTCTCTTACCCTGCAATCTATTTTTTTTTTTTTCACTAAAGTTTCAGTATGTGGGGATCTGAAGAGGGTGCACTTGTGCCAAGTGCTCTTGCCCTTTAAACATTTGCTGTCAACTTGATTCATGAATAACATTTCATGCAGCTCTGTGGTCACACAAAAGCACAAATAATACAGTTTAAAGTGATTTGGCATGGAAGGGACATTATTGTTATCCCTGTGCTCATATTAACCAAACTGTATGCAATTATGTAAGAGAACAGGTTGTCACACTCCTCATGGCGTCAGTAGAAAATATTATTGATCTTGATACAATATGCAGAAGAGGGTCGTTCGAACCAGTTATTTGCATTTGAATTCAACATTTGATAAGATGTTAAACCGCTTTTTCTATCCTTTTTTTTTTTTTTTGTATTCCTTCAGGCTACAAACAACAAGAATAAGCCCGGCATTGATTCTTTTTGCGGTCGCTTCTCATGCATCTTCATTGTCTGCACTTGTCGATGTGCTACTAAATTCTCCTTGTCATGATTTTTCTGCCTGATGTTTGGAAAGCCGTATTTGGCAGCTAGGACACAAAGCAGAGTCAGATAACCCGTGTTGACCCACTCATGTCTTTGGCAAACATGATGTTTTTTTTTTTTTTCCCAGTTCCTTTGTCAGAGAGGAGTCTCGGTCCTCCTCTCCATCAGTAAACGACCTACAACCCCGCCACATTTTCAGGTAGCAGGCTGCAGAGTGTTTGTCTGGCAGGGATTATGCCAGGTAAACGGGGGATTTAGCATAATGTGGGCCATGCCTGTTTTGGCTTCAGCCAGGATATGGGGTCATGTAAACATCGCTGTGGCAACCCAATCCACTGTGGGAGGAGGTGATTAGGGAATTAAGGGGGAATGAGCTGTCTAATCCCTTTAATTTGACTCTGTATGCCTCTCTCCTGCTTTCTCTCTCTTTCACTCACTGTCCTTAGTTTTTCCTCCCCTACTGTGCTTGTTTTCACCATTTTCATGTTGTCTTTTGTGATTCCTCCCCTCCCCCATTGTCTGTTACTCTCTCACGCTCTCCCTCCCTGTTTTACCTTTAAAGGGGAAGGTGAAAATCAGTAAACACCACCAGAAAAAAAAAAAAAACTTGTAAACTTCACTATTTAAAGATGAGCTACCAGATATTTAAATATGCATGTGAATATAGCTTTATCAAATTCCTCCTTATTAGTTACCTGTCACAAATTAGGTAACGCTAATGCCTACTGGTGTTTTGTTGATTTAATGTGTTTTATTTTTTTATTCAACAAGAAAATATGATGTAATGCTAACTTTCAAAAAATGTCCTCAAGCAGCTTTTGATGAAATATAACCAATTTGATATATATAACATATACCTACATCCATTATCAGTAACTGCTTATCTTTGGAGTGCTCCGGGGGACTGGATCCTATCCAGGCTGGCACTGGATGAGTGGCGGGGGACACCTTGCATAGGTCGCCAGTTCATCACAGGGCTGACACATAGAGACACACAAGCATTCACACCTAACCTGCATGTGTTTGGACTGTGGGAGGAACATGACATGTCCAACATAAACAAAAGGAATATTCAAAAGCAGAGGGCGACAAAAATAAAATTCTAAAATAAAGTTACATCTTTGGTTGACTCTGATGTCTGTGTGTGTGTGTTCAGATGGAATATCCCCTCTTTTAATGTTGAGAATGTACAACATTAAACATGGTTAGAAGGTGTCGTTATTGGCAAGAGATGAAGGATGAGGTGTTTGGCAGGAGCATGAATGTTGAATGTCCAACAACAACTGAAAACTGTTTGTGTGTCCTGATCACAGACTCACGAGGCTAAAACAGTAGCAGCCACATAAATAGTTAATGGGCAATATAATATATTACTTTATATACATGATGTGGGCGGTTATGGACAGTATGTGCATATCTACGTGTCTACATACAGTGTGCAGGGTTGATATTTGACAATAATGGATTCGTACACATTAGGGCACAGTGCGTATTTTGAAGTGGAAACATATAATTTATCATTTGTAGATAAGTAGATGTTTTGGTGTCACAGAGATACTGTCAGTATATGACTGATGCATGCTTTTTGTTGTTTTCCTCCTCTTGTATTTGTTTACGTGTGTGCTGCTGGAAGATACACAATGAGAGAGGCAGAGAGTGACAGAACAGTGTCAGAGGTTAATTGCACACACGGATACCTGGAGGGCCAGCCACACACACACACACACACACACACACACACACACACACACAGGCTAATTCACATGGGATTCACATCAACATGAATCCATGGAATACAGGCGAAAAATGTACTTTTTAGATGAAACACTTCCCTGACATCAGCAATCCCCCACAGGCTCACTGCATACAGAAGAAGGTAACAAATACACACAACGTACACACTCTACCTCACACACTTTGCAGAGCATTTTACATTGGTGTTGTAACCCTTTGGCCTTTTTCTATTGTTATTTCATCCCCTATTTTTACCTCCCTGCCTCTGCTGTTTGTCCATTATGGACCTCAATATGAAAAAACTAGCTATAGAGCCTCATTGTATAAACCTTTTGTCCCATTGTTTGGGGTCACAACTGCGAAAATAGGTCAGAAAAAGGATCTTTCTTTTCCTTTTAATGAACAATTGCCAGAATTTGGCTGCACTGTCACATTTCTCCTGCAGAACACTTGGCAGACCACTACTTTTCCACATTATGTGACAGTGACATCATTTTAGCACTTACAGAGAGGTCGACTGGAGCTGAAGCCATGTTACAGTCTGGCTGCCCACCGCTCCTGGTCTGCCGCGGAGGAGGGACGACCAGGATGGGTTAAAGGCGGAAGTCAAATTTCACCTCGTGTGCAGTGTCCAGCATGTGCATGTGTGTGACAAATAAAGGGGAATATCTCCCCCCGATTCTTCTTCTATTCTTCTAGAAGTACAGGAGAGAACAAGGGCACCATTTCAAATCTATGAGCATGGATTTCCGGACTGCATCATGATAATATTTTATGCCACACTGCTACAACCCCTGCCTTTGTGCTTGCAGTGGATCAGCTGGCATCATTCTGCATGAGCTTGCAGTCAGGGAGGGTCATTAAGGTAATGTGGTGGCATCTGTGTAGACCTCCTGTTGAATCCGCGTTTCCCTAACTTGTGTCTTTTCCTTGCAAAAGATGCAAGGAAACTGCATTTTTAAAATTAGACGTCCTTCCCTCTGAAGCGTCAAGCAAAGCGGTGTCTGTTTCTGATGACGACTTCAGGACTCAGCTGTCAGTCAGCTTTAACAGCTTTCGAGACTTTTGATGAATTCGTGTCTGTGCACATGTGCACTTTCTTAATACTAAAGCACACAGTTATCAGTGCCAGTGTTTTCTCTCTGTTGCCTGCTACACCTGCACACGAATAACAACCTGCATTGTGTATTTATACTGAGTCCTGGAACCATTTCTAAAGGCAGAATGTCTTTATGTTATTTATTCATTACTTGCATCTGTATTTATTGGTATTCTGATTGTGAATTCGTTATTTTTGAATAACCCAGAATAGTATTATGGTGTCTTGATGTGATCTATCAGATCTGTACGATCAGCTGCAGTGTCCAATCAATAACTGATATCCAACAAGTGGGCAGGTTGGCCAGTAAAAGACTACTGTAAAGGTTGCTGTCACGTATCCACACTCATTGTTCTCAGAGATTCCTTTTCACTCCTTTTTAGTGTTGTGGGATGGGCTTCAAGCAAGGAGCAAGGAAATATCGAACAACTCAACAAACAACTTGAGATATACTTTGGAACTGTCCTCGGCTCCACACCTCCAGGTTTTTGGTTCAGTTCGACTTTTGCTGCCTCCAACACTAACACACATCTGGAACTCATCCATACACTCCACTCACTACTGATGCAATCCATCTCCACGTGCCATTCTTTGTGCACAGTTTCTTTATTTCTAGTAAAATCCTCCACTGGCACTTGACTCGTCTTGTGGCAGGTGAACCGTCAGTTGCGACATGTTGCAGAATCTTTGTTCGTAAAGTAAATTATCTTGAGCATGATTTAGTCTCCTCTGGTAAACTGGCCAGATTGAATTGGTGTTTAGCTACCTCCTGGGGCAGACAGCCGATTCTGGTCCGGTTTCACTTGTAGGAGGGTACGTGGACACAGCTGTCGCTTTAGCTGTTTTTGTAGTCATTCACCTACACCTCACTCTTTGGGAGGGGGTCAGGTTGCTTGTGTCGCTTGCTTCTTTTAAGGGTAGGTTGTAGGAGAGAGTGGTATTTGGTGTTGTACTTGATTGGGGAGCTGTACCTGATATATTTTGGACTCTTGGTGTCAAATTCAGGAAGCAGTGAAGGTGGATGTTGGAAGGGGGTAGCATTAGTCTCCAGTTTGTTTTCTTTGCAAATCTAGTTGTTGGTCATTTCACAAGTATCTGTATGAAGACTAGGGTTGAAATTAGTCTGACAGGGTGGCTGACTTGGTGAGCCTTTGTTAAGAGGACCCTTTTGTTTTGCTACTTCATTTTGGCTCTGATGTTGTTTCCACTTTTGTGCGCATTTGGTAGCAAGAATTTTGGGAAGACGATTTGGACATTTTACATATTACAGATTCTGATAATGTAATTGCAGATGCACTGTAAGATTCACTTCCTCCTCTGTCTTTTTTTCTTTTTCATTGGGAAGCACCAGTAGCGTGTGTTGCTAGTCTTTTTTGTGTTTATGTGGTTAATATACCAGTGTTCATTAAATGAACAAAATATCCAGTTCCAGAGAGCACTGTCCTAATGCATCTTGTTAGATGTGCCATCTCAAGAATATGTTGTTCGATAGAATCACATACTGTGCATTGAATTGTAACAGGTGCTGAAATTGTTAGCAATGTACTTTAATCGTGTTATGTAAATGCGTGCAAGAACTGTAAACATGATTGAAACCCTCATACTAATACTAAGACCAGCTCATGGCCAACATGGTGAGGCCCTTCAATCAGTTCAAACAGTGGGATTTCAAAGGATCATGATTGTGTTGGCTGTTTATCAGCAGAGTACAGGTGGATTGTCAAGTCCTTAGGCGCTTAATACAATGACTTGCTGATACAGTGCAGTTTCCGACCTTTGGTGAGGGATCTGTCACACATGCCTCAGAGTATTGATGTGTGTAGATGCTGTTTGAAGCCACCAGCCCATTACTGTTCAAATCAGTAGGGATTTTAAAATACAAAGCAATGCTGACACAAAGGATGAGCCTAATTGTACATCTAAAATAAGAATAACTACTTTTGGAGATCTGTTAGTGAAGTGGTTTATTCTAGGGGTTCAGAAATCACTGTTGCTCCTCATAGAGGTGTTGTGGGTCCAATTCATTCAAACGTCTGTGATGGGAGGCCTTACTTGACATCTCCAGTTATTGACATATTCCTGTAACATTTAGGTGGTGGGTGAATGATGCTGCCTTTTGAAGGTTCTGTAGATTTATGGTACCATAGCCTTGTGTACTGTGCAGTCACAAATTGTGGGCAAGCTCATCAATCTTCCGCCATCTAAACTGAGCTTCTATGTGATTTCTTACCTTGGATGGAGGTACATGGGAGTGCAGCATCAAATCCTGTGTGTAGGTGAATACAAAAGATGTGGTCTTAAGGACATGCTGCCATTGTCATTCTTCATGCAAAACTTTATTCCGTAAAGTAAGTTCAAGTGCCACACAAATATTGCAGTGTGAAAGCTTCAAGCTCCTCAAGCACCATCAGTAAACATACATATATTTCCAAAATCACTGCTAGTCATCATGTTGCATGTTGTGCTTATTTCTAACCATTTTATTGGTTTTTCATTTTAAAATGAATCTGCTGGAAACATTAAACAGTCAGCAGGTGACAGAGTTTTCAACTGAATCGTGGCATGTTGCCATTAATTAGGCTGTATAATAGGGGTGATCAAATAAAATAGCAGTCTTTTAGATGGTGTTACATTATTGGTGCTTTCATTTCATACCATTCAGACCGTAAATACAAGCCGAGTGGAACAAAAAAACAGTTGTGTTTGATTTTTGAAATTGAAAATTTCTGACAGCTACACAAATGTTTAAAAAATGGTAGCAAAGTTACAATTACTGGGTGTTACATCAAAACAAAATTCAATATTAACACTAATGGAATGAATTTTACCATTATAAAATGAGCCATACACAGTTTCTGTTCTGTTTTCACTTGTTAACCCACCAAACACAATTTGTGCCGGCTCAATTAAATAAAGAGTAGCATAATTAGGTGGGAAATGACAGTTTGACAAGCATAGCAACAGTAACTATTGGAGGTGGGGCTTAAAAGTTAGGTGTATTTATAATAGTAGAAATTTTGCCATGCATCTGTCAAGACTTCACACTAAATCCATTCAGTCTCTTTGTCTCTCTTGCTATTCCTGCACCATCCCACACCAGCAGATCTTCACACAGAGGCATCGGTGTGTTCGCTTCACAGCTGAGAGCAGATTCAGGTTTTATTGACAGGCAGATTGATTAGCAAGCAGCTGCTCTGCCCTGACCCATCCATCATAATGTGAAAGAAATCGAGACGCAGTGGCGAGGGGATACTAATGAGTGACAGAGCACGAGAATGGTACCAGAACTGGTCTACTCAATCGCTCATCATCAACAAAGACAGAGACTGTGTGTGTGTGTGTGAGGGAGAGGGTTTGGGGGTACAGAAATTGGGGATAGAGAGAACTACCGAGGATGACATACTCCATCTGTCATAACTATGCAATCCTGGGCATGATAGATGGAGCCAGAAGGAATACACTCAAAAAGACAAGAAGATAAGTAGAGAAAGTGAGGTGGATGTTAAGGTAGTATCAAATTAAGTGGTGTTGGTGTTGCTTTTTTAATGGGGAAGCAAACTGGGAGGGGGCTACCGGGGGCTTGATTTCTGTACATAGAAGTCCTATTCATTTTGACAAAGCTCTCGAGTGGACATGAAAGGTGAAGGTGAAATAATCAGCACAAACAAATGATCTCATCTTGCCAGGTGACGTGATGAATTGATATTATTGTCAAGGAAGCGTCTGTCACCTTTTTGTTTCTAACCTGTGACGACCCTAAGCCAATTTATTGATTTACAACCTGCTTTCAGAGGTCAAACATGGAACCGATCTAATGCCTTTTAAGGGCCAGTATCCCATCATCTGTGGCTTCCATCATGGATTCATACAGGAAACAGAGAACAAAGTAATTAACTCTGGAGTGAAGAATTGTACATTAATTGGTATGCCATGCTTAATTTATTATACAGGATCAGTTTGAAGTGTGAAGTTTTCTAAAAATAGAAAGAGGAACTGTTTATATTCATTCTTTTAATCTGGAAAAATGCCATGTGTTTAAACTCTTTTAGTGCATAATGAAGCTGAAAAGGAAAATATGTACAGGTCTAACCACCAAAGTGATCAGGATCCACAGGATCCTGATCACCATTGCCATTGCCAATCTTCTCCAATCTACTGTGCTTTAAACACCAAACTTCAACTCCACCACGCCGCCAGATCAGACACTCTTAGGTTCACAGTTATTCTCGTTGCAGCCTTCAGAATCTCGTTGTTTGATCAAGCTCTTGCTAATTTGTGTTCCTCCCTGGTCCGACTCCTGGCTCTGACCCACACCTGAACTACCTGGAGCCTTCTTTGGATCTGCACTCTCCTCCTGGCACTCTGAACTCCTCTTGCTCAGTCATCCCTCACCAGTTCTTCCACCTTGCCTGCCTCACTGGCTCAGCTGAATCCAGAGTCACACCGAACATGCAAAGGGCGGCATCCAACCAACTGTCAAAGAAAAAACCTTCTAGGTTGAAATCTGCTCCAGTCAGGCTGCCACCGCATCTTCAGCACACTCGTGGGCGTGTGTAAAGATGTTAGGCTTGTTTGACAGGGGTTTCAGTTTGCCTTGAAGGTCAACGAGAGAAGTGGATTGCACTCTGAAGGTATCAGAAAACGTGCCTGAAGCTGAACAGCTTGGAGTTGCTCGACTCGACTTGCAGTGGCAGTAGTAGTGTACCATTCTTTTATTTTGCTGATGAAGTGGATGCAATAGAAATCCCAGAAGTTCCTACTGGTGTGAGACAGAAGGCACTTTATTCTAAGCTATATGATGTCTACAACATTGATGTATATGTTCTTGTATCTTGCAATTGCAAAACTGCATCACCATTTGTGATGATTGATTGTAATCTTCAAGGTATGTGAGAATTGTTAGAAATAACACCTGTCGACCAATGAATTTTAATTTTAATGCCAGAAATGTACTCATTAAATACATTTGATGATCATGATAATTGAAGTGCTCTCATTTAATTGGCAGCGGTGCCGTAAAACTTTCCATTAAGCGTTTCACTTCTGCAGCCCGTGGAGAGAAACTGCTGCGCCTTGCTGTCACAACTGAGTGTATCTTTCTCCAGCAAGATTTCCATTTTTCACGCAGTTGAGCCTCCAGAGCAAGATGGACAAAATCCCCCACCATCATGCTATGCACTCAGCAAGACAGTGATTGAAACGGCACAGGTCTGCATCACTCTGGCTCATCTCAAATAAGCCTTTTATCACTGGTAACTTTATTAACTTTAGTTTTGTCATGTCTTAATTCTGTCATTCTGTTGCCTCTTTTAGGCTTATTGAGTATTGTTCCATATTTTTATTGTTACATTCTTGGCACATTACATATCATCCCTATGTATTTCCTCATAAAACCAACTGAATAGCAAAGAAAATCCAAAGTCTACACAAACAGTGGTCAACAGTGTTTTGGTACTACAGTATTGATAATGTATTAATAGGCGATCCATGTTCGTGTCTGCATGTCAAACTGCTTTCTATGCTGTGCTCTTTTAATGGTGGAGGGTTAATTTAAACCCTTGAGAATTTACCTCAGTGACTCAGTGAACGTCCATGTACTGTTTTGAGAAAATCCACATGTACATGTTTTTATCATTGATTAAGTGATTACAGTTGTAATGAAATCTGACATCAAGGTTGTACTTGAATCAGTATTCACTTGGCTATGTGTGTGTTTAACCGTGATGAAGTCCTTTGTGGTGGATTCACATTGATCTTTAACTACTTTGGGGGGAATTTTATCCCTCTCTTGTGAACATTGGTTGTCGACCTGCCAGCAGCACCAGCTTTGTGTTCTTCCTACTGTGCTTCCTCCCTTGTTTCCCATGCACAGTGTCTCCATATGGCCATGATCCAAGGACAAGCTCCTCATATAGTCCACCCAGCAGAGCAGGATATGAGCTGTCAGCTGACCTCCATCAAATAAGTGCTTGGCCCCAGAATGAAGACGGGAGAAAGGCTGGATCACTTCGCAGCTGTCTCAGACAGAAAGTCCCAGTCCATTAAGGTGAAGATCACAGCACATCTGCACAGCTTCCTTTCAGAAATATGTCACCTTATTAAATATAAATCATAGCAAACTCTGGACTCCACAATCTTGTCTATTGCCATTACACTCCTAATTAGTCCCATGCACTGGGATGATGATTTACATTTGGAAAAGAATGTATTATACCGAACAGAATTGTTGAGTGAGGCTTTTCCCAAATATAATGCCTCCTGGTTAGCTCACTTCTGTCTAACCCCACACTAAAGTCAGCCAAGGCAAGATGCCTTGATGGGGAGTGCTCCTGATGGGGAGTGATGTGTAAAACCTGTATCGTTTCCTTTTCAGTCAAATTACAGTACAACAGAAGCAATGATAATAAATGCGACACTGAACTGCATTAATGAAAAAAACAAAATGACACTGAACATAAGAAGCCACTACCTGCTGTGATCGAAGGTGATTAAATATACGCCTGTTCTAGCTGGATGAGCTAATGGAGGCATGTGTGAGGCTGTTTAACTGATGTGTCGCTAATCCAAACAACATAAACTGTATTATGTGCATTTGTGAGGTCTGCAGTGGGTTTGCTGTGTATTATTGATCAATCATAATCACAGCAATCAGCATGCAGGTAATGCACACACACACACACGCCTACGCCTAACCCCTGTATAAAGATTAAATACCTTCATAATCATTTTGACATGTCTCCTAGATGTGTCATAGCATGTCTCCATGTTGTTTCCTGTCCGTAGGTGTCCTGTCCCTGATATGTGAGCGTGCCTGTTACCTGCTGCCTGTGTCCTGAACTTGCTTCCAGTCTCTGCATTTATTAACCTGTTTGGACTGCAGGGCTGTTCATTTGACCGTTGAGTAAAGTGGCTTCAACCTGCTCTGCCAATGGGAGTCTGAATTTGGGTCCTCTTTGTTATTTTTCATGTCAGGCTTTAGTGGAATTGGTGGAAAAAGAGGCTTTTTAGTAGGAAAGCTGTCATACATTTTGATTTAATGGGCCGAAAAAATAAATATTAATGAAAAAGTACAAATAAAAAAAACACTTCCAAAATAAGATTGGCTGTTAGTCAGCGGGTTCACTGTGCTGTAAGTTAAAGTGGTGTCTCTGGGGACACATTTCCTTTCAGTTTGGTCCAACAGTAGCAGAGGTGTGTGTTGGGACTTTCAGCCTGCCCTTGGGCTCAGGTTTATCTCTATATGTGTACTGAATTTTATAAATGCTCCCAGACTACTGCAGTGAAGAGTACAAACTGTTACAGTACACATCCATCAAAAAAACCTGGAGTGTTGACTGGCCCGTCTTCCCCTTTTTGTGCAAAAACATTGCTTTTCAAGACACATCCAACTCGAACAAAAGCTGTAGTTTCTGAGCCTCAGAAAAGGTGTGCTGACTCTATTTTGGGTCTCAGTTGCACCTCCGTGACTGCTGCAGGGGTGATAAACTGGGAACTGGCTTCCAGGAGAGCTCTCAGGACCTCTGAGGCTATGAAAATGGAAATCCAACCCACTGCACTCATATTTACTTTCTTTAACCTTGATTTAACCAGTCCCATTGAGATCAGCACTCATCTGCGAGAAACACCTGGATAAAAGGTTGAAGGCTCTAGGAGTGACGTTAAAAGCCAGCAGCTTTGAGAATATCACACAGGAGGTGGAAACTGTGTGTTAAAGCAAAATGCAGTCCAAATGAACAAAAAACTAAAGAAAGGACACACCTTTTTTATAAAGAAGGACGGGGACAGGTACAAACTAATCAACACTCACAAAGGCGGGGAAACGAAGAAAGATCGCACATGAGGAGACATTCACAATTTAAACAGGAAGTAACTCTAATGAAAACCAGAGCTATCAGAGCTGGGCTGTTACACCAGGGTTGAGATGGAACAGTAGATATCGTCTGTGATTTGTTACTAATATGATAATCCATACCTCTTTAACTAGTTTGAAACGCTTCATTACAGTAAAGGGATGCAATTGTCTCAATTTACGAGGCTGCTCTGTTACATTATTTATCTTTCTTCCCAGTCATCATTCACAGTACATGACTGTTTATGAAAAATCGTCGTGTCATTTTCTTACAGAAGTCACCCCCTTCAGCATTATAACTGCAGACTCTGTGGCATTCAGAGATACTGTGAGACTCAGATTTGTCCCTATAACCCTCCCTCAGTTTTCCTCGTTGTACATACGTTCTTTAGTATTGTATCTGTCGTATTTTCACTTTTTTTCCTCCGTATGTCTTGTACCTGTGATTTTTGTTACATAGATCGTAGAAACTAAAATCTAAAAAGCTGATGTGATGTGCTGGTTTTGTTTGGACATTTCTTTAAGAGAAATCCAGATCATTCACTGACGAACTATACTTCTGTTATGAAAGACAAAGGCTTTTCTGCACAATGAATGGCCTTGAAGGAATCATTTATTATCAATGTTGCAACCTCAGAGAAGGTCTTGCACAGGTATAGTAAGGCTTAGAGTATATAGTGAGGCAAAACACACACACAGAGTTGTCTGATAGAGCAGCTTCTTGTCACAGGTGCATTTGATCAGCATCACAACATAAGCCTCACAATACCTGTGCCTGGGTATTTTCTTGAGGACGACTTCTCACAGTTTGCAACATCATAAATAAAGGATGCCTCTCCCTCTAAGTGAGATTCAAAGCTACTCAGTTTGCAGGTAATTCTTTGTTTTTCAGTTTGAGCCCTTTTATCCAGCACACGATCCACTGGTCTGTTTGAATGTGTGCAGATTCTTCTGCGATGCTTTGCTTTGTCCTTTTAATCAACAGCCAGATTTGACTGTGAAAGGTAACATTTTCAGTCAGTAGTAAAGACAAACAGAGTGAAAATATGAATTAAACTGGTTGAAATGTGAACCAGAAGATATCATGGATTAACTCTTTGGATAAATGGCATGAAACTCAAAAAGGTGGACAATATTTAAAACTGTGTTATGGCTACAGAAGTTATTTTACCAAACCCTAATGACCACAGAAGATAAACTCAGCAGTAGTTATGGCAGTCAGGAATAAAAAATGGGTCCTTAAGTCCGAAGTCAAAAGCAGTGCCAGTGCCAGCAATAAGCAGTTAACTGGAACTGGTCTGTGAGGCAATTAGCTGATGTATTTCTAAACATATCATTTCCCCGTGGTGTGAAAGGAACTGCAGCTCCCAAAAATAGCCCAGGACTGTCATGTCTAATGTGAAGCTGGCTCAGATCCTCCATCACGGTGACCAACGTGATGCTGCTGACCTCCCCAATGTCGCTGCCGTCACAGTGGATGATGAGGGCATCCTGTGCTGCTCTTCCTCACAGGGAGTAGGCAAAGAAGGATAGAAGGCCTTTCCACTGCAGTCCACCCCAGACAAACCAGCAGAAACTGATGTCCTGGCTCGCTGAGGTTGCTTCCAAAGGTGTCTGCAGCTCTCGGCGCACCAGGTTGGACGTATCTATCTGTTGCCAATGATCCACACTGGGACTATGGGAGGAAAATAAATCAGAGGAAAAAATGCTTCAGGTGGTGAGAATTATTAAGTTAATTATAAAGGCTGGCTCAGTCTGTTTATGCTGGCAGTCACAACACCTCAAAATATAGATGAGTCTTTCAAAGTCTTTTTTGTTGTCCTTTAAAGACAGACAACATAATATCAGCTGTCTCTGGTACTGCACTGGTTTCAACTGTGTAAGCCTTTCTTATAACAAATAGAAACGTGCCTTTCTCTCTCAACAGTCACACTAAAGATAATAATCTTGCATTGAGCTGTCAACGGTCCACAAGTTTCAGTCCCCTGTGGACGTCTATCAGTGTCAAAATCCTAAATATGTGAACTGTTTGCAATTCCCAGTGTGGGAAACGATAATCAACCTGCAGGTTTTCAAATTTCATGTTTGGTATACTTACTTATACTCAGGAGGCTAAAAAAGAGCAACTATGGCTGCGCAGGCAAGTATCAATACAACATTGATGGTAAGAAATTCAATTACAGCAGTTACCATCACATGTAACTCTGCTTATTAATGTTAACGATGATCGACTCGGAACTGATGTTAAGAAATTTAAGTTCAGGTTAATTGATTTGCTGCAAATTGTTTGTTAGACGTTGTTCGTTTATGTAACAGTGGCCAAATTTATGCCAGTCTAGACAAAATCTAGTGCTGCTAATGATCACAATTATAGAATCAAAAAACGTTGAAGCATTTTTAAGCTTGTGTAGTGAAACATTTAAATCAATATTCCAAGTTTGTTGTATAGTTTCAGGTTAAGTTAACTCAAGTAATGTAAGACTGGATATGAACCAGCAGCTGCAAGACCACAGAGTTAGCCGGCTTTGTAGTAGCACATATCCCAGCTTGTTAGCCTCAGGTAGCTCAATAGCTTTGAGCTAGGTGGGCAAGTTTCTGCAACCAGGTTTTCAGTCCGCCCCAGCTCCACCCACACTCCACCTTGTTACCTACGTCCATGTTTCATACAGTCTATGAACAGCTAGCTAAAGCAGTTACATCTCAGCCTTAACCACAGTAGTAAAGAAGGTAAAAAGCTGCTGTGTGCTATGTAAAGTTGCCTCTAAAGTTACTGAATGCTTTTCCAGTAAAAGTCTTGACTTTACTAGGCTGGTTGTTAAACACTTGTCTGTTTTTCCTCCAAGGAACTCTCAACAGGTAGATTAGATTGTTTTGTCTTTACTGCTGTTATCAATCCTGGAGCAATAAAAAGTGCACCGATATGCTGGATTTGTCTCAGGCAGAATCTGCCATTGATTTTTTATTTGAATCTTTTGAACTGTCCTGTCCGTTGCACTCCCTGCATTCCCTTTGTTTACCTTCACACTTCCAACGGTTGGCTTGTGCATTTAATCCTCCAATTTCTCTGCCTAATGTCACCATTCTCTCCCATTTTTTTCTTCCTGGTGGCTGCAGACCTCCTCTTATTTCTCCATTTATTCTCCGTCCTATTGATTTATTTCTGTTTCTGCTGTGGGAGACAGATGGCCTGATTGTCATAGCTGGACAACTAATTTCCTCTGATATTTACCATCCTAGCACACACAGACACTCCTCATCGATGAAAGCCAGATAGTGTGAAATGGTCCATGAATTTTGGTGTGTGTAAGTGTGTGTGTGTGTTTTTGTGTGTGTGTGTGTGCGCGCGCACATGCATGGCTGTCAGTCTGTTTTTTTGACAGCTTATATTATTGGCTATGAATGAAAGTAATTCGAGGACAATTTGTGCAGCTGTGTGCGTGAATTTATATTTATGTCAAGGTGTGACTCTTTGACAGGTGTGGGGCTGTGCGTGTGTGTGTGTGTGTGCGGACTGTGTGTGTTTCTTTGACAGGTTGTATTTGCATTGCATGAGTATGTGCAGCTTGAAGTTTGGTCCTGTTTTTTTGTGTGTTTGACAGGTACTGTAGCGTTGGCTCTGAATAAGTTTGGGAAGTAGCTTGTTTGTGTCTGTGTCTGTGTGTGTGTGCGTGTGTGTGTGTGTGTGTTAGCAGGAGGAGAGAAAACATTTGTAGCTAAAAATATTCAGTAAAGCTGAGGTCACTGTTGGTTACTCTGCATCTTTGGCTGAAAATGTTTATTCACAAGAACTAAAGATCCTTAAAATTGTAAAATTGTTATGTAATCTGAGAGAAACCGCAAGCTCAGATGTGTTGCCATCAGCTCCTAGAGCTGTTTTTAATAACTGTTAATTGCTTCCATGATCTTTTTTCCCCCACACATTATCTGCATTTCCTGGCTCAAACATCAGGTTTCAGTTGCAGATTGTTTCATCACAAACAGAAAATGAGCCAAATATTTAATACCTGTCTGCCCTGGGCGTTGACTTTGATGTGTGATTGACAGCTCATTAGTCTGAGCAGCCTGTTAGAGACCACAATGCAAAGACTATTAGAAGTGAAACTTGTTCATTCGACATGAGTTTCCACAGGAAAAGTCTGAGCAACATATTTCCAAGTGAAAGTGAGTATTTCCAGATTAGTTATGAGTCGGCTGTGATATATATGTTCTAACATATTTTATCAGCACAGATTAGATTTCTAAACTATATAATTTGGGGGAAAATGAGCTGATATTTAACAGTAGATATTAAAGCAGCTGGTAGTTTCACTCCAAAAATGATATTGGCCTTCAAAAGCCATTATTGGTGGATCATGTATATATGCTATTTATTTTCATTTACTTCTGTGGTAAAATAGTATTACAAAGACTATAGGCTCTGCTTCTGCATCATGTTTAATAATATCATGTCAGTGGCAAAACATCTTTGTTTTTTTTAATAAATCCTATGTCAAATATATCATACAGATTTGTGCCAGTACACAAGAAATAAGAATATGAAGTAAGAATTAATAAATAAGAAATTATTACAGAGTAAAAGAGGAAATGAGTTTTTGACCCTGATATAATGGGAAAGTTAATTCCAGTCTCTCCAGGCTTCTCAGTGTTCATAAATCCTCTGAACTCAGCATGTTTCAGAGTGTGTAACAGCATGCATTTGCAGAAATAAGTAGAAAGAACCTCCTCATGTAGAAATACAACACATGTAAGCGTTAATGATGATCTGTTCGTTTCTTTTGCTCTGTGTAAAATGGAAATTTATTGCATCACAGCAGTAAAGAAAAAAAAGTTGCTTTTATTATTGTTTTGCTCCCACTATACTGTCAGCAAAATGTCACATGTCTGTCCCTCTGTCTGCCTTTGTGTTCGAGGTCATCACCCCTGAGGGGACAGACATCAGCAGGGCCGTTCTGCAGGGAGCATCAGGGTTTCCCTGTTCTCATTCTGTACCCTCTCTCTGGGTCTATGCAGGATGCATAGGTCTCTGACCTCTTCCATACGGCTTCATAAATCATTGAGCCGGTGCCTCTGAGTGTTCAACCACCCAAAAAGAGACACACTTGCCAAACACACCCACTCAAAGAACAGGGAACATGTGCACCTTCGTCAAAGAACTCTAGTCTCCTATAACGGGGGGATTTAGGACCCAATTGCAGTACCACCAGAACACGGTTATAGCTTGTAGCTACTTTAATTTCAGGCTTGGCAGAGACAGATAAGCAACAATGTAGTTCAGCGATCAGTTCGGAGCTATAGTCTCTCAATATATTTGATGCGGCAACGCACCCAAGAAGCCGAGGAAACTCAGTACAGCCTCTTCAGTGGAATACAGATGAGTGTGGGAGAGCAGCTTAAATACTGGACACATTGGGACTGAATATCAGGTGAGTGATCAGGTGAGTGGGCAGGTGGGCGTGGCTGGCAAGGGGAGTGAGAGTGGAAAAGTACTGGCTGAGAATGTGAACAGATGAAGGAAAATGGCAGCAGGTAAGAGACTCAATGTACTGTGACAATCTCCCTCTAATTTGTTAAAAGGGTCCATCAAAATAAAGGCCCAACATGGTGATTTTATAGTTCCATTTATTGATGTTTGGAGCTTCCAATCCTCTTTAGAAAATGTAGTTTTCCCCCCCCCCCAAACACTCTTACCTGTGACTGCCACACTTTTTCATCTTTGAGTGAGCGTTCGGATAAAATCACCTCAAATTGTCAGACATGCTGCCTCTCAGCGTCAGTTTTTACAAATTGATGGTGAAAGAAGTGATAGTGAGGTGATGATACTCTTAATATTTTATTTTCAGGCTGTGTGAGTGCTGTTTGCCCAACATGCCGCTCACCTTTACTGTGAAACAGGAGCACAAAATGATGCACAGTACAGATGCCTTCTGAAGTAGTTATGTGCGGTCTGATTCAAAGGATTCTGCTTTGGTTCAAGCCTGAATAAAGTTAATGTGGCACCACTCAGGAGATGCCGTAATTAACAAAATATATTAGTATGATAAATTTTGCAAGAACGTACCTGCGTACGTTCCATCCCCATTGGTGGTTTCAGCTGCCAAATTTCCTACGTATGGGAGAACGTCTCTGGACGTACAGTGACTGTGATCAGGGCCTGTGATCCACCACAGCGTGAGTGCTTTTCTATACACTGAAACAATCTTCCATAAAATGACATTTACCTTGATAACACGTTGGACATGCAAAGACGCCCAAACTAAGTAGGCGTCTGTCACCTGCAACTCTTCATCAAACAGTTCGCTGTCTGCCAAGCTTTTAATAAATGAGTGGATTAGGAGGTGTCCACAGTGAGCTGGCAGTGCACACAGTGCAATCCTCCCCCTCTGCTCCCATGTGCTTAGTTTACTGTGACCTTACCTGGATGTTTGAGCTTCACTGAGCAGAATGATGTATGTGCACGGTTTGTTTTCACATCCACCCGCTGGAGGGGGAAGTTTCTCTGTGACTGTGAGTTTAAGACAGCACTGGTTTCACGACAGCCTCCAGTGGACATACACTGAGAAAGGACTTCTCAGTGAAGTAGGACACATCTGTCCATGTGCAATACTGCATATTCGTACATTCTGCTGGATTTTTTGATGAGGGAGAGAGAGTAGATGTGACTTCAAAAACTGTCTGTGGAAAAACCATTTCAGACAAATTATTCATGAATATTATTCAAAGAAGTTTTATGTCTGCTGGGGATCTTTAAATAAAAGGCTGTGAGGCATTAAGCTATTGTCATGATCTCTGGACGGCACATTTGAATTCTCTCTTTGGCATTTATAGACAGAAGTGCTTTGTTTAAAGCGGCATTAACTGTCATTAATGTTGTCTAGACGAGCCTATAAATTGGACACCTAACTTGTATTCAGTTGCTGAGTTTGACTGCATTAGTTGTAGACAGGTGTGCCAAATACAACAGCTGCCTGCAATCAATCCTCCTTTCAGAGAGGTGTTGATTCAACTGGTCATTTTGGGGGATGTAGTCTGGGGTGCTGTTGAAGAGCACTGCAGTCTACACAGAGCCATAACAACCTTCGTGAAGGATGGTCGTATTTATGGCAGGACTGTGTTCGACTGCCTTACTTCTAGCTAAGTGGACCAACTAAACCGGCATTTGAGTGCGGTTTGGGTGTCATACTAAAAAAGCCGAATAACCGTGTCACCTGTTCAAAAAGCTTCTGTCCAGGAAAAACACTCCATCTCAAGAACATGGCCGAAAACACGACAGCAAACACAGCACTGAACAATGATTATAACAAAGCATAACAGGGAAGAGAAAGGGCAGCAGATCAGCTGTGTAAGGCAAAGTGTGTCTGTGTGTGTGAGAGAGAAAGAATTGGAAAACTGGACATACCGATAGTTGAAATAAATGCTTACCTTGTGTGTGTGTGTGTGTATGTGTATGTATCCAGATATACTGTGTGTGGGTGAACGTCTTTGGCCCTTTGGCACAGTGGAGCATTTAGCATGTCTGCTGGCCTCTTTGGCCAAGGATTGGAATTTCACACACCCACACACTGATCTGTGGCCCTCGGCACACGAGGTGGTTGGAGCAGAGAGTCATCAGTCACGGCTGGTGATCAGAGCTCTTTATGAAGATGGATACCGGTCGATTTATCATCTCTACGAAGCACTTTTTTTTTTTTTTTTCAAATTCTGAAAGAAGGCGGCTCAAGGAGCATTTCTTTCACTCTTTCTCTATAGCTTGTACTTATATTTATAAATGCGAAGCCGTTTCAACAGCTGGCCAGTGTTCACCCAACATCTGTTTTCATCTGCCATTAAATCAAGACACACACTCAGCGGACATATGGCTGTGATTTTACTGCTGAGGCTACATTCACTGAAACCCTTTTAGTCAAGACTTCTATTCAGAAACGCTAATTACACATTCTGAGGGGGGGAAAAAATAAAAGCCATTCCCAGGCTCGTCATACTGTGTCAGAAAATTATAAAAGATCCAACTCACTTCAGTCATTTTAACAGCTAAAATAAAAGTAGGCAACAGTATGAAGTCAAGCATCAGTTAAAAACAGGTTCTATTTTGGGTCACTTTGCATAATTTTATGTTCAGTTTCACTGGTGGGTTTATGAGACGGGGAGACACTTGGAGGATTATTGTCTGCTTCGTCCTCAGAGGCAGACAGCACACACACACACACACACACACACACACACACGCACACACACACACGCACAGTCTCACGGACATGTCTTCCCTGTGGCCTGTTGTGTGTGAATTGATGTTCCGTAGAAGATAAAATGGGCTCCTCGGGGTAGAAACAGCTTCACTTAATTTCTCTCTGTCCCCCTGTGAGATGTGAGAGCACGAGTGTGCGTGTGTGTGTGTGTGTGTGCGTGTGTGTGTGTGTGTGTGAGAGTGCGTAGGTGTTGGAGCTATGGACGAGATCCATCAGCTGGAAATCAGCTCAGCATTTCTCCTCCTCCTCTCTCCTTGTTCTGTCTAATCCATCCCATCTTCCCTCTCTTTAGTTCCTCATTCTGTTTTCTTTCATTGCGTCCTCGTTTCCACTTCATCATCTTGTCATTCGCTCTCGCTCCAACGTATTCCTCACCCTCCTCTTCTTCAAATCGCTCCCCTCACCTCCTGTCCATGCCGGCCTTCACCTCCTCTCCCGTCATCCTTCTTTACACCGGTTATCTTTTTTTAATCCTCCTATGGGTCCCTTTTTCATCCCGTCTCATCCTTTTCTCATCTCTGCCCACCAAATCTTCTCTGCCTCTCAACCATCATGCGGCCCTTTCTTCTTCTTCACACTCTTATAATCCAGTCCTCTCCCTCTGTGCCTGACCCTCGTCTTCATTCTCTCTATCTGTCTCACCTCATCCTCTATCTCTTCTGTTTCACTTCTTTCTGTTCCTATCCCTCTTTTTCTCATCAGCATTGTCAAATATCAAGATAAAAAATACTCGTCTTTCTATCTGTGTAAATTCTCTTCCCTCATCATTTCTCCCTTTTTCCTCCTCATCCTCCATCATTTTCTTCCACCACTTGACTGCACTTTGCTGCTGGCTGCCGGTAAAATGTTTTCTCACCATTATCTACCAGCTCTCGCACTCTTTCCCTCCCTCTCTCCCATTTCCTCGTCTCACCTACATTTAGCCTCAGTCCATTCCATCAATCTATCACAGTTCTCCACCCATCATCCTCTTCAGGCTCCTCTCCACCTACTGCCAGCATGCATCTTATACAATATAATATGACTGAGCTTGATCTCATTTACACTTGACATTATACTTAGACCAGGCTAGATTTATATGTTCAAATATCTACCAGCCAGAATTCCAAAGTGGAGCTGATCTAGTCTTCTAATGAAACACAGATCCTCCCTCATTGTATCATGAATCTGAAAATCAACAATATTTAGGAGCCTCCAGAGGTGTCCTAAGTCATCAGGAGCTGTCAGAATATTCAGGAGCGTTGGGGCACATGTAGTCTGTGGGAAGAGGAGGGGTTTTTTTTTTCCTTTTTTTTGGACAATCTTACAAAACTGATTTATTTCTGTGGCTAACCTTTTTGCGGGATGTGCAAGAGAACACATGCTGTCCCAGCAAGAAGTTAAGGCCCTTACAGTCTGTCTGTGCGTTTTTGGCAAAACAGTGCAGCTGTGCAAAAGTCAGGCTGTAGCCAGTAAGGCACTTCTTAACTGAGGGTGCTCGAGCAGCCTCGGGGATTGTGGTGAGAAATTTCTTGCATCCAAAGCAACTGTTTCCATCTTTTTCACATGGGATCTCAGTGACTGTGGCGACAGTAATGATTTGATTTGCAGGACTATTTGGTAGCACCGACTAGAATAATTTGATACAAGTCAAATTATCTATTTTAAATGGAATTTAAGCCTCACAATTGGCTTAAATTCAAAATAGCATATTGGTAAATCAGAGATATAACTTCTATACTTTAGCCTCGTTTTTTTTGCACAGTACCTAAATAACTTATCTACATTGTCCGCATATACAGATCGAGTTTCTATGTAAAAATTGGTTCTTTTTCCTGCATTTAGAATGTTCACATTTTCTAACTGATACCATAAAGTCCAACTGTCAGGAAACTGTCTCCTATAAGTTCTCCTTGCTGAAAGTCAGTGTAGGAAGCTTTATAAATAAATCACAGGTCCTGCTCTGAACTGTTTTAGTCCTAAATTAACTTTGAGATGCTAGATAAATAAAGGATAATAAGGTCCTTGGTTCAGACATTTCCCATTGACTTCCACTGCATCCTGCTTACATGCAAATTTTAGTGGTGAATGGTAAATGCACATACCACGTATCTGCAATGCTTGGTTTACTTCTATTAACGTATTTGACTGGTGAAACATACCCTTTCTCCTCAGTGGGTACATTCATATCTGCATGGCTTTTGGTTCTATCTGTTTGCAGTCCAGTCATCCAGGGTGCAGGCTAACGTGTGGGTTACAGTACATTGCTGTGCTCATCACTGTCTCCTCTTGTCCTCTCATCTCCCACAAGCCCTTTTCTCTTCATCTTACCTTCTGTCAAGCACTAGCTTCAGTGACGAATGATAAAAATCTAGCAGAATACAATAAAGCACACGAGATGGAGCCAGCTGGGGTTGATCAGCTGACTTCTCTTGATCTGAGGGAGAGTGGTGGTGTGCAGTATGAGTTGTGCTTCATATTGAAGGTCAGGCCTATTTAAGGTTTCATCTCCCAGTGAAGTATCTTAAAATCATGTAGTGCATTTACACAATAAAGGGCATTTTGGGAAATATGCCGATTCACATCACTGCTGAGTAACATTACCATGTGCGTACAGTAAATATCAAGTTAAAGCCAGCAGCCAGTTAGCTTAGCTTAGCACGAAGGCTGAAAATAGGGAGAATCAGCTAGTCTGGCTCTGTCCAAAGGTAACAAAATATGCCTACCAGCACCTCTGAAGGCCAGTTCATGTTTGCAGCATCTGCATGACATAAATCGTGTTATTTGGCCAAGTTCACAAAAGGTTGCACCACTCAAAATGTGTGGCCACCTGGACAGAATGCACTGCATGTATTCTGACTGTGCAAACAGGACACCAGTTTTATGTACTGCACGTATGTTTCTTGTTGTACAGCCAAAGACAACAAACAAACAAGCTCTTCTTCATTTCTGTTCCAAGGTGGCCATCCTCATTTCCAGTGCGGAATGCGTCCTTGTGCTCAGACCTGATTGTAGTGTAAAAGCACATGCTGTCAGTGTGCAAGTGCTCACCAGTCTGCATCTGTTTTGATCAAAACTTGAGGTGCTGTACAGTGTAATGTCTTCTAAATCATGCAGTGCTATTCAGTGTAGAAGTGACGACTCACACAGCTAGTGTTAGAACAGTCAGCCCTGCACACGTAGTCAGGTGTTTTCAATTACTTTAGCTAATTACACCTCCGGTCAGGTTAAAATTGAGTGGCACTATGCTGCAAATTACATGTCCTCAAACTCTGAACTATATGTTTTTTTCTTTTCCAAAAAAATGAGCTACCTGACACCGTGTGGTTCATCGTGAGCTGAACAGTCACTGTTTAAGTTCAACAAAAATACATCAGGTTATTTCGTTATATCAGAACAAATTGAATGTAACTGATTACATCTGCTTATTTCTGTGTTGTGCAGCAGCCTTCCTGACAGCAAGGTAATCTGAGTAAACACCACGGTTAATTTAGAGAGTGCTACTGAAATGATAAGCCTGCTGTATGGGACTGCATAATTAATCACATCTTGTGCCAAAACATGTGCGTAACACATGTGCACACACTGAAGGACAGAGTTAGATTCACACATAAAAAGACACACAAACACTGGATATCATCTAAAAATCCCACTCACATGCACACACACACACATACACACACAAATGTTTTTCTTCAAGTCGTTAATTATGAAGTCGTAGAGAGCAGTCTTCTGATCTATGACTGTCCCTTTTCTCTCTGCCTTCAGAGTTAATAGAATCACTGCATTGAGAGCAGCTTTAATAGGGCTCACATCAATCAGGCTGCAGAGGAATGGATGATATTTGATGTGCTTGTGAGTGTGTGCTCTCATTTAAATCATGCTGCACGTTTAATCACATTGAAATCTGCTTCAAGACACTAAGAAGTCACAGTTTTTTTTTAGGTGAAAAAGGGTTTTAGGATTAAGGTCAGAATTGGATTTACGCTAAGATGTTTAGATGTGAAGCAGTGGAGTTGGTCCTCGCAAAGGTAGCAAGTGAAGTTTGTGTGTTTCTGTTGGTTTTGGAAGCTCATTTTTCATTACAGTGTGCAGCAGTTGGCAGGAACTAATCCGTGCTGCACACTTACATCATCAAAATGTTCACTGTTTAGCTATTGACAATACACCCATGACAGCGTTAACAGCGCTGCCATCATCTGACAGCTGGTGCTGCTCTGAACGCTGCTGTGCCGTCGGGAGGAAGATTTCACACTTTTTTTTCCCAAATGTAGTGGAATGTTTGCAAACTAAACCCCAGACTCTTTCAGAGACAAAGTTTAGAGCGCGTGTAAAGAATGCCACTTTTATTCCACCATGAGTTTTTAACCGTTGCATTAGCACCTTGAAAGCCGCTGTTCAAGCTTCTACTTGCAGAAGTTCTAAGAGTTCAAAGGAAAAGCTCTCAGACTCAAAGGAAGTGTTGCGGTTTGTATTCACAGAAGTGACAAATGAACTCTTGGTCTTTCGTTCCCTCAAAGGTCAACGCTGTCAAGGCAGCTTGCTGTGGGTCACGACTTTTATATTGCAAGAACAAGTTGGACAGAGACACCGACACTGGAAGCACAGCTGCTGATTTGTATTGATTTGCCTGACCGCAGGAGTGAAAGTAGCTTCTGGCTTTCAACACTGGTGGAAAAAACAAATGAACGTTTCACCAACAACGCAATAACATTAAGGATAACATCATTATGTGTTCGGGTTAGAATTGTAGTTCGTCAGCACAGGATCCTGACCACTGCAGGAACGATAAGAGCACATTTTAGTTGAATTTAATCAGAATTATTAATTAGAAAAGAAACTTTTGTCCTGCTCTGGCTAGTGAAATGAAAAAGTATTTGGCTGTTTTTGCTTCCAGTATAACATAAAAGCTGCATCATATGTTTTTTAATGTTATGTGTTCATTAATGTAGTGGATGCCTGTTATTTTGCATAGCCTACAAAAGGCTTTACGCTGTGCCACATTCTTGTTTACTTGCACAACTCTGCATGGTCTGGATTCACAAGAAAAGAGACAAAAAAGGAAAAACAACAACAACAACAACAACAAAAAACAGTACCTAGGTAGAAAAATAAGCATCTACCATAGTTATTCATGGAGTCAATGGCAAGCATATTAAGTGACCCACAACAAATACACCCACAGTGTTGGTCTGGCTGAAATGGTCGTGGTGGTCCCTCCTCTGCATTTCCTCAGGAACGTCAACTTTCGGTGAAGTGTGCGTGAGGCCTTTCTGCTGTTTTTGAAAATAATCCTCTTCACAGCTGTGACTGCCGAGTGCTCACTTGGCTCCAAACTCTTTGAGCTGGAGAAGGGCAGTAGGACGGAGAGGTTGAGTGGACTGGTTTTGTTGTGCATTGAGAATGAAGGAGCAGAGAAGTTCAGCGTAGAGCCAATTGTGGAGGACTTTGCAGTGCTCAAGGGTCACAGAATGACGCTCAGACAGGTGAGAACAAAAGTCAGTGAACATAGCATTGTGTATTTGTGTGTGCCCTCCAAAACCTGTGTGCTCTTTTTTTGAGCTTTCATGTGTATTTGTGACTGCAGCTGCTTTCAATACGGCAATGTTGATACATTGCCGTATTGACTGCCGACCTGATGCTTTATTCTGTTGTTAAAATGGCATCTTATTGCATCCTGCACAGTGTCTACGCTGTACCTGTCTTTATGTCGGTGCATTTTGTTTAAGGGTCCCAAAATTTGCCATTTTGTTAATTCTAGTGAGATAAGGTTGAGAAAATAAGGTTGTGTTTTCATAAGCTGCATGAACAGGCTGCAAATGTCCATCTGTAGAAAAGGATTCTATTGTTGGTTTAGTAATGTCACTTTTATTTGAATCAAATACTCTCGTACTTTCCCCAGCCCTGGTTGACCTAGTTGAGCTGTCTCACTGTTAATAATGTTGCCAGCACTTAAACGGAGTACAGTGTGTGCTCCCAGTGTGAGACATGATGTACCACATTAGTCTAAATAGCTCATGTGTGGAACTGGAAACAGCAAAGTGAACATTTCCAGTCATTCAAAATGCATTAACTAAGGAAAAAACGTTGCAGTTGTACTTGTTATAACACATACCTGTTTTATCACAGGGTCTGTAATGTTGGGGGTTTCTTGTGCTGTAGAATTCAATTTGTATTCATTTTCAAGCAATTACCTTTTTTGCATCCTTCTCTTTGTAGCCAGTCAATAACTGTTCTGCTGTGTCAGTTCCAAAATTCAGCTGTGTATTGATCAGATTTAGAAAAGCAATCGTGTTACCTCATAAAGGCCCATCGGGCAGCATCCCGTACCGTTATGTCACACATCCACAACATCGAGCTAACGCTTCCATTTTCGTGTATTGGGGTCAGTGCAAACATTCTGGTCGAAAAAGCGAAAGCAGGGAGACCTGGGTCACGGATTTCATCCTCATTGTCCAAAATAGCATCTTCACTTTAGTCCCTTTGGCACTGAGGACTGTGTATTTTAGTAACAAATACACATGTGTATCTCTCTTTTTGTCAGCCACTTTATACAGAGCTCTAACTTCAGTAGATCTGCTAAACGTAGTATTCTCTGATAAAAAACTCACGAGGGAGAAGCTTTACCTGTGTTATACATGCATTTAGGTTTAGATCGTCTGTCCCACGGAACAAGGTCTCAGATGATGAACACCCAAAGACAGGCTGACATACCACACTGTTGCTGTCTGGCTAACCATTTCTTATTTACAGTGTACATACAGGCCCCCCTAATCTCTAAACCAATCTCTGCACATGAATGCACAATCTATAAGTAAGGGACAAGATTTTGGTATATGTCATCTGAGTAGTATTGACCAATCATGTTTGAGAAGGTAAAAAGTGTGGAGAGCAAAAGAGGCTGAATGCATTGGCTGAAAGGCAGAATCTATAGGCTCATATGACGACGATTTAGCGTTTCATTTGCTTTTTGAAAACTTATCTGAATTCCTATGCAGATGTTTATTGAGATGAGCCATAACATTGCCTTTGCTTATGAAATTGTTAATCAGATTGTCAGCAATGACTGCAACATGGAAGAGGAAGTCTTGGTTCAGTTATACATTATGTGAATATCCCCTGGCTGTACAAGAAGCCCTGAAATATTCGACATGCCCCCAGATGCTAAATTGTCTCTTATAATAGCTGATGGGTTCTGAGATTGAGGACACCAAGACCCCCCGGCATAATACTGTGCCCCACTGTGTAAGGTATGGTCCCTGTGGCCCCTCTTTGAGAGAAAACCTAGATCCACCCCGATCATGTGACGTTGCTGAAGTCAATTCAATTAGTCATTTTGAAGTGCATTCTCTGTGTTATGATTTAGGCAAGTAACTCAGACAAAGGGGTGGGAGAAGGAGAGAAGCTTAAATAGTTAAATAGAAAAAGAGAAAAGAAAAAGAAACAAAGAAGAAAAGAAAAAGAAAATCAATTTATAGAGCAGACAAGCAGGTCAGAGGTATCAAGTCCAAAAGAGAATCCAGTCTAAGTGCTGATGAGCAGGCCACAGGAGGCAGGTCTGAGGGGGAACTCAAGCTTTAACTCATGAGACACCCAAGCACAGAGGACAGGACAAATCAGAGAGGCAGGGGGACAGACGAAAGGTTTACTGTGTCACTGTGTTACCAGACAATTCAATGAATACTGCTGGAGAGACCGGTGCTTATATACTCTGACTGATGATGAAGCTTGATTGAATAACTGAGGTCAGGTGTGCTCAGGAGAGGAGGACGCCATGCCAGACCTGTCAGCCACGCCCTGCAGGTAAACACATACACACATAGGACAGACAGGGGAGAGACAGACAGGAGACAGAAGGAAAGGGACACACAGGAGTACACTAGGAAAAAGGGAGGGAGCCTGCATGTCCCAACAATCTCATATCAATTACCATGCTGCAAAACACTGAACCTCTCTTTGGAAGCCAAAAAGAGGTGATGAAACATCAAAAGAGTAGAATCTTGTGTAAAATATGAGTATTTACCTGATTAAAGCTTCGGTGACAACAAAGGGGTATATATACCCTGAGGACAGCTGAGTAATGAGGAGCATTTCCTCCTCTGCTCCGTACATCCTCCTCTGATGCTTATCAAAGTATCAATTCTGTGAAATGAGTTCGCTAATTGCTGTCAGTCACAGTGTTCTGCCCACAGTGAACCTCTGCAGTAGAAGCATTGGGAGGGTGACTGACATATTCAATCTTCAGGTCTTCAATTATAGTCTCTCTCTTCCTCCTTCAGGACTTCGATCACTATCTTTCTTGTTCTTTATCCCTGCTCATACTCCTTCTGCTGCTCTTTTTTCTTTACTCCTCTGGCCTCACCTCTTATCACTTTCACCTCTTTCCTCTCCTTTCCACTCCATCATCCTGCCTCCCTTGAATTTGAACAGAAATGTGTATTCTCTGCAGTTTTTAAGGGATGCCATTGTGCATTATTCCCGTTATTCAAAAGAGGATAAAACCTTTTTTGGACATTGGCTGATTTGTTAAAAAGAGCGTCTGAGTGGACATTTCCCAAAGTAGTGGTTTACTGACATTGGAGGGCCCACATTACTCAGAGACAGGCTGTCATCTGTGATGATGCCCGACTGACTGAAGCATCCTACACATGTTGATGCCAGATGTTTTTCAGCCTGTTCAAGTCCACATTGCATACCATTAGCATTTAACCAGTCTCTTAACAACATTCAGCATTTGGAATGGCCTGTCGTGTGAATTTGGGCTAACTAGCCTGCCTTCAACTTTATGAATAGCATGCTAACAGTAGCACTTGTTCCAGTTAGATGTTACTTTTTCATTTTCTTTCAACACCTGCATCTGTGAGTCACTCCTGTGCACTCGTACAGAACAGGTGTCTATTTTTAACTTTTTCACATATTATGTTGCAGCTGAATCCTAAATTAAACTGACATCCATCTTTTTAATAATTATGTTTTTGACTAAATAAGTACTCAAAAAATCCATTAACACATTGTCTATATTCTATCTAACTATCTATTTTTTCCCCCAATTTCCCAAAGACCAAAACATCTTCAGATTTAATTTTTTTTTTTTTTTTTTCTTGGTTGTGTGGCTTTCGTCTTCCAAAACCTAAAAATATGAAATGACATTGTTACTACATGAGAACATAAAGATGGCAGAAAATGTTTAAACAATGATTTAAATGATTAATAGATCGAAACAGCTGGATTAACCTACTCATTAACTGACTAATCATTTCAGCTCCACTGTTAATGTAAATCTGATGTTTTCATTCACTGCAATACAAGAGGATCAGGGAGAGAAAAGTCAGTGTGTATGTTTGTGATAATTGCCTTCTAATGAAGTCATAAATCCATGCCTGCAGGCCTAGAAGATTGAGAGTGGTCGTATGCTGCAACTGCAAGCTTGCGTGTTTTATATATATATATATATATATGTATATATATGTGTGTGTGTGTGTGTGTGTGTGTGTGTGTGTGTGTGTGTGTGTTTGGGTTTAAGTTTGACATTGTGTGCACTATCCATCTGCATTTCTCTGTACTTCTCTCTGTATTAGCATAGCAATGTACGTGCATGTGCGAGTGTGTTACTCTCTCATAGATAGCAAATATCTAGCAGATCATAAATCAAAGTCAACAAGGTTGCAAACTCCCCAAGCAGAACAAAAGAGAATAGAGTTCAGCCAGGTCTTGCAGAAGAGAATAATAATTGTATAAAGATGCAGTCGTATGAATCAATCAGACTACTTAGCATTTTGCTGACTCATGCTTTGGTCTGCCACAAAAGCAGCACAGAAAACTGTTCAACCAATCCTGCACTGCAAAAAGACCAAATCAAATGATTTACTGGAGCTTCGTATTTAGACTTGATGTCCTTCTCTCTTTATTCTTTTTATTAAACAAAATTATTAAATAAAATAAATAAATAAATAATTTAAAAAATAGTATGAAGAGGAATATGGAAAGAAATACAGTATAAGCACATTGTATTCTGTCAAATATTCAGTTTCTAGTTCTGAGTTTTAAGCATCAGCTCTGTAAATCAACTGAGCAGGAGGCTTGCTCTTCTTTGTTGACCCCAGCTGTAATGTGCACCGTGCTCCTCTGAGTTTAGCGTGTTAGCATGCTAACAACTGCTACATAGCACTGAACGCAAAGTAACCTGAGGTCGAGGATAATGTCATTAACTCAGCATTTGGTCTTAAACCAAAGCTCTGGATAAAGTTTTGAGTCAATCAGTCTAATGGAGACATTTCAGGAAAAACTACATTTTTAAAAATTTCTATGAAATGACTTGTTTCAGACAGCAGGGTGACATAGTTCTATAGTGTACAAACACCGCTGTGTGAATCTGAAACACACTGAAGTCCATACTGAAGACAGAGTGTGACACGTCGGATGTGTGTGCTGTTTGATTCCTTCGTCAGTGTGCATCAGTTCCTCAGCTCTCTCGCCCATTTTTCTTCATCTCAGTCTCGCTCTTCCATCTCTTCCTGGCTCTAATGACATCATCCATAAATATAGTTAGACAGTCATGCAGCACTTCACGAGACAAATGTGTATGTGAATGTGTGTGCTAAGTATGTGTGTGTTTAAGTAATGTTGACACTGCAATAGACAGATAAACCCACTCACTAGTTCATTATAATGACAGATAACTGCATTGTGTGTGTGAGTCTGTCAGTAAACTCGAACACACACAGATGGAGACGGGGCACACAGCACCATATTTGTCAGTGTGTAGTTGTAACAGTAGTGATTGTGACAAACTTCATTTCTGTATCTGTGAGTGCTGTTAGCGACTGTTAACACTGGCATGGTGATGTCAACGTGTGTGCACGCATGTGGATGCTAACACATGTCACCTACATCATACACCCACACATATATGGAGATGTGTTGATGAACATTAATTTCATGAAAATGCAAGTTTACTAATCTCCAATTCTAAAATAAAGAACAAGGAAAAAGAAAAGGGGAATATGAACTTCTAATACATTTGCATCCCTTTGTGTAATAAGCTACCTCAAGCATTTTCCAAGGCATCTCTGAGCCCTCAAGTCATGCTGGGAGATGTAGTTGTCAGATCCCCAGTAACACCTAATGCTTACCGCTCCCACCTGGAAGTTATTCTCACAATCCATTGTAATTTCTGCATGTGTAAAATGTGATGCATTGCATTGTGGGACTTTTAGCAGAAAATACTGAACATGGCACTACTTTTCTTCACTGCATTTTCTGAATTTTTGAGGGCACTGTATATTCATTTTTAATTTGTTGCACACCAAATTTAGGATCATTTTAGCAGACTGTATAGTTGATAGTGAGTGATTTTCAGCACAGCCTTGACTCTAATGTTAGCTCTGCATCTCTACTTGACACACAAAAGGCACATTATTGCCGACTTGTAATCAATAGCTCTGTGCAGCAGACATAAACTCGTATTAACCGCATCATTTAACAATACAGACTAACAAGCACATGTTTCAGATGGCCTGTATTGGCTGAATCCAGGTTACTGTACTGTTTGTGCAAACACTTTTGGGCTGCTCATATAACTTCTGCTGAGTTGACATTCAACATCATTTTCTACAACCTTGCTACTACATACAAACGACGTGTTGAAATAAAGCGCCGCCAATTAGTTCATGAAGTTCAATGACCTTGTGTAATTCCCCCTATCTCCACCCACCTTCAAACAGAGTACAGGTCCAATCAACCAGAAGGGCTGACAACACAGCGCCTTTAATGTAGGACTGAATGCATAATGTACATTTTACATATATGATGTTTACATATATATATATGTATATTCATTAATGTCAGGTCAATGTCACAATATGTACATCCAGTACATGTCAGAGTATGAATTTAAGGCATACCTTATGCACATTTCATATAATGTGTGTCAGCATGAAGCAGGGAAATCCTCCTGAGTTGAATACCCAACGCTGTAAGTGAAGAAAGAGCAGATTCCTGCTCATGAGGCTGTGGTGATTATTTCTGAGGCCTTATATTGTTTATTGATTGGATCTCTTGCTCCCAGTGTCAAAGTAAATCCAAATTCTCTCAGATTTTCATACGTTGCAACCTTAAAGTTCGACATACGATTTAGCATTTCGAATTAGCAATTTGTTCACAAGCTGTCTCGACAGTGCTGACTTTTGAGGAAACGGAGAGTGGAAATTTAGCTTAGTCGTGAAGCTTCATACAGTTTTTTTTTTTTTTTTTTTTTTTTTTAATATCCTCTGTCAAAGTACAAACTTTTCCTCAAGAGTTTTGCAGACAGTTATGAGCCGATGGTTTAAACACATCTTTTTAAAAAAGGGCGAACTTATTGTCCAGTTAGCGACTGAGTCAACGTGTTGACAGCAAGCTGCACGCTGCAAGCTTTTTTCCCCTCTTTCTTTGTCCTTTTCCCCTCTTGAATGAAGGGTACTGTCCTGAGGATGAAATGCGAGGTGGGAGCAAAAGTCCCAGTAAAGAGAAAATAGAGTTAACGCACCAGCTACATTGTTTACCCAGTGACCCCTGAGTACTCCTGACATCTAGTAGCACTTTTTGGCAAAAGTTTTTTGTTTTTCTGGTGTGAATGTCATGGCTTTGGGTTTTAGTTGAGTTGCTTAGTTGTTTCTTCTCATGCGTCATGTTTTGTTGGACTTCCTGTCGTTGTGTCTTTCACGTCCTTATGATTGCAGATCTTTTTTAAACCGCCAAACGTAACAGTCAACTTCCTCTCTGCTGTTTGTTTGCATAGCTCTGCCCACCTCCAACCTGGGCAGATGTGTAATCAGCCAGAGTCGATAACACATGTGCAAAATACATGCGACTGCAGGGCCTTAGGGAATCGCTTGTAACGAATTCTGAGAAACTAATAACACAGTCTAGCATTTAATACATCAACCATATGGCCAAATCAAACAGAAGAACATAAGAAGAATGGATGGAGGGATGATGGAGGGCTGGAAAAACATAATGACGAATCATTCATTTCCCCAAATGACAGCATGTATTTTTCATTAAGCAGCTGACTTCATAATTGAGGGGAGATGGTGATTGTTAAGTCAAAATACTTCACCATTACAGACACTTCAGTTCTGCTCACTGAGTATAAATATAATATGTAATTTAAAAAAATGTGGAAAGGAAAAGAAACAGACAGACAAAAATACAATGAGTTAGAGTGAGGCTGAGAAGGAATATAAGCCTAATGTAGCATGAGACGTTCTGGAAGGTGAAAGAGCTTGATAGATGTACTACTTACTGCAGGGCAACAGCACAAGTACAACACCAGGTGAAACATGCAAACACTTCATGGACAGGTTTTTACTGAGTGTGTGTGTGTGTGTGTGTGTGTGTGTGTGTGTGTTAAATTTTGTATTCATATAAGTGTGTTTGATCTTTAATCTTTTGACACATTTTGGCCTAAATATACATCCGTTTTGTATACAATGCACTATGAGTAGATTTTGATATACTGCTACAATATATTTTAGGCATACTTTGTAACCCTTAATGTGCAGACTCACCTAATTTAAGAGATCTCTCACACAGATACTGAACACACACACACACACACACACACACACACACACACACACACACACACACACAGAATACATGCAGGCTTTACTTCAAGTGATTTATCAGTGATGACAACGTGCTTCCAGTAGCTTCTAAAATGTCCCTTTCTGTCTCTGGAACATTGTGTAGTGTAGCATGAAGTGTGTGTGTGTGTGTGTGTGTGTGTGTGTGTGTGTGTGTACATACGGTATACTGTGTATGTGTGCATGTGTGTATGTTTTCTGGCAAATTGGCATGCATGTTCTACTCTAAGTGTTTCATCTTATGTGTAAATACAGTGCTGTTGGCAAACATGCAACTGTTAATGGCTTTGCATTAAAGCATCAGTGTGTTTGAGTGTGACAACTGTGAGCTTTATCACAGGGTAACACGCTCCCATGCAGGTTTGAAGCAACATTTCTCACAGCGTTTTACTTTCATTGCTTTTTTCCCCTCACACACACTCTTTCGTAGCTCTGCTCTTTGCTCCCTCTCCTCACACTCTGCCCCCTGGAGAGCATATTCTGCACCAGCATTTCCCACTGTTTACTGTGTGTGATAGATGGGGGATTTTCAGACTATCGGGCAGAAAAAGAGAGTCTGCAGCAGTATCACATCTGATTACTGTGAGGGCTGATATTGGTTGACGGCTCATGGACTCCTGCCAGAACGTTGATACTGAGATCTACAGGCGTATTTTGAAAGTGGAAGCTTTTCACCAATATGGTACTTTCAAAGTTCAGGACCTACATTTCATGGAATGGAAGTGAGGATGATGGGATTTAGATTAATTTGGGACGAAGCCGCAAGCTTCTCTGAAGTCCAGCTATGTGAAGTACAATCAGTAAAATATTATAGGCCAGTCTACTATAAATATAAAATGCACTTAGTGGATCACTCAGTTGGGATTAACAGAGCAGTTTCTAAGAATGTTTGGTGCCACCTTCACAGTGTTCTAGTGTGAATGTTCCTGGTGTCACCTGTTCAGTTTGGAACACACAAATCAAACGTCCCATAACTATCACTGAAGTGCAAATTAGCCTTTTTCTGAGTTAGCAAACGTTTATGCGTATCAGATATTATTATACATTCTTGCAGTGTCTCTATATATGACATGGTTAGTAAAGACTTCAAAAAAGGATAGAAGTCAATAGGTATAAATATAATACTGTGATGGAGAAACACTAAGATTGTAATGTCATGTAGAAGAATGTAACCTGTAATCTTCCAATACCAAGTTAACAAATTATGGTCAGCTTAAAAGCTGGTAATATTAGTGGTTAGAGAATAATGCAAGTTCATATAAATGCTGAATATTGCTACTTGATTTCAAACAACTTGGCATTTTTATCATACGACCGGTTTGCTAACTCAGTCTAACAATTAAATCTTGGAAATCTTGTATTTTGTATTTCAGGCCATAGAAAGAAACAAGGGTTTAGAGTCAGACAATGAGAGCAACCAGATTGCAGAAATAACAGCATTTGACATTAGAAGCCCAACCATCCAGTCATTACCATCCGAGACCTTGTATTTTTATGGAAGACGGTTTCAGGAGAACTCATGGCTTCATTACAGCCCTTTGTTAAAGGGGGTGCTGTGCTATTATTGCTCAGATGTCATATTTTGCAAGGAATGCAGATCCTGCTTTCGCATCTGTTGTATTTGAAAACTGGGAGAAAGCTATGGAAAGGTTTAGAGTAAAGCCCAACCCCTCAATCTGAAAGTGTCACGTGCACAAAAGAATCGGAAAGAAGAGGCCAGAGAAAACTTCTGAAAGACTCTGGGTGGAATTCAATATTTGGTGAGGCAGCGTGAAGCTTTGAGAGCTAAGAAGTTGAGTCCCTGCCAGTAGTGCAATAGCCTTCGATCATTGCTGGGCCACAGGACATCATTAAAGTAGAGCAAGAGTCAATATCCCTTTGTAGTATCGACAAAAATCTTGATTCCACAGGGGAACTGATTGGATTTTATTCAATAAAAAATGCAACAGGTGATGGAATCGCAAACATGCTCCAGCGACGGGATCTTCCATTTTCACGGTTAAGAGGGCAGACCTGTGATCAGGCAGCAAACAATAGTTTGAAGTCAGCCCTGATGTATTACCAGCTTCAATTAACATGGATCCTCATTAGTGTGATTAGTGCAAGTGTGTGCATTTTAGCCTTGTGACTTCCTCCTGTATGAGTCGCCTGGGAGCTCTCTCTCTCTCTCTCTCTCTCTCTCCCTCTCTCTCCCTCTCTCTCTCTCTCTCTCTCTCTCTCTCGCCCACCAAACACACACATACTCTTTATTCTAATTGCTCTTCCATTTCTCTTTTGATATTGTGTTTCAGCACACCTTGCTTCTCTGAGAGTTGAGATTCTCGTAGGGATGATCCCACGTGACGTCTTGTTGACTAACAACCACACAACTTCCACTTCAGGGTAAACCATTTTGACAAAGTGCATGTGGACGTGCCAGTCACTTTGCATTACTTCGCCTCTCAGTAGCACTCGTTTAAACGGCTCCGGGTATTTTGTTTGCTACCTTAAAGTAACGGTTATTACACTGCAGCTAATTTGGCAGCCTTTAGATCAAGCGCTAATCTGACAGCTGCTAACTGGATCATAAGCATCTGGATTTTTACCACAGCTCAGTGAAAATACATGGCAACGGTGGCAATTTATTTTTTCATTGTGAGGAATTATTTAGGTGAGGAATCAGGAGGATGAAATAAGCTTGGGGGAAAGGGGTCCAGGTCAAGAACACTCCCAGCTGTTAGAGTAACAGCACAGTCTTCTGGGGAACTTCAACAACACCAGCACGGAGACGTCAGCAGGTTGTCTGTTCTGGTGACGCGCTGGTCCAGAGATGACACACATGCTCAACTGAGCAAACTTATGGAAATTGATTTCGATGAGGTTAGTAACCTGACATAATGTTTCGAGTGAAATGTCATACAAAACCCGTTGTAGCATAGCAAATGTGCCATGTGCGGTTACATTTCGACTCAATGACTGTAACAAATTGCACATTTTCTTCGGACTGGCTCCATCACATCCTTACCTTCACATGTATTTCTCTTGACTCAAATCAATAACACAGAACTTTATCATACATATGCGGGAATAACTGGTTTAAACCTAAACCTGGTAAGTAACAACTGGCATAGACTGATGTGCATGTTTCGACTTGCTAAAACGTAAAAATCCAGAGTATCTGTATGTTTTTCTACATTCTAAACAGTTAGCTCATTAATATTTGGATGTACGTTTGTACTTTTTTCTAATTATTGGCTGCTTGTGTGCTTACTTGGATTAAGGATCGTCATGGTTGGATGGACGTGTTTCACTGGATATCTTTAGTCTAAGACAAGGTTAAATCTGTGAACCTGAAAGAGAAAGAGAGGTGAAGAGGCATAAATCTACTATAAAAGGATTATATCAAAAGTAGTCTGAAAGCTCCAGACAGGGTTAATGAGAGCTGAGCAGTGAAGCATCGTAAAGTACATGAAGCAGACTGATTTAGTTTCTAGCACATCCTGCTTATTAAGCTTTTCTTCAAAGGCTGTATATATGCACCACTACCACGTGACCCGCAGCATCACGTCGAGCATTTAAAAGACACCAGACAACAGTTTATCCAAACTGTCACCATTTGTTGGTTTAGTATAGTTTGCTGAGCATCACTGCGGTTTCTAAGCAACAGTTGTGAAATGGAACAAACTAAAACTTGTGCATTTCTATTTTGTTTGGGTGTTTCCTGTTGAAGGAAGCTTTTATTTATGCTTATCAATGTAAATGTGTCTGGATTCTGCAGTTACAAGTTCCACTGAGGGAAAATGTTTTGCTTAATAAATACAACAAAACATAGAAAGATTAAGATAAAACTATAAATGATCTACCAAGCTTTCAGTAAAACATGGAGAAACATTATCCGTTTTTGTTGGCAGTTTATAGAGTTAAGGTATTTCCCACTGCAGTTGAAGGCATGTTGCACCCCACATGCACTGAAGGATGAAAGAATTGTGCATATCTGACGAAAATGACACCGTTAGCCGACTCAGTCAATGTATGTGACGTTCCAACCAGTCGGACATCAGTCCAGCTGGGGATAACTGGTCTGTGGATGTGTATCTAGGGCAGCCTGTTATCAGGACACCAGAGACAGAAACAGCGCTTCAACTGTATTTGTCTTTTTCTCCCTGATGAGATCTCTCCACAGAGGCTGAACTAAAAGTTAACACATCTTTTACACTTTGGGTTTGTACTGTTGTAAATTTTGGAGAAATGGAAACTAAATGCTGCTGTAGCCAGATTTTGAGGTTTGGAAAATACTTACACAACCCGTGCAACAACTAGCAGCGCTCTCTAAAACACTGCAGGCGAGTTGAGTTACGGTTCGATAAGTTGCCATCAGACCTATAAAGACATGCCACTTTAATAGAATCAAACCTTTTCCATGAAACAAACTCTCATCATTTGTTTTGCCTTTCAGCAAACGAAAACATCCACTTCTTGATCATTAAATGCCTTTGGAAAAATAATCCATCTGTCGCAGGACATAACAGGCTGTCTCACGACTTTATCTTACTTCCGTCCTTCAGATGCTTGGCTGTGAACATACTGCTGAAATCCCATAACTTGTACTTGGCAGCCATACAGTTCAAGGCTGCTATAAAACTGTTGCTTGATAACATTTGTTCAAAGATCTACACAGCGATACCAACTGCAGCAGCACTGAAGAAAAGCTGGATGTTTGCAATGCCTTGTTGTTAAGCTGTCTCAGAAGCTAAATAACTTTACACAGTGTGTTTTTATATGGACGAATATGCTGCAAAAGCTGTGTAATAGAGTCCTATTTCCTGCAATTATTAACTGAAACATCACATGCCCTGTAGTGTACACGTCCCTCCTGTTATACTGACCCTGTGGCAAACTGCTTGTTTTGTCCACTGTTCACTCACACATGCAGTTGTGCATGCACATACATTATTAAGTGACTGAGGAAGCTTTTGTGGCCTTGGACCAATGTTACAACACTATTTTCATTAAAGATCAGACATCAGTGCACACGTGTGGATACACACAGACACGTGCTCAAATGCATGTATGCAGTGGAGGAAGAAATAAAATTAGAGGAAGGAAATTGAAATAAAAATGTACTCATAATACAACTCTGAACCAACCATGTTTACTGACAGTTTTATGAAGTGTTCCTGAGTTCATGTAGTAACATCCTTTATCCAGTCATGTGTTCACAAAGTGGTGAACCTCTCTCCATCCTTGCTTGTGAGCGACTGAGCCTTTCCAGGATGCCCCTTTCATATCCAATAATGATACTATCACCTGTTACCAATCAATGTGTTTACCTGTGGAATGTTCCAAACAGGTGTTTTTGGAGCATTCCACAACTTTCCCAGTTTTTAGTTGCTCCTGTCCCAACTTGCCTGAAATGTGTTGCAGCATCAAATTCAGACAAAGTAAGACATTAAATATATTTGTGCTGTTTTCAACTGAGTGTTTGTCAAAAAGGATTAGCAAGTTATCACATTCTGTTTTATTTATGTTTCACACAGCGTCCCAGATCAGATTGGAATCAGAGTTGCACAAAAAATGGCCTGTTTCGTTAATGGCTGAATCGCTGATGTTACATTATTGGATTATGACTATGACTTATGACTTATGACTAAGCACTGATGTATGAGCAGCACCACTTTATATAGAGGATAGCTGTACCAAAAATAAAAAAAAAGAAAATCCTGAGAGAGGATGTATTTTTGAATCAATCAGCAGCCGAGGGCGTGCAAGCAGGAGGGAAAAGTGTGCTTGCAGTGGACACCCGCATATGATCAGATTTGAAACATTCAGGTAACCAGACTTCTGTTATCTGTCACTTGTTTAAATGATGAACTCTGTGAGGTGTATGAAGCATTCATTCATAACATCATGCACAAGTGTTTGTTAAACAAGACCAATAGTGAAACAATCTAACTGATTTATGTTAATTTCACCTGCTAAAATCCCTCACTTAAACTTTAATTAATATCAATATTTTAAGTGGATCAACTGTTTATCAGTTGTAAACACATCAATTAGGACTTGGACTTGACTTTGGACTTCATAGCCAGGACTGGAGGCTTATGTAATTGTGAAGGGCCGAGTTGTGAAGGCAGCGTCAGATCTTCAGCGAAGGAAGGCAGGAGGAGTGACAGCAAGACAGACGGACTGAAATTGAAAGTCACTGACAGCTGAAAGGGAAAGAACAACAATTAAACATAGATGATGTTTGTAGGAATGACATCCGTCTGTGATTTCATCCTTGATTGCTGGGTGTGTGTGTGTGTGTGCGTGTGTGTGTGTGTGTGTGTGTGTGTGTGTGTATGTATAGGAAGGAGGAAAGAGCCTGGGCGGAGGACGGGATACATTTGTGCGAGTTAGTTGTGGATAAAAGCCTGACACGAGGGGGATTGTTGAGGCGTCATGTTATCTGCCAGACACCAAGCTCACGGCAAACCACTGGCTGTCTGCAACGTGCCTTTGAATTACACTGGGGGCCCACAACACGACCGAACAGACTGCGGAAAGATTAGACATCACACGCGTTAATGAACGTTCACACCTTATTTTCCTGGTGTGGCGGAAGGAACACACACAGGGGGTTTGCTTGTTTTTTTTTTTTTTTTATATATTTTTTTTTTTGCAACGTGCGCTCAAAGCTACAACATCTTGGATATCTCCTCAAGGCGGCTGAGAGAGAGCAGAGTGACATCAGATTAAAATGCAGTGATTCATGGATGCTATAGCACCTGTCTGTGTCGACAGAGTATTGGAGTCTGGCAGGCAGATGAAATGCTTCTCTCTTAAGTTAATCATGTAAAACACACAAACTCTGTGGCAACTTCAGCGACACTGTCAGCTAAATGGATCAAGCCACTTCACTGCAGTGACTTTTTTTCAATATAGTATACGTATATAATCTTCTTATGCAGAACCATGCCTTAAAGCCACATTTGCAATAATTCTATGAAAGCATATTCACTGATTTCCTCGTCTCTGTACACTTGACAAATACATGTCAGATATTCACTTTTAGCTGTTTTTGTCTTTCCACCACCTCCTGAGAGACACTTCTGTGTCTTCAGCTGCTAAATGCTCCTCCTATACTAACTTAATGTGCCTGCCATGTGTTGTGGAGTCAGACCAGTTTCAATGAATGTACACAGAAAGGATTCACAAACGTATTTCAGGACCCTCTCCACAATCATGACTTGATTCACAAATGCAGGCAATTATCTGCAGCCAATCAGGCGGCCTTTTGCTTTTCAGCCAATGATCACATCACACACACAGTCATTGATTGAAAGGTGTGAATTAATGTGGTCACATGGAGTTATGTGTATATATAGCTAACTTGTTAGCTAATGCTAGTGTTAGCGCCATGTCACATGGCATCACTAGGTTTCACATCATCACATAACAGAGCAATCATTCAAAACTCTAATATATTTAATGCTGCTCAACAGGAGAGTTGTCACTCACCTGCAGAGAGCAGCTACCAGACTCCATGTAAAGGTTGACCTGTGGGTACATGTATCGCCACGTGACCACATGAAATGATACCCTCAAATCTAGGCTTACGTCACTGGCTGAAATGGAAGGAGCCATCTGATTGGCTACATGCTACACACACAAAAAACACAACTGCAGTGAAGTTCACTCAACAATGAGTTTATTAACAACAATAACATCCAAGTATGTTTTTTAGCAAATATCTTTAAATGCTTATATTGGATTTGGTTTACATTTATATAGAGCGGAAACTGTTTGTGTGCACTGAAAAATATTTATGTCGAGAAAAATAAATCTATAGAAATCCTGATATCCACAGTTTCACAGTTTGTTGCTGGATGGTAGACACTGAACAGAGAATAAAACCAAAACAAACAGGGTTCCTCACTATGAGTGACCCCTCTCACATTACACAAAGTAATTTGATCCTCCGTGAATAGAAAAAGATTGAAAATCGCAGCTTTAAAGTGGTCAGCCATGTGTTCTACAGCTCCTGTAAATGAGAACTTGTATTGATTAAAAATCAAAAGGCCAAAAGGTGGAACCCACATGGCCCCAGTGAGAGCCCACTGCTGCCAAATTATTTCATACTGTATTATTAATAAGAGGCTGCGGGTAGCTGAGATGCAACCACAGTCTGATTCATTAATGTGTCCAAAGAATGCAACTTGTTCACCGTCTGACTCTAGATTATTAGGATACAATTTGGCCAGTTTTACTGTGGCGGTAACACCTGAACTGATCATACATGTAGTACTTAAAGTAGAGCACAAACTGCCCTAAACCCCTCGGTTTGGGCTGCAGCCGATGAAGGGGTTTCAATGTTCGATGGAGATCATTAATTCTGCAGTCAGTATCAGGTTTTTGCACACAAATTCCGTGGAAATTCAGTTTGTGGTGACATAAGAAAGGCTGCACCTTCTTGGGAGCATTATTAAACGTCATACAATGCACACACACACACACACAGATGAATGAACCATACACAAACCAGTCACGTGGAGTCAAATTAAACTGACTGGACATGAAACCATCCTCCCTCCATGCGTTCCTTTATTTCTAGCGTTCGATCTCTTTCATCACGACAGTCGATCCCTCCTTCCTTCCTTATTTAATTACTTCCTTTCCGACTTGATTCTCCTCTCCTCCTTTCCTTTCTTCCTTTATTTTTCCTTTGGGCTTCATGCCCACGCAATGCTTTTAATCTGGTGATTGAGAGGAGGAGACAGATTAGTTCTAAAATAGTCTGCCATTTAAATATCATCTTTGATTTTGAAATAGGTTGCCGTTTAATTATCCTCTTCTCCCGTTCCTCTTCTCTGTGTGCCTCTCATTGTGCAAAGAATAAATAAAGGCAGAAGAGTCTAAATATGTCTGCAACATACCAATTATGCTGCATAGTCACATACAAACCAGGGAAGTGTCATCAATAACAGATGTTTCCTCTTTATTGCAGCCTGTTCCCACCTAATAAAATTATACCTGTTCATGGGAGGCCTTTAATCAGTGATGTGTAAGGATCTCACTCAGCATCAACAAAACATATTATCATTACATACCTCTTAAGAATCCCACATATTCCAAATTAAATAAATGACACTTTGCTGAACTCTGTCTTCAGTTTATGCAGCTATAACTGTCGAGCGATTGTAAACTTTTTGATGTCACCAACCTCCAGATAGACCTACATTAAGACCTCATTACACTTTGTCCCAGGGATGCCATATGGGAGGGTCGTGTTGCTGATCTGCAGTGAACTATATGACTGTCTGTAGTGTATGCATGGTGTGACATGGAACACAATGATAATGACTTCTGAATGAAATTACCATTAAATTAAAGTATTCCTCATTTTAGGACGGACCCCCTGTAGCTCGCTAATACACTCTGAATTGCATTATACCACTAAACTAGCATTACACATTTTAAATAGCCTAACAATAGTTTCTGAGACAATGACCCAGCTCTCCCCGAACCAAAGAAAAAAGATGGATCACATGCAGAAGAAAACATGCTGGCCTCTGTCCTTTGCCAAAACATCTGGATGATATTCTAATTTGCTGTGTTTTCCTTTGTATGAATGTGTTTTAAAGCTGCTCTGTCTGCAGGCTTTTTAACAACCTGCTGATTTCAGTAATGAGTTCATCTGAGCTGACGGGTACAAGCCTGCACGCCTTACACTATTTGAAATCAGAGAAATAACATTCAATTTCATTTTTTCTATATTTTCAACACTTCCTTTTAAATTTTTTTTTACCTCTTTCCATAATGGAATCAAGGAAACAGGAGGGAGCATGGGGAGTGAACTGTGGGGGTGCTGTAGCTTCAGGGACTGGCTTCACACCGGTTTTCTGCTTCTATGGTTGATAACTGCTGACAACTGGGCAAAAAAAAAAAAAAAAATCTCTTCTTGTATGTATATGTATAGGGCAACTCACTCAATAAAAGCTTGAACTAGTGGAAAAAATAGCTTGACATTTTGGGGAATGTGTTATCCATTTCTGTGCAGAGGGTTTGATGGAAAGAATCAATACCACTCTCATGTCTGAGAGCTGGAGCCAGGAGACAGTTTGCTTAGCCAAGACTTACTGTCACTATGAAGTTGCCTGGCAAACAGCGGAGACTGTAGGAAGTCCTGTGCGTGACCAGTGGTTGTCAAGAAACAGATGTATCACATAATTTGCTGTAAAACCACCATCTGTTTTTTCCTTTTGTATATGGAGAAAGGTAAACAAGACAAAGAGTCTAAGTTTGTCTAAGTGTTGTCTAGGTATGAGGACGACACCATTAAGCTGGTGGAATGTTTACCATCTCAGTTAAGCACGTTAACATGCGTGTTAGCACGAAACACAAAGTACAGCTAAGGCTCATGGGAACCTCATTAGTTTTTACAGGGATTTGGTCATAAACCAAAGTAGTAAAGATCAGGTCACAGCACAATTAAGGGATGACTGTTGCCCTCAAACAATTGAAACCACAAATTTGAACCTCCTGGTGGTGTCAGAGTAAAAGTCATACACACACACACACACACACGCACACACACACATGCACACACAGACACAAAGTATTTCATATTCCAGTGGTGCACATAAGTTAATTTTCAGACTGTGCCTTTGTGACCCAGACAGCAGCACAGATACATGGATGTGCCTAAAGCAAGCAGGAAAACTTGGCATTGGTCCGGCTCGCAATACAAGCAATCCAGATTGTTACTGTTGTTCTTTTATACTGTCTTTAAGCAGTGCAGCAAGTCAGAGTGGATTCTCACATCTCAGCATAATAAAACCCAAGCACAGATCTCATATGTGACTCTCGACCCTGATGCACAGTCACCTGTCAAAGATGACCACAGAGACCTTTCCCCCCCAGCCAGGTGTTGACCCGTGGATGCAGACAGCTAATTGGGGGCTCAGCAAGGGACTGTGAGTTAGAGCTTCATTATCTGCCATGCAGGACGCTGAAGCAGAGGACAAAGAGGAAGACTGTGTTTATTAAGACCACGCTATGTGTGTGGTGACAAAAAAAAGGTTATATGCACCGCTGCTTATAGCATTTAAATACTTTAGGTTTCGTTTAGGGACATTAAGAATAATAAGTTCTGCATTCTGCGCAGAACAAATTTCATTCCATCTCATACAGACATGAGGTAGGATGATTCATCCCAACATCAATGCTTTTAGTGCTGGTATTAAAATTAACATTCAGAAAATGCTGTCAACATCATCATCTGTCTTCACTCTGACTTTTGTTTAAACTGAAACTTTTGCATGAGCTAAACTTTGCACAGTTTAAGACACAAAGGGGAGACAAAGTCAGAGAGACAGAGACGGAAAGTAAAAGTGACAGTGAGAGGGAGGAGGAGACAGACGCAGAGATATCTTTAGTTTGGACAGACTGCACTCACTTCCACTTGTATCCTCCATCCTGAATCTGTTTCCCTCTGGTTTTCTCCCAAGAGCTGACAAGTGGAAACAAAGGAGAGACTGACACTGACAGCAACACAGCAGGGGGCTGGATATGAGACCACGCAGTGTCTGTATAGGGATCTTTCGTTTGCTAAGCCCTTTTAACATGTCACACTGTAACTCTGAAAGTTAAACTTTTTCAGTTCTAAATGAGAGATGGTTGCTATGTGGGACTTTCTTTATTGGACTGGAATCGAGAAAATCCAGATAATTTCAGGACGCAGTTACAAATTTCTCTGCTTGACATAAGAAACCTTGGCTCAAGGTTCATTACTTGCTTTTACCTGAGCCTTCAACCTCAGTTCATAGTCTCTCAGTGGAAGAAGTTCCATTTAAGTCATCACGTTACTTATATGTAACTTCTAGTCACAGGATATCAGGCAGTTGTATGTGGGCTAGGAGATGGCAACGCCTGTCTCTGTTCAAGGACGGTCTCGGTCCCTGGCATTGGGTGTGAATGTCCTCCTTGCTCTTCCTTCGTCCAGCCACTCCTGGTCATTGACTTCCCTGTAAATGGCCTGACCCATTTGATCTGGTCCTCACAGACAGCTGATGGGTCCTGGCTCCTTTGTACTTTTCCTTACTGTTGTTGCATCATACAGTTTTCCTCTTTGAGTCAGGTCCTGTCTTTGTGGGGTGTCAGCAGAGATCTTGTGGTGTCAAATGGTTCATAAGTGCTGAAGTCTTGTGACTGGTTACAAGCTCCAAAAGCATGGCCACATAAGTGAATCCCAGTGCAATGCTTGGGATGTATGTGATGACAACTGAGCTATCTCCATTATAAAAGAGAAAACTCTACTGAGTGAAGACAGCAACATGCAGCTGAAAGCTCTGGAAAATGCTATAAGTTTCTCAAGTAAATTGCAGTGCTAAATGTTGCAGGTAGCACACAATATCCACCCATCCATCCATCCATCCAAGCAAGGTGGTCCTGATGCCCCCCTCCTCAACCATGTTCTTCAGCTCTCCATGGAAGATCCCAAGGTCTCCCTATAGGACCCTATAGACCAGGTCAATGTGTTCTGTGTCTGCCACAAGATTCCACCAAGTTGGACATGCCTGGGATATTTCAGCAGGGAGCCATCCAGTGCTGTGGGTACCTTCAGGATGTCTGCCGCTAAGGGTAAGCCCAGCTACCCTGGGAAGGAAACTAAGTTCAGCTGCTTGCATTACGACATTTTGGTCTTTTGGTTACCCAAACCTCATGGCCACAGGTGGGAGTTGGAAAATAAACTGACTGCTACATTGAGAGCTCAACCTTCACTTGAGGAAGCAACTCACTTCCAACACAAAATAGGCAATTCAGCATTGAACAGTGTAGCTTGGCTTCAGTCATGGAGGTGCTGACTCACATCCCACTCGTCGTACTGAGCTGCAGCTGGTGTTCATGACCTGATAAAGGAGAGATGACATCCTGAGGTCACCTGAGCAAACCCTGGCTTAGCCAAACCCGATGGAAAAAAATGTCTTTCATGGTTGACACATTTGTGTAATTCCTTTCTAAGGAATTTCAAAGCAGAAGTGTTGTATAATAAATGCATCAGTACATGAACACCTTGGGAAAACATTGATTGGCTGCTTACATTCATTAGGTATGAGGTTAAATTTTAAGAACTTGTGTAAACTTTTGAGAACTTGCTGCAATACCATTTTTCTTAACTTATTTTGCTTCCTGTTCCATGCTCGGGTCATGTACAGAGCCAAAGTGATCTTCCCTCTCATCCACCCAGGGGCGTCTTTCACTATTTCCATGTGGTGGCTCAAAAGTAGCAGAGACGTGACCTTTTATGACACTAAACATTCATCTAGAATAGCTCAACAATAAAGTCGAAAGCTCCTCAACTGTTCCAACATGAAAGGGATTGATTGAGAGGAAGAGAGACAGAGGGAGACATTTCAAAATGGATTCAGCAGAGTTGGTAAATTGATGGATTTTGTCTAGCTCAGTGGGACCAATAGGAGTGCAACAGCAGAGGTCCATGTAGTACTTAAGGCAGACCAAAACAGACACTGACACTAATTGGATATAGTGGGTGTGCCGCCATACAGAACTAGGCCTGGCTTGTGTGCCAGTGTCTGTCTTTGTGTTTTCATCATGATTGTCACAGGGGTTCATTTTGGGACAGCAGTTTGAAGCCTTTTTCATTTATCGACTTGGAATAAGAATAAAAATGCAATTGATCCCATGCTATGGTCTTGCTGTGTGTGTGTGTGTGTGTGTGTGTGTCTGTGTGTGTGTGTGTGCGTGTGCACCTTAGAGGGAGGAAGAGATTTATGAAATAAAGTGGCCGAGTTTAAGAGACATGAGTAATTCTGAACCTCTGAGTCTCATCTGTATGATTAATGCTTGCCGTCAGCCTTTTGGCTGTTCACTTTCAAAAGCAGAGAAACTATTTACTTTCCTAAAGACTGTGTTCATGGCATTTTTGCTTCACAGGGCAATTAAAAAGAGTTAGTAGTGACAAGAAAGGTGGGCGAAGGAAAGGCGAACATGCTTCATGCAACACAGACTGTGTGCAATATTTGAAGTCTTGGCTTTGCATGCAGTGCAGTGCTGCTGTCATGGCATGTTGAGACAGCTGACATGTTACATACTTCTGTGCGCCAATCACTTGAATCAAAATTGGACTGTTTGAGTTTCGAAGTGTTGAACTCTTCACATGCAAGGACGTTTAATACCAAATTTTAACTTTTAAATGTTGCTTATTAGTCATGAATATTCAATGTAATCCTTTTCAACAATTAGAATTTACATCAAGCTGCATCCTCCCTGATTTCCTGTACAAGTTATACATATTTATTTTATATTGCCTCAGAGAAATTCCATTAATATACTGCTTAAGCGTAACTTAATGGAGACCACCACTGGAGATCAGGGTTCACATCTTCAATTTTGCATGTGGTTTAAGTAACGATACTTTAGATAAGATTTTGGACAGATCGTGATTAATGAATTAATAATTTTTTTTTTTTACATTTAACTAAGATGCCAATCTTACCTAACTTTTACTAGGTGTTCTATTTGGTATAGGCTTCGCTGTGTAAGAGCTGATTGGGTGTATCGTCCTTTCTTTCCTGCCACTGTGCGTGTGTACAGTTGCCTCTCTCAGGTCTGCATGTTCAGTATAGAACACTGTCTGGACACGAGCTCCAGTCCTACATGAAGGAGTTCAGGCACTCTGAAGCTGTCTGCTTGTGCCCCGCCAGTCAAAACAGCAGATCCTCACCCCCACTGAGAGACTTGAGACTTGAGATCTGAGGGGTATCACAATGCTGGCAGAATAGCCGCACTTGCTTGCAGCCTCGTAGGTGGGGATGCTTACGACCAGTAGTTGTTGTTCACACGTCCCCCACTGCGGTTTCACAGAGCTCCGTCCCTTTGTAGAGGTAATGTTTTTCCAATTTGGCAGGAAAGAAAACTTTTGTGACTGTGCATATACTTCAGGATAAACTTGTTAGTGATGGCTCCTAGAGGGCTACGCCTATACTCATAGAATCTGTGTTAAAGTTTTGAGTGCCTAAACTTAACCATAAAAACATTCATCACATTGATATGAACATTTTGTGACTGGAAAGATATATTATTGGAAATGTTTCCCCATTATGTTGATTAAAAAAAAAGGAAAAATAATCCAGGTAGTGTTACATTTGCTGTTGTAAATTAGTAGATATGTAGGTAAACATATAAATAGAATAAAAAAAAAAAGATACACTGCAATTATGCAGCCTCTCACCATAAAGGGAAGAGATGCAGCAGGGTGACGGTGACAAGTTTGTAGGACTACACATGACAGAAAACCTGAGCAGGGCCAACAAGACTGTGGCGACAGTGAAGAAAGCACAGCAGTGGCTTTAGTTTATCAGGCTGCTTTATCAGCCCCTCACTCAAGCTTACAGAGGACTCATTTAGAACACTCTCACCAGCGGCATCACTGTGTGCTCTGGAAACACCACCCAGGCTGAGAAGAAATCTCTTCAACACGCAGGGAGAACTGTCACATCTGACCTCCGCTCCGTAAACACATTCTACATACAACACTGCAGGAGGAAAGCATCCTCAGTGACCAGCACCCCCCCCCCCCCGCTCACTCTCTGTTCAGGTGGAAGAACTCAGAATACACCCCCAGGCCAGAGAGCATCACCACTCACTGGGCATGCTTCCACAACAGCCTTTTTCCAGCCACCGTCAGACACGAAAGGCCCTCTCTAGAACTGCCTCACCCCCCTTCACTCTGCGGGACAACCTTCAGCTCTGTCCCACAGAGTCTTCTCCTTGTTCGTTCTTTTGTGCGATAATTCACCGTGAGTATTTTTTACACAATTCATAGTGTATATTTTTTTTATAAAGTGTGTATTTTCTGCTTTTGTGCTGCTTCTTTAAATGCCTTTTTTAAATAAAATTTAAAATTGAGAGATACAAAAATTCCCATGTACCTGTACTGTCCTGTACCGGTGGCAATAAATACATCAAAATCTAAAATGTGAAATCACGTTTTATCCTTAGTTCATTAATTGTTAGATAGTTTGACAATGCATCTTTTTCCCCACTCTTTTTTGTCTTTGCATCACTACAACAGAGGAAATGGGATCAAGTGAGGTAGAGATGGGTAAGAAAAGATGGTGAAAGAAGGGACAGTGGAAAGTTAGTGATGTTTGCCTCGAGGCTGCAGAGGAGCGAGGACAGACACTGACACCGTGAATCAGACGGAGAGGGAGAGAAGGGGTTGATGAGAGGGCAGAGGGAGTGAGAGATGAGTAAAAGGATGAAGGAAAAGAGATGGATGAATCCTAAAGGAGAATGGAAAAAATGCAAATGGACACTGAAAATCTCTCAGGACTTGGGCTTTTTTTTTTTTTTTTTTCCTTCAATAAATAAGAGCATGAGCTGAATGTCTCAACATGCAATGACATCAGATGTGGAGAAGAGAGTTGAGGATCAGGGAGAAATGGAGGGGGAGAAATTGATAATGATAATTTCTTTGCATCACACTTCAACAAAACAAAGTTTCTAGTTTAGTTCATGTTGCTCCTTATTACTTGGAACTACTTTGTCAAAGGGAGTATGACGTGAACAGAAAATAAATGACTTCTCAAGTAAACTCTGAAAGAATCTTTTTATCTAAATTAAAAGGAAAAGGAGATTTTTGTTTTTTTAATTATAGAACTGCTTCTCATATCCAGGAAAGCAATCCTGAGCATGAAGGCTCCATCATTATTCTGTGAATTCTGGGGCAGAGCGAACTGAAAGCCAATTTAGTCCAAGGCTGGTTAAGTGGGAACAGCTAGAAAGTGAGCTGCAGTCTCTGCTCCTCTGCCCAGCGGACATGAATGAAATGAAGGAATGAAAGAGAGGCAGGATCCAACCCTCCCAGCTAGAACAAGCCATGTGTCAGCAATCTCTCCATCTCTCCAATTACTAGCCTCTGAGGGCAGCCCCCCCAACATACACACACAACACCTAAACGGCTTCCATTCCCTGTTGTACTGGATGTAGTTGAGTTGGTGAGGGAGAGAACATGGTACAATTATCAGAGTTTTTCCTGTCCACTCCTGCTTCTCTGGTCAGATAACAGGGTGAGCTGATGAGGACCATGTAGAACTGTCAGTGTACTTTGTTCTTCAGAAATCTTAATTTCACCAGATATACGCCTGTTTTGGGCTGAAATTTTGCAGATAGGCCCCTATTTGAGCACAACGCACTACAAACAATGACAATGAAAAACTAAACTGAGGAAGCAGGCAAAACCACAAGCTAACCTAAGAACAAACCAGAGTACCACGAGGAACACAGGTGGGAATACTGACGAGGAAGCAGTGCAGGAGGCCTGACAAGTGAGAGGGAAAACACACGGACTCAGTCCACAAGAGAGGGGAGGCTAATGAGGAACAGGCGAAACTAATCAGCAGTCACAAAGGTTGAAAAGAGACCAAGGCAGGAAGTAAAGCAAAAGACGACATATGAGGAGAGTAACTTTCACAATAAAACGTGAAATAGACTGAACTACAACGGCAAACCGTAACATTCACAGCACAAAACTGACGTGTTTTTCAACAGTGGTTTGCATTATTTTGTAAGGCACATGCAAATAACATCCTGCCGACGTGCTCATCAGGTCGGAAAACGCCTTTGTGTGTGGTTCTGGAATATATGGACATATGTGTCATTTAATTAGGAGGACTTCTTATATGTATGTTATTAGTATCGTTAATACACACTGACTCTTGAAGGCTCTTAATCACTTGACTATCCAACAATCTGCCAGTAAAACAGCACTGATATTACGTATTGCTTTGATTGATCATTTAGTTCCGATTTAGTTTTTAAGACAATTTGAGCAATTTTTGAGAGTCAGATTAGTTTAAAAGTGGTTACTAGCTATTTATCATAGTGGCCATGTTAGCTTTGTGTTAACCTCTATAGTGCAATTTTCTAATTATTATATTAATCAGTATGATCAGTAAGATTCGCACAGACAGAGTTGCTCCTGCAAGCTGCTTCTGCCAGCCCTGTGTTTCTACAGTGAGTTTGCCTTTGATAACAGCCATCAGTAATGATGACGTGTGTGTAATGTATGCACAAGATCGGGATTTCACTCTCAAATGCGACCCTGCTCTCGTGAATCCGCGCCTGTCCAAATGCTGACTTGCAGACTGAGGAGAGCTCAGAATTAGTTTTATGCTCTCTGAAATCTTTCGCTGTCAGTATACTTCCTTTGTCTGTGTTAAGCTTAAGCTAACACGCATCATTCGTCCTGACGCCTGGTCATGACACAGGGGAAGAGCTCCAAGCTGTGAAGTGTGTTGTAACGGAGCAGCTGCTCCTGAACGTGCGCTGTGTGTGCGTTCATACTGCTTCTATATATTGAAGTCACAATTCGTTTTGCAACCAACAGATCCTCAAAATTATCTGTTCCATTTGCCAAACCACTGGGAACTCTTTATTTCCACTGCTTTTCATGTAGATAGCAGTATACACAGCGGCCCAGTGCTACTTTTTGCCTGTCACTTTTTCTTTTTCTGAAGCTTAAAGCAATATTTCACTTTGCTGGAACATTTTCACTTCTCAGAATGTCTTCCTCTCCCTGTTGGAGGACTGAAGCCGCCCTAAAGAAGCACAGGGGGAAATCACTACAATGGTGCCATTGTGTAATGTAGAAATTTGGTAAGTTGACTTCCAGCAGAGCCAAATAGGCGTGGGGGAAAAAAAAGAAGATGTAAAGACGACAAACACATGGAGCAGGTTTGATTTTAATGCAGATTACAGCTGCCGTTTTACAGACACTGCCAGACTCTAAACCAGGCTTTCAACTTTTTCTTTCTTAATATATCACCAAAGTCACAGGATAAAAGTGGGTTTTAAGAAGAAGAGGAAACTGAGTTTGCCTGCCTGAGATCTCCTGGCAGGGACACAGTGTTATACTGACTATACCAAAAAGTTAATGAGTTTTTAATATTATCAGCCTCTCTCAATCAAATTAAGTTAAATTAAAAAAAAAAAAAAAAAAAAAAGACCTGCAGTACATATTGATCCTTTTGTTTGAAGCTTGTTGCTCTCCTCTCTCACCGACGCTTTGCTGAGGAAAAGCAATTTTTGCTCGTCCACAGTAACAGAATCACAAGAAGAAAATTTTCATTTCCTGATCATTCATGAAAGAGGGCTGAGTTACTGCACTTTATGATGGAAAAAGGAGGCAATCACTACATGGGCAGGTCATTTAGGAAGTAATGAGTTTAATGGACTCCAGACTAAAATATTCTTTATTGAGAACAGTCTAATGAACTCTAAAAACTAGCTGTTTCAGGTGTCTCATTTCAACCTTCAGATTGATCAGCTGACCAATTGACCAGTGCTAATATTCAGATGTGTCTGTAGCAAATGTTTCCTAATGTTTTCTTCTCAGAAGCTTTTTTTGTAGCATGTTTGCTTTTATCATGTATTTTCTTGCCCAACTGATGAACCTTCTTTGGACACACTTGTTTAAATAATGGCAATGGTTAGTTCATAAGTCAACCGTATTTCAGAGTGTGAGCACATTGTACTCTGAAATTTGGTTGACATTATCACAATTTGGGTAGCTAAAGGCCACTGTGAGGGGAAAGGGTGCAGCAGAGGTGCTGGTAGGATCCTGAAACATTAAGGCCTTCGCGCACAAATCATCCGATAATTGCACTTTACTTTCAGAGTAAAATGGATATGAGGTGCGAGATACTGTGCTCTGCTAAAAGGTTCCGGTCAGGTGCGTAGGCTGGCTTTCACACAAATCTGACTTCTCATTCAACTATTATTATATTTTTATTTTCAGCAGCAGGACTAAAACCCAAAGAAAAGATAAGAAACAGTCATATGGTAGATTGCGCTGACTAACGCTGGTCTCATTCTGTTGATTCTGCTTCTGTTGTGTGACATGGGCTCTTTTTTGAACTGTCACAAATTTGAACTGTGGCAAACTGTGTTAACTCTGTGTCTTATCTCTCTTTTGGTGTCTCATCTGTCTGTCACACTCCTCATCTCCTGCTCTCTCCTCCTGTCCTGCTCATAAAAGGGATCCAGTGCCAGAGCCAACCAAAATCTAACAAATCTCTCACGTTTTGATGTCATGATTAGATCACATACACACATTATTTATCAGTTCATTGTACACAGACCATACATATAGACCAAACCAATTATTTGAACGCGCCAACCAATATCACATTTTACAAAAGCAAACCATTCATGCAGTATTGCATCCCATATGGGGGCGAAACAGCCGTCAGTGCTCATTATTTCGTATGGGCTGATGGTCACACAGCACAGAAACACTCATTGATGGCAGCTACAGGCCAATATTGAATGCAGCAACAGTTTTCCATCAGTGGATGGAAGCTGGCCAGGCCTGCCTTAGACTTAGTCTTATTATTTATTTATTTATTTTTTTAAGATCCTGGGCTGTTCATGAAACATTTAGGGCTATAGCCTCAGAGGTCCAGGCTTAATACTGCCTCTGTGCTGCAGTATTATTTTTGAAAGTAGTGGTGGGTAAATCCATCCAATCTGAAATCAACCAATTTAAACCTGTTTGAACTGACCTTTTTTTTTGGTTTCTTGATGGCAGCAGAAACAAGCAACACAACATGAACAACATCATCATCTTTTCAATTGATATGGCAAAGTTGTCAGCAATCCGTTGTCTGTTTCTGCCCACCTGATGGATACAAGTCCGATAATCAGTCTCTTTCAGTTTTCGAACTAAGCTGCTAAATGCTCCGTTATGTTCACCAGCTAGTTGCTAACTGTGTCTGTCAGTAAGCCGACAAACTGCTGGTGGTAATTCTCTGCGGGTTTAACGCCTCTCATAACATGTAGTTATTTGATCCATTATTAATATGAAAACATTGATTAAAGCCGTTTTGAAGATAAATATTATTTGGAGGCTGACAAACTTGCCCTTGATGTTCAGTCACAGCATCACAGAGCAAATTACATGTTTGCTGTTTCCGTGAGGATGATCTTGACGTAGCAGCTCGCCTTTGTCAGGTAAACTGGCAGTAAGTGTGAGAGGATATGTCCTCATTACATTTGAACATTAAGCCTGATCCATTTGTTTCTTTGTCAGAAACACACATATGGAGTGATTTCCAGAGACGGAGTGTTACCCGCCTGCACACAGGTAGTTTCTCATCTGGAAATAGTCAAAGTACACGCTGCACTGCCACCCACTGTCTGTCGACCTTTTCACCCTGTTCACACTTGTGAAGAACTGTCGTCAGAGATGTGGGTTTTGGATCAGGAGGGAGTGTGCGTCTGGGTCAGAGTGTCCTTTCAGACCTTCTTCTGTTGTCAGAGCAGCTGCGGTGAAAATGTCAAACTTTGGGGAAGCAAACATCTTTTAAATGAGTTCAAGTGCTCAGCATGCTAAATGTCAAACCTACAGCTGTAGTTGTAGTTATATTTTGGGCTCTTTAGAACACTATTACTGTATTTCTGTATGTACTGTAATGCTGTTCCAGGATGACTTCAGGATCAATAATTGCTTGTCAGTCATGATGTCAATAGTACCATTAGTAATGGAGGGTTATGGCTGTGAAGATTATAGTGATGAAGAACCGGCTCTGGATTGCCACAAACTCTTGGTAAGCATGTTATCTGTTATCAGTCCCATCTTTTGTTTGGTTTGTATAAGTTGAACAGTAATTAAAAAAAACAAAAAAAACAAAAAAACTCAAACAGGTTTAAATTAACTACCCAGTATTTCAACTACACTGGGTGACTGCAGAGGCTGATGTGTTCACACATTGGCTACAAACAGCCAGTGAACACCCCAGAATGCTGACAATGGTAGAATGAACAGACAGCTGATGTATATCGGTGGCAAACTTGCTGGCATACTGGTTCGTTGTGGTTTGTACTAAAGTTTTTAGTTGTGCAAACAATAAATACAGGCTAATATATGCATTTTAATTCCACAGTTCTACTTCTCTGCTTATTAAAGAGCCATTTATGTCTTTAAAGTCCAATAAAAATAAATTTCATGGAAATCCTTAATAGTTGTTGAGATTTTTCAGTCTGGACCAATGTGGTGTGCTGATGGACCAACTGAAAGACTGAAATGACCATCCCTAAACCCGCGAATAGTGTGACTGAAACACATTTCTTCTTCTCCTGAATAAAACCTACAGTACATACTGAAAATGGTTCTGTTCTTAAGACATTAAAGAAAGATTTTTAGTCATAAAAATGGTGGAAAGCAATTACAAAACTGAGGAAAACTGTAAGGTGCTATCAGATTTTGATACTTTTAAGAAAAATACTCTGCTCCATGCAATGGGATTATCCATCAACTCCTTCCAGCTGCCTTTACTTGTCAGCCTGAAGTTACTGGAACACATTGGTTTCTGAGCAAAGCTATTGATGCTGACACACAATCTTAAGTTAGGGGAAACTGGGGATGCTTGTCCCACTTTTTATTCTCTTTTTGTATTTATCAAAGCCAGGAAGTTCATCTCATAAGCTGCTTCAATAGCTACAGAAACCTTAGTGGAATTACTGGAACATTTCTAGAAGCATCAAAGTCAGCAAACACTCATCTTCCTCGTTCTTGTGCGGGATTCATTTTGTTTTACGTATGCGTTAAGAAAGACAACATTAACACTGGCGCTTGAATTTTAGGAGACTATTCTTGATAGATTAATCATTGATTCCATACATTCATTCATCATTCCTAAATGTGTTTTACATTGACTTACATTCATTTCCTGCAGACTCACCCTAACCCTAACCATAGCTACTGCTTGCCTAACACTTACTCTTACATTAGCCGAAGTTTTCACCCTAAAATTTAATGATTTTTGTTGTGGGGAAATGCATTTCTTTCCAGTAAGGAAGGCGAGTCCTCACAATGTGACTCACAAAAGATTTATGTCCCCATAGCGTGAGTAATGCACATCCACAGCATTGATCCTGTCAGTGTGTTTGTGTCCCTGTTTATACACTGAGCTGTCACCCAAACAGCAGTTAAAATCCAAAGCATTTAATCATCTCTCCCACAATCCTTCCCCCTTCCTCCTTCTCGCTCTTTTTCCTCAAAGTTGGTGAGAACTTTATATACAGATATTACACAGGAAACTAATATAACCAGGATGATGTATTGACTCATATTCATATCTGAGATGAAAAATGATGTTCTGGTCGCGCGCATTTATTTTGTGTCCCTCTTTAGTTGTTTATTCAGTCTAATTCAGAATGAACTGTAATTAAGAATTCAAGACAAGACCATGTTTTGAGGATATTAGCATGTCGGCCAACTTTAATTAAACAAACTATCTGTCCAGTGCTCAGATATTTATTGACTTCATCCATTCACCCCACCTGAACAGTCACACTCCTACCAAAGCTTAGCAACCAGAACTAGGCAAGGCAGGTGTGTCAAGCTTTGTTTATGGGATTGCATCAAGAGCAACAATCTGCATTTAAAGACTTTGGAGGGTGGTGGTTCTTCCACATCCCAAAAAAAACAAGCCAAAGTGGAAGCGTGTGCTAACATTAGCGTGTCAGATTAAATAACGAGTAACCTAGCATTAATTCTGGGATCAAGAGTTAGCATATCATAAACTAACTGCATGGGGTTGTGGGCTCACATTGGCTAACTAAAAAGACCCTTTGCTATCAAACTTTAGGCTACTTTTTACTGGGGTTGCTGCATTGTGAGAAAGCGTCACTTTTTAGTCACAGTCCTCGTTTGTAATGCCTTTTCTCGTTAAATATTCAAGATGAAAACATACTGTTTGAAAATATGAACAAGTATTTGGACCAAACAGCCAAATAACAATCTTGTCTTATATTCTACTGCAAAGGACCAACTAGTTCTACACTGCAATACAAGAACAATCCCATTTCTTTATTTCCAATGGGTTAAGATGCCTGTTTTAGCCTGGGGCATGCACACTATCATGCACTGTATGTAGCTATGTGCTACATTGGATGCTCATTCTAAAACGAGCTAGAAACACTTAAGTCAGCCAGAGACACCTCATGTTAGCTTAATTAGCTAGCTAGTTACAGTTAACTAGAAATGAAATGAAAATCTGCTTGTGACTTGTTGTCATTTCAGTTGGCAGGATTGACAGACACCGGCCAGAAATGAGACACCTGCTTAAGTCTACCTCTGTCAGAAAGCAGTCAACGCACGGTTGGTTAATCTGCTGCTATCGCTGTAAAAGGGGTTTTTGAGAGATTGAATGCTTGTCGGGCATAAAAACAATACATAAGCTTAGCGAACTGACAATTCTAGGAGTGTGTTTGTGTGTGTGTCATATGCAGAGACTCTGATTCTGTTATTTTCTGGATAAACAGAGAAGCAATCTACTTTAATTAACTTTGTTTATACTGACACATTTGAAGAAAATTGCCGATACAAGTAAATCCAAAATGAAGGCAAGAAATGTTCCCGGAAAGTAAAAGAAAGTGAGAGTGAGTAACAGCATCGATTTAAGCACTGTGTTCATGCATTGGCACGCTGATTACAACATTCTTGGCACTACTATGTAATCGCAGAGGAATATTTCAGTCGTTTCTGCTACAATGAAAGGTTTGCGGTACAATTGCAGTAATGCTTTTTTCCCCCAAATTACAAAAAGCAAAGATAAGACGGCTGACTCGGTGGAAGAAAAAATGCCAAGAGTACAAGTAATCAACAGTCTCAGGGCTGCAATGATGAACAGTGTTCAAAACTAAAAAAAAAACCAAACAAACCCCAAAACGGAATATTTTAGTTATCTGAAAACTATTTAAAGTGCTTCGAAGATTTTCTCAACAAACATTTCATTTCAGAACAGCCAACAGATTTTTGAGCTAATTCTAGATGATCATACCTGACCTGTCTTCATTTACTCAGTAGATGTATCCTCAACTGTTTATTTCACACAAGCTTTTCTTTACGGATGTGCAAAAACTTGTGTTTTCAGACATAAAAATGGAAGGAAATCTGGCTTGTTCTTTTAAAGAACAGGCAGCTGTGCTGGAGTCAAGGATTCAGGCCTTTCAACCAGCCATCACAGTGCACCTGTTTCTTATGGCCCAAGAGTCTGATCAGCAGTGACACACCTCCATCTCAGGGATGTTGGCACCTTAGAGAGCTACCATGACAATGATACTAATCAGACCTGCACGCTATGATTAACATAGGAGAACTAATTAAAGCGCGGGGGGATGCAGAGAACACCCACAGACACTTAGACACAATGAAACACATGCTGTGACTCACTAGCTGTACACATGCATGAGCGAGCACACTCATGTAGAAGACATGCAAATTCCTACACAAACCTGACACCCAGACACATACTTAATGGGATATGCAGATGTGTTGAGATGCGCAAATGCACAAGGGCCATACACACTGTCTCTGGGTTATTGTCATTCAGAGCAGAAAAACCTCCAGAGCAGCTGAGAATAGAGATGCACTTCTTTCAAAACAAGTCTGTAACTTTCTTATGATATGTAATTTATGATGTCCTATGCAGCCACAAACGGTCCTGCTATTTTTCCTTTTTCTGCCAGCCTGACAAAATTCACTTGTCATTACATTTGTATTTGCACTGTTGGCAGACAACAGCTGTGTTTTCAGCTGAGGCTCAGTAGAACAAACTCGTACACAGCACAGTGCAAATGTACATGTGAGTAAGTAATGTACTGAATGCAGTATTCATAAACAAGTATATTCTTTAAACTTGAGTTTGCTTCATGATGTAAAATAATGGCATATGAACAGGGCCCTTCAAAGAAAAGAAATGTCCTTGTTTGAGTGTGAGTAGCCCTTTGAAGGTTCTTGCTTGGTGATCACCTGTGTGACGTGTATTGTCTTTGTGTTGGGTGTTCCACATCATAATATAACTCCTTTTTCTAGGTCAGAATCAAGTCAGATCAGAGGAGACAAGTCACACCTAAATGGCCAAATATTCTCATGCAGTGATGCAAATTTGTTTCTGATTCTTTCGGGTCAAGAAGTTTAAGTATTTTATCATCTTTCTTAACTGAGGAAATTTTTCATATCTCAGCCAGGCTGCAGGGGTGTCCTAACATGTTGAGAGTTACCAGAAGATGGTATAAGCCTGCACCCTGGTCAGTGGAACCTGTATTTGTCCACATTGCTTCCTCTGTCCCTGCAGTTGCTGACAGCCTTTGATGCGCTGAAAGGAACTGGTGTTGTTCACTCTGAAGCCTGACAATATCATGCTGGTAAACCATAAGGTCCAGCCCTTCAGAGTTAAACATGACCTCTAGAGAGGCACGTGGTATGAGCCTTCAGCCTCTGGGTTACAGGTAGGTTAAGTCTGCAAAGATCATCTCTTAACATGGTTGCAGTTGTGCATTTCAGCTGTCAGTGGTCCAGCAGAGGTTGTGTCAATCTTCAATACTTAATAGCTCTTGTTGCTCTTGCACTCTACAAACAGGGAACCTGAAGTGATCATGAGTCTGCCCATCTCACAGGCGCTGGACATGTGGAGTCTTGGCTGTGTTCTTGCCTTGTTGTACCTCAGTAAACTCCAGTTTGGGGGGTGCTGTGAGTCATAGCTCATAAGTAACCCAGTATTTCTTGATTTGACTGCACAGCTTAGGACATACTGTCCCCGAGAAATGTCCAAACCCACCCAGTGACAAAGTAGGATGTTGACTAATGTGATTCTTTATATTCTTTCTCCAGATGAGCAGAATCGTCATGCTGGGCCAGCCAGCTAACCATCTCCTCTGTGTTGACAACTAAACCAAGGAGTTCTCCAAGGAGAACCAGTACTTAAACTCTAAAGGGCTGATTCCAGTGAAATTCAATGAGCACATTCATTCTCCACACAGGAAATATTGCACCCCTCCCACTAATTATTGCTTGTCCCCTGAAATGTGTCACATAATGTAAGTCATGTACAGTCATGGTCCTAGACAGGGCAGTGACGGTTGCAACTTTCAGCGGGGATCATCTGACCCCCCAGTTTCCTCCCTGTGAGGAAAACAAAGGCCACGTTTTAATATAGAAGCAACTTGATTGTTTAACTGGCCTACAAACTGTTTTGAAGAAAAAACTGTAACATAATAGACGTATTTAAGTGTGTCCCACTTTTCTACAAAGTGTAATTTGCTCTGGACGAAAACGTTTTCAAAATGCATAAAATGCCTGTAAAGGTCAAGTAATTTGTTTGAGCAGTGCTATAATGTTGTTGTAGTGATCAGGAGGAAAACGAACACTCATATTTCTTGTTACTACACACAGCTCATGTTAGTATGCATGACGATGCTCTCGGGTCACTTTGAAGAGTGTGTGTGTCGACAGGTGTGTAATTGTTGGCAGCTTTTCTAATATCTCTTCTGGACCAGTTGTTTCACTGGGAAAATGTGATAAAAATTCTTTTCCTTCAGCTCAGTTTTTCTTTGACACTCTTTTCTCTTCCTTCGGGCTTCCTGTAGTATTTACATTTCCCTCTAAATGAGGGTTTAAGTGTGCCGCAAAATTTGCAGTCGAACACTACAGTTTAAATAACCCACTTGCTGCTCAGGATGAGCTGTGTATCTTGCACGAGTCTGTTCATCAAAGGTGTTTTACTCTAGGCTAGATGACTCAAGTGCAGAAGTGGACATAATATCATCAACACCTGAACAGGCCTTTGCAGTTCAGTACAGTAGCTCTGCCATACGCTACCATTTTCGCTCCAATCCAGTGGTGGAAGAAGCATGGAGATACTTTACTTAAAGCTGGAGTTAGTAGCATTTGAGAAACCAGAAAGAGTAAGTGAAATTTTGAAAAGTTGATAGCTGAAAAATTCCACCCCCCTCCCTTGAGTCCTCCCTCCAAAGCCACGCCCCCAAAACACATGACCACATGATGTCTGATGACAGGAGGAGAAGACGTTCTCTCAACTGTTAGATGCCACAGTCAAATAAACATAAATAAAGTAGATCCGTCTCCCTAAGGCAGTTTGAGTCCTGTCTGGGAATGGCGGACTCCGCCACTAACAATGATGACAGCTACATAGAAAGGTAATTGTAGAATGTAAAAACTCTGAGTGGCTATTGCTGAAATAATGCCAATAGCATGTATCAAAACCAGGTTTGATTTCAAAGAAATCATCAGCATTTTAACTGGAAAATGTTTAAATCTGCAAAGATATGTCACTTTAAGTTTTTGGTACTTTTTAACATCTCTCATATTGCTGTATTCATTTGAATGCCTTTTTATTATATAACTGTTTCGTTTATTTATTTATTTATTTTTTGAGTCCTAATGATTTAGTGCAGCTCTCTGTTAACACATCTCCTGAATGTAACAGCGGTCACATTAAACGCTCCCATTTTGATTTGATATGAAGTGAATTCAGGCAGACCCTCGAATCAGCACTTTTGCCAGTGTTTAGTCTGTTTCTTCCTCCCTGCTCTGTCTCTTTCTGTTTTCCTTCATCTCTCTGTCTCTGTCTCTCTCTGCCATCTCTGCTCCTTGTTAAGATTCCTAGCAGGCGCTGGGAGGCGTCAGGAAAGGAAGAGTCACTAAAAGAACAGACAGATAGTTAATTTGCCTCCTATGGGCACAGACTGGACAGTGTTGAAGTCCAATCTGTTTGGAGACAGAGCAAAATACTGTCACTAATATTAGCTTCCTGGCTGTTATTCTCTCCATCCCTCCCTCCTCTCATCACTTTCTGCTCCCAGAACAGAAAGGAAGAATCTATGCAGCCACATTTATCAACTCTCTGTCCTCTCCTTCACTTTTCTGTCTTGGCATTGCTGTAGTCTGTCCCTGCCTTTCCTCCTCTGTTTCTGTCTGTCTTACCTCGTCTCAGCTCATCTCAGCCTTTTCCTCCGCTGCCTTCCCCTCTGTTTTTGGACAAGTTAGAGAAGCCTGTTGACTTTCAATGCGGAAAAGAAGCTTATTTCAAGTGGCTCCAATAGAACCACTGATATATAATTTCAGATAACGTAGTTGAAGAAAATAAAGCTATTGTGAATTCTAACAACATACATCTGTAGCCTTTAGCAGGGTACAACTTTACAATGGAACTTATGGGCTTTGTCTGTTTACCAACTTTTGAAAACATTTTTTTTTTCCTGCGTACCTCTCAACAAAATCTGCTCTCAAATTGCTCCAGACTTCAGAACAAAAAACCTTCCATTCAATCTTTCTCTCTTTTCATTCTGATATTGTTGCACCAAGTTTTACTTGTGAAGAATTACACCACAGAACGAAAAAGGGAACCTAGAGGTAATCACGATTATGAAAAGTAATGATATATTTTATACCTTTGTTAGCATGTGGTCAATGTGAAACAGTTGCAGTATCCTTAGGTTTGGGTACCAAACTACTTTAGGGACAGATCAGTAACAATTACGATTAGTCAGACGTTTTTATCCAAAGTGACGTATATATGAATTCACACACTGACGGCACAGCATCGGGGGCAGTTTTGGGGTTTAGTATCTAGCCCAAGGGTACTTTGGCATGTGGACAGCCGAGGCCAGGGATCAAACCACCGACCTCCCGATTGGCAGACGACCACTCTACCTCCTGAGCCACAGCTACCCCTGGGTTAAAATTAGTATGGTTCTGTTACCTGTGTGACATAACTAAAGAACTTTAACAAATGTCAAAGGAGACTTTTGGTTGCACACGGGACTTGACCAGTGGTATCCTTGGAAAAGTCTTTTGTTTATTTGGTGCATCCGTCCACCCACCTTGCTCCAAATGTGGACTTTCTTGCTCTTTATTTATCACCTGACTTCCTGCTTTGCTTCTGTCGTAATTACTCAAGTCACCGCCTAACAATAAAGGTAAGTATGAGTCATAACGACCTACTCCAACGGTTGACACAGTGGATTTGAAATTCAAACATTCAGCGAGGTAAATCCTAAATAGTGCAGCATGAATTTTGACTGATGTTATAGGTGTTATTTTTACCTTCTTGTTTCTTGCCACTTAAAAGTTGCCTTCTCCCTTTTTAAATGCGATATGCCCCCCCCCCCCCCATTCAGTTCCATTGATTCATTTCCACCCAGCCCATCAATGGTTACACTATTTATTTAGTGTCAGTTCAGAGTTAATGTTTTTTATGTAGGATTTAGAAGGTTCCTGCTTTATTATTTGATTTAGTTACATGGTTCAAATGGTGTAAATCCAAAATGAATTTCTGGGACATAAAGACATAAACAAGATAATAGCTCTGCATGATATTACAGGTACACAGAAAGTCAGTAAAATGATGCTATGACATCTCAAACCAGCAATCAGGTAAATAATTAAACTCCATAAATAAATAAAACTCCATCCTCTCTCCTGAGGGAGCTCACACTCAATTCAGGAAATCTACCCACTTGAAGTTTACACTGATATGCAAACTAATATATAGCATCATCTGGCAACATTACTGCTAATAGCTGCGGTCCTTTCATTGGAAAGCCCCTCTGGCAATACTGCCAGCAAAATCGGCCCTTAAGTCTTGATAATTCCTTTTATTTCACTTCAAGTAGAATCATGGCTGGAGCAGGAGATGAAGGCGTCCAAGAATTGCATTCGACTGGAGATTTTACTCAAAAAGACTGATTTATTTATCAGATTTACGTAGATGACAAAAATAAATGACCAAAAGAGCTGTAACAGTGTAACACTCACATGTAACACTCACATGTATCGAGATGCAAAATATATAATTGTATTAAGTTATATTAATACACAGTGGAAAAAGAAAGGTCGTCCTGCATGCTTCAGGGTAGTTGGTGCAGTATTTATCAATCTGGAACTCCTGGTGGTGCTGTACTAATCACTGTCACCTTTGCTACAATGCTAATGTCGATCACTAAGTTTTAGAGATTCAGCTTTTTTTGAAACAAAAGTAATTGCTGCATCTGCTGTATCTATGTTGTATATCTTGATATATGAGGTCTGTTCCTGTACAGCTCTGGAAATTCAGACAAAGACAGAGAAAAAATCAGTGCAGCCCAGGTCGAAGTTCAACAAATCTGACCTTTCGCATTCCTTCTAAAAATTGCTGTTTTGATATCAAGGTGACTTTTACATCAAGTGAAGCCGTCTGAGCAAACCTGCAGGCTACTCTCCAGGACTGTTGTGTCTCACTGTAGATTGTGTGGCGAAAATGTGAAAGGTCACTCACAAAGAGCAACAGAAAGAAACCTTTATGTCCTAACCTCTGACAGCCTCACAGAGATGGTGTCACCATTATTTTCAGGACCTTGAATATGAACACCTGTTCTTCTCAGTTTCCCCTCTGTCACAGAGACGTTTCAGCCTGTTCCTTTCTGGTGTAGGCTGGACAGGTTGGGGATGGAGTGTGGACCGTCAGGGATATTTCACGTTGTGTCTAGTTAGTCGTGTCCGTGACAGTCTAATCCCACTCTATCCTGCTCTCCTCATTTCTCCTTGTTTCATTCTATCTGTCTGTCTGCAGCCGAGCCAGTGAATGAGACAATGCTCTATTTCAGCTGCACAGATTAAATCGGGCCTTGGCTTTCCACAAACACTCTGTCCTCAACACAGCATCTTTTTCAGGGTAAAGAGAGAAGGGAAGGAGATTGTGTGTGTGTGAGAGACAGAGAGAGAAAAAGAGGGGGAAAGAGAGATAGTTTGAGCTCTCCTTTGCCTTCCTACTGGCTCTATTTCAGAACTCTCCAGATTAACTGCTGCACCCTGACCTTTAAAACATCCCTTATTGAGCTCAGCATGGCTCACAGGGGCATGCTTGGTTCGATAGCCCTTATTTTATTGGCACAGTGCCACAGGGCGGTGAGTTAGTCAGCCCAAATTATCCCACTTTCTATAACAAGCAAGTTTCCTGTGACCTATGATCTTAATGTGCAAACTGAACTGGACAGCTGTTACAGCTCCAGTATAGTCATTATTTACACATGTATTGTTTTCCCTCTGTAGGTCAAGAGAGTTTGAGGAGAGATAAAGAAATGGCATGAACTATAATTCATAGTATGTGTTTATAAAGTGAATTCCACTTTCATATCTTCATTTGACTATGACTTATCAATCCCAGGCCAAGGAATGCATTGTAGCACTTCCATTTACCTGATTCTCATTTGCTTCATTTTTAAGATATCTAGGGTCACTTGAAGAAAGAGTTAACAAAAATGGATTCAATTAATGTTGAGGGTCCATATAATATTTGTTGGAATTTTAACAGGGTAAAAAACGACAACTGCTTAGTTGGACCTGTGGAACAGGTCCAACTAAGCAGTGAAAAATGAGGTTTTTAGTGTAACTGGCAGCAGCAATGGTTTACAGCATCTGAACCAATACATAGCACAGCTGAAAATTGCAATAAAAAACAGGTAACACCAAACATTTATTCCAGTCACACCATGAGGCTGTAAGAGTGCGCTGTTGTTCTGCATGCTACGGCAGTTGGACACAATTGAACTTGATGTAAACAAGACACAAGAGACAGTATCTGCAGTATCTCCAGTATGCTTTGACAATGATCTTACGCTCTGAGATATTCTGAGATATATGGTTTGGACAAAATACCTTATTTCAAACTTATGCTGTTGATTCAAAAAAGTTAATTTGTTCAACTTCTCACAAGCAACTGATAACAATGATGATTTACATGCTCATCAGTTAAAAGTAGCCATTTAGATTCATCCTCTGAGGATCAGAGATCTGGTGAATATTGAGGTGTTTCACTGGATAGATGAAGACTTTGACCTGCTGGCATCAATAGAGAAAGAGTCATTGAGCTGTCTCCTCTCCAAATCATTAACGTCTGTACAGAGCTGCATGGCAGTACGTCCTATAGTTGAATGAAAGTGGTAGACCTGACAGATGTTGTACTGGCTTTTCCTGCGTAAAATCTTAAGAATAAATCTTGTTTTAAGGAAATGAATTTCTGAGTATTGAGTAATTGAATTAACTACATAAACAAGAATTCCTTGTTGAACTTATCTTAAAACTTCTGGAAGGTGGATGTCTTGCCTCAGGCTATTTTAAGAAATGTTATCAAGGGAAAATCACTTTTCACCAAAAGTCACCTCATTTGCGTGTTTCAAGGTACAGGATGCTCATATGTAGAATGTTATCACTTGAATGTGATAGGGCATTTTTACTGCATCCTGATGCTACCTGCAGCCATCTTGTGATGATGAAATAAAAAATCCGCTATTGATCCCCTCCCCCCACCCCTCCCCCCAATGCTGCAGGTACTTGGTACAGTCCAATTAGCCACCTCCTGTATTTAACAGCTCTGCTCCAAGAGCCATCTTTTGCTCCAGCCTGTCCAGATGTCCCTCCAGCAGCGGCCGGACCCCCAACACTGGTAACTCAAAAAACAAACTATTAAAACTTAAGTCAAACTAAACAGACAAACTGTGATGTGACTGTACAGAATAGAACTAAATGTACACGCAACAAATAGAAACTAGTGTACTGCCGACATGCTGTGAAAACAACAGCTATGTGTCATCCTTTATGTGTTTGCTGTCTGCTTGTGCAATGCGGATGTCGTGAGTTTAAAAGGTCAATGAAATGAATAATTAAATGTAAAGAAACAAAGGTGAGTGTAGGAGGGTTACTGACATTTATACAAGCTGTGTGGCAGCAGTTGCAGCCGTCACAGCGTACGATCCTCTGCTGTGAGTTTCACCACCTTGCTGCTGTTTAAATGTGACGTGTGACAGTTTGAGGGTGCGATGCTGCAGAACCAAAGCCGGACAGCAGAACTGAGAGTGCAGCTGGCTGACTACAAAGTGGAAACTTTGATGGAGCGCCATGCTAACTTCACAGTGTACTGAGCAGCTTATGACTGGACGGTGGACAAACAGTTGACACAGTGTTACTGTTGCATCTGCTCTCCCTCTCCACCCTTCTGTTGGTCTTTGTTGTTTTGCCGACTGGCTGTCTGTGTCCCATGTAAACAGAGACATACCAGCTCAAGTTCAGTCACTACAGCAACTGCTAGAGCTCGGCTCGCTTAGCCAGAATGTCATGATGGTAGCAGACAAGTGTACTAAAATGTGTCTGTCCTCAACATGTGGGTATACCCCCTGAACTCAGCATGGCAGTGTCTAAATCTATTATAACTGAGCTCATCAACAGGATCACTTTATGCATTAATGGAGAGGCTATAAGACAGCAAGTTGTCCAATTCCCTATTCCCAACATCATCAAAGATAGCAGAAAAGCACTGCTTCTTTGAGAGGCCAACTTGCTGTGAACCAGAAGCAGAGGACGAATGTATCAAACATTAGTTAACATTTAAATTAGCATTCCTTTGGGGACTGTTTCCCACAGTATACTGTTTATAATTTTCCATCTTGAGAGTAGATGGAACAAGAGCTAAAAACACCATCTGTTGGTTGAATGTCTTGCCTAGCAGAATGTAGGCATAACACAACCCAAAGCTGGCAGTCTTTGTTACTTCTCTTGCATTTTCTTTTCGATCTCACAGGAGCATGCAGAAGACAGGATAGCGATGAAGAAACTGCAGGTATATTCTTTCATATGTTATTCTTAATTTCTGTTCCTTTTCATAAGGTGAGAAATTCCTCATGTTCTTGTGTTCACCTTGCGACGATATTCTTCTTATGGGATTTTATTCTCGTAAACAGACTGCTTGAATAAGAAAATATATGAATAAGCAGAAGGGCACCGGATGATGATGATGTGCCAAAAACCAAGTACACTTGACTTCACAGCTTTTGCATTTGGATTCAGTAATATTATAATAAGGCAGCAACAATGGCAGAATGCACCCTCAAACTGCATTTTCTATAACTCCATTATAGTGTAGCAAGGTCATGTTCCCTCACTGGCTTCCCACTGGCAAATGCTGTCAATTGAGTTCGCACTCAAGCTCGCCACTTTTAGTCAAGTCTCTTTCCAAAGGCAGAAACATGTTTTGATGCTTACAACTTTCTTTTTAATGGATCCCATCTGCTAGCCGCAGGTGTGTGTGACTATGAACCAGCACTTTGCATGCTGTATTGGTTCCAGCTTATCTGTGCAATGACAGCCTGTCAGTGAAAGGACCACGAGGTGTTTAGTCCAAACAGAAAGACGCCATTGTGCACATATTTCCTCAGAGCAAGAAATTCACTCAGGTCTATGTTCACCGTTAGCAGCAGCTACTGTTATCTGGTCTGGATATACTGTCAGATGTGTTGGCTGCTTGTTTTCTTTGTTAATAAAAGTGCTTCAGCGTAATTTTTCATGTTGTTGTTCAGGCATCTTCATGGGAAAGTTGTTGTGGGATAGAATAGCTTTCATTATTACCCAACATGTGACCCATTAATTCATTTCACCTTCTCACAGAGTTTGATGACATCAGTTATCAAAGTCATAGAACAGGTGGTTAGCCTAGCCTAGCCTAGCATAGATACTGAAAACAAACGTTACATCTGTTTAATCCATAAATCAAAATGAAAACGTGCCAGCTTACCAGGGGTCACTGCTGCATGTGTTTCTTGGCTGAACGCAGTGATTGGAGTCTCTGCTGGTGGTATCTGCTGGTTTATCCTACAATAAGCTTATTATCCTCTGGCTCTAGCTTTGTGTTTAGGTCGTAAACATTTGAGTTGTCTTGGCTAAGACAAGTGTTATTTTCCCAAATGTCGAACTATTCCTTTAAAAGGAAAGTCTTTTTTGAACCTGAAATGGATTCAAAATGACATTTGATGACAAAGAGAAAGGTGCCAAAGCCCCACCCCTTCACGTTTGGTATCATTGAAAAGCCCTAAATGTCCTGTGTAGATAGAAAAAGGGGTTAATTCAGTAGTAAGCAGTGGGTGGGAGATATTCAGGTTTACAAATGTCCTCCACAGAGGACAAATTTGAACTACTGGTAGTCAGGAGTCTGAACCTCGATCAGTGCTTTTAGCACCCAGTGTACTCGTAACATGAATGGTGCCTTGAAATAAGTCCCGTGACAAGATGTCCCCCAGTGAAATGAATTATAGTTCAGGTCTGAAGTAGAACTTCATGCAGAGTATTTGTGAAAACTACTTAGCAAAGGTCTGGAGACGCTCCATTTTCTTCACAAATTAAAGAAAATGTGTATATAAATAAATACGTGGCTCTGGTGTAATATGAATTTCAAAGTGATGATTTCAAAGTGTAATCTCATTGTTCAAACAACCCTGAGGCTCTCATTAGTAGAAAATGTGTCTGACATGCAGGTATAGAGCGGCAGGAAAAGAGATACGGATGAGTTATCGAGAGACCATCAGTGGAAGAGAGAGAAAAAGGCAGACTCAGGTAATATTTTAGAGAGATCAGTCAATCTGATCAATACCTTCTTTAGCTCTCAGCTTCAAAGACCACCAAGCTACGCTGTGCTTCAGTGTGTGTATGTGGGGACATAAATCTCTTAATGCAGTCACATTGTGGGGACTCGGCTTTCTTATAGGGACAAAACACAAGTTCCCATAACATAAATCATTACATTTTAGGATGAAGACTTGGGTTAGGGTGAGGGTAAGTCTCCAGGAACTCAATGTAAGTCTATATAATGTCCCTGGACACATCTGTGTATGCGTGTGTGTGTTTGCTTGTGTCAGTGGGGATGTATTTCTGTGATTCTCTGTGTACTTTGTGTACTGATAGAAGTTTCGGTGTGTGCGTTATGGAGGTCGAGCTGAGGTTTAATGAGTGTTCAGGCCTTTGGATCAGACTGTTTGCTCCATAAAGCCTGCAACTGCCAAAAGCCTCCTTTGTGTGCACTGGTTTGTGTGTGTGCATACATGCGCGTGTGTGTTTAGCTGGTATTACTGGCAGAGCGAACCAAAAACTGAGACACACTCATGCACAGAGCCACGCTGCGGTGCAGTCGGGGTTATTGTGCTGAAATAAATCTGCTGTTGTATAATTTGAGGAGATCACTCTGAGCAGGCTGTTGTGTGAAGTGCAGAGCCACAGAACGGGTTCAGCCTCTCCACTTTTGAATGGCAGCAGAGTTGCCTGTAGATCCCTGTCCTGCAGCCGTTGCTAAGGAACTACTCTTTCAAGACTGTTGATCCTCAGATATGTGGGGAAAAGCACTTCAGAATAATGACAGCATTAAGAATTCACGAACCAATAACCTGTGACATTTAGAAAAAGAAAATGCCCCACTCCTCTCTAATGCCCTTTCATTTACCACAATAAGCCTCGTGACGCAGTCTACACTCAGTTCAAGGAGATTACATTTGCCGGATTCTGTGTGCTTCTGTTCAGTCTTTGATGATTTTAAGCAAACCTCTGGTTGGATACCTCCATTTTGAGTGACCAAAACCAACAATGATCCTGAAGACAATACGTCTGTGTATTCAAAGCCTGATAGGTCTTAGTCTTCTATGCCATGGATCTCCATCATTGTCAGAAATTATTAAAAACACATCATTGAGTTATATTTTTGGATTGGATTACACGTTCATGTTTTCCATGAACACAATGGTCTGTACACAGTCTTGGTACTGCAAACAGTGAAGACCAAATGTGTATTGGTCCACAGCTTAAAATAGTTCCCAACAAATGCATCGATCTTCTTCTGTTCAATAAACTACAGCAGCTGTTGAAGGAAATTACTGAGCCTACTTTATAAATTTGAATATGTATTTCTGACCCGTTTTTAAAGATTATGGCATGGCAGAGTCCATAGCAAGGAGACTGTTTTCAATAGAAAAAGAGGAAGTAACATCATGAAATTAGAAACATGTTCATATGAGCCATTTTTGTGATGGTCACATGGGTTAGGGTTAGGTCACTGATAGGTATGAGGACTTGCTGGTAGTTTTGCATTTGTAATTTGTTGTTGTCTGATGCAACATCACATTTCATAGGAGTGTGTGAAGTACATAGTACTCTGCAGTACACGTTGCTTCATGGTGGAGTCTTAAGTATTCCATTCCTTCATCCCAGTGCACATCACACATTGTATATCAGACTTGTGAGTTAAGTGGCTCCCGGCCTGCTGTATCACACATTTCTCATTAGTTTGACGAGCCTACAAAACAGACTTCTCACTACTTCTGTTGGCATCATCACTTCACTTCCTTGTATTGGAACTAACTGACAGCTCATTTAAAGAAAGCAGCTCTTTTCTTGTGCCTTTTTATTGGCACACTGCTGTAGTTTGTTACACACAGCTGGACTGTTACTCAGTTCATGTAGATGGACATTAGCCATGAATGTATGCTGCTTTATCTGCCCTCCATAGAAACCCTCTCCCTCTGCCTCAGTGCCCTCATCCTTCCCTCCCTCTTATCTCTCTCTGAATGTGTCTTTCTCCTCTTATTGGCGGTTTTAAATCAGGTTTTGTTGTCCTCTCTCTCTCTCTCTCTCTCTCTCTCTCTCTCTCTCTCTCTCTCCCTTCCCCCTCATACAAACTGATATTTTAATGCTCATCAGTTGGCTGCCAGACAGATTGCTATTGTGCTTGGTTTCCAGACAGATGGGTGTTTCTTCCTCTTTGTGAGCAGAACAATGGAACTAACATTATTCACTTTGCCCCTGTGATAGGTGCACTGTCAGACAAGCAAAGGTTTTAATAGAAATATGCCATTAAATGTCCTCCAGAGAGTTTTTTTTGTACATCCAGTTGCTTCTCCTTACAGACTTTACATTTGCATTGTGAACATTTCAGTAGAGCTTGTACAAAAAGTTTTATCTGAGGGAAGTAAAGTGAACTTCATCCATTTTACCCCCAATGTGCTGCTTTATGATCAGCCACAATCATATCTATGATGTTCCCAGTACAACCAGTTTTCTACTTTTGTCCAGTGAGCAGCTCCAGTGCAGCACCTGGTGTTCAGTGCCTTGGGTAATGGAACCACAACATTAAATCTTAAGGGAGGCGTACTCATTTTTCCACCCAGATTTACCAACTGTTTGTGGGGTTTAAACCTGCAAAGCACTGGACACAAAGCTGCCTGTCTAACTTAGAGGTTTCAGGCAATATGACACTGACAGTGGTGGAAAGCATGTTGTAAGTACATTTAAGTACTGCATTTAAGTACCGTGTTGAGGTATCCGTGAAGCTTTTCAGTCATACAAGTAATGGTTCATGGTTCAGGTCAAGTTAAGAAAAAGAGCCTCAACATTATCTAAGGAAGGGTGAATCAAGGGCAACTGGACTTGGTTGTACAAGCTTCAAAAGTTTCGCCTCTCACTCAGGAGCCTTCTTCAGTTCTGGCAGGTGAAATGTTTTCAAGTTTCTACAATCTAACCCAGCTGCCCTTGATTCAACTCTCCTTGGATAGTGTTGAGGTACTGTTCTCTACGTGGTTACCTCCATTTCATGCTACTTTATTGTTCCACTCCTCTGCGATTCAGTGGGGAATATTGAACTTTTTTAACTGCGCTACATTTATTTGATAGATAAACTTATGAGTTAACTTTTCAGAACAAAATTTTACATGATAAAAATAACTTTCACATTTTGAAAGATTAAACTAATGGTTTGCAAACAGATTGACAACTTTTTTTTTCTTGTTTCTTCAGATCTTGTGACCCTTTGGAGAAGCAATCTACCCAAGTACCTACCCGTATATAAAGTAGAACAAATTCAACTTGTAAGATGCTGTTTACACACTAACCTTTAGGTATCAACAATCGAATAATGTTGTCAGTAATTCTAGAATGTGTAATACCAACTTTTTTTTTTTGCAATATGTCTGCTTTCACCTTTAATAATTTCAGTACATGTATGCCAGTAATACTTACATATTTGCATTTAAATAGGAGTTTGAATGCAGGCTTTAACTTGTAGCGGACTATTTTCACAGTGTGGTCGTACAATTTTGAAGGAACAATGAAACTTACCACGACAGCCCCTGAAATGATGATAGACTTGAGTGAACACCTCTGTGAAAAGGTTCATAAGGGTAGTGATTGTGCTGCTGTTGCGTGAGATTGAGCCTGTTCTACCAAATTGGCTTGCGAATCAGCTCTGTTTATCTGTTTACAGCAAGAGAACAGACTTGAGAACGGGTGTGAGTGTTCATGCATGTGCACACACCAGGGTGTGGCAAAGCAGCTGTAGTAATTAATTATGGATGTGTGGGTCTAATGGGTTACATAGGCTGCTCTTATACCTTCAAACAGGTAAAAAGAGAGAAGAAAAGCAACTGCAGAGCAGAGAAAAACAGACTTATCTCTAACTGCATATATGCATGGATGTATTTAAATGTATCCAGAATATTTTGAACTATTTACATTTCCTCCTGTGTCCTCCTTGGCGGTTCCCCGTAGGTTTATTGTCAGTATATTTTATTTTTCTTCACTGTATTACTATTTGGTTCTGCAACAGCTTTGATTTCCCCACAGAGATGCAATGTATGCTCCATTTTGAACTCGCCTGTGATGTTTTATTCAGAAATCCTCAGTTATACTGTGAAAAGATATATCGTCTTCAGTGGTGTATATGGTCTTTATATGGGATTAACATAGTCATACATTTTAAAAAGAACAGTTCGGTTCTTGGTTTGAAAGTGTGCTGAAGTATGCAGATACTATATGAGACAAAGCAACAGGTCAGAATATACAGCACTGTGTTACAGAGAAAAGAGGGAAAGAACAAAAAATACATGGGCTAAGAAAAACCAGGGGGAGAGATGAGGAGAATAACAACCCCAAGCTGGTCCGGGGACGAGGGGAGGAACATAAAACTGGATGAAGAATATGAGGCGTCAATATGTTCAGCATTTTCATCTTTTATTGCCAGATACAGAAGCTTAAATAACATCTGGAGAGGCCTGGCCAAAATGACAAACCAACCAGCCCTGAGCAGAAATAAAATCACAGCATTAAATAAAATATCCCTCTAAAAAGAATGCACTGGCTCAACGTCAAGAAATGAAGGTAAAAATTTGAATGGCTCTTCTTAAGTATTCCAACTCAGCCACTGTTGAGTGAGACTTTTACATTTAGGCGAATTAGTTTAGTACAACCACAATCTGCTTTGTCCTCCACAGCATAATGAAGTTGTACCAATTTTATTTGATTGAAAAAGTTTTGCTGTCATTAAAGGTAGAAACTGCTTCATTTAAGTTATTCTAACTTCTTAATTTTACTTCCATTCATCGCTGAAATTTCCATGGGAATTGTCACATTATTTTTTTTTTTGGGAGTATAAGGAACTTATTTAGCTTCAGAATAAATTAGAAATAACAATTCCAGTTTTATAATCAAGCTGTTTATTGTAAAACCAGTGTCAGCTTAACGTCCAAATGATTTTTTTAACGGTTAATTTTCATATCATCATCTGTGCACAAAATAAACACGACTACTTCCAACACTACTTGGACAAAAAATGAATAAATCTGCACCCAAATGAGTTTTAACCACAGCGAATGGTGTGTTTGGGAGCTCCAAATGAACGTTACACCAAATATTTGCAGGTTTTACCAGAAATTTGCCCTGAAACAAGATAAAATGAAAACAGCAACATGTTCTGATTATTTTTGGGAGTTTCTGAGGAACAATTCCCTGAACTGAATCCAGTGCTTCACTCTCTGTGCATGTCAGAGAATAAAATGGAAAAATAACACCGCACTATGTGAAAAGGAAGACATAAATTTAGTTGCTTTTGGCAAAAAAACACATCAAATGGCTCTATGCATTCTGCCTGAGGAACGCAGAAACAATATATCTGATACATGTCAATACATTCACAAACCACAAAACAACAAAACAGAACAAAATGACCATAAAGTTCAACTAACACTATTGTAAAACTGTCTCAGCAACACTGACCATGTTAGTGTTCATGCTGGTAGGACAAATTGCAGTGCTGTTGTATTGAACTGCATTAGCTTTTGCTGGGTGCACCTAAAAAACTGTCAACAGTACAGCACAGCAAAAATTCAAAGAATATAACAGTGCAACGATTCCTGCTGAGTTTGGGGACAACCTAATTCTTCACATCTGTTAGTACTGCAGTTTATTTTTTAAGAGCATTACCTTCAGACTGGCTTTCAGACCATCCAGCTCAGGGTATATCTTTTGAAACACTGAACACTATGAATTTCAATATATATTCACACCTCTAGCAACACATTCCTTACGCATTGAATATTCACTTTTGCAATCCCTCCTCTTGAAGACAGCAAGGACATTGTTTAAATGATTGAGAGCTGTAGTGCTTACAGCTTGTGTATCGCCAGTCTTGCAGTAACTTAGGCTGCCTGTGATGCCTTTTTTTTTTTTTTTTTTTAAATGTTAAAGGTGAAAAAAATCTGCTTGGAAAAAATATTTGCAGAATAATGGGCCTTTGTCTTATTCTAAAACGGCTCACCCCTGCAACGTAGTGCCAATTAGCATAATTTGGCTGCCACGGTAGAAGAAAACATAAAAAAAGAAGAGGTAACGAGCATGAGCTAGCTAAGCATCTACCAACGTTACAATCTCTGAATTAGCTGTGAACAAGCTTTAATTGTGTAAAAATGTGTGCTGACACAATTATTAGCTGCAAGTAAGTAATTTAGCCTTAAATTATATTCCATGCCAACATTTCTCCCCCACCCTCAGGACCCATGTCCCTGAGAGCTCAACGCACTGCAGCTTCAGAAAACACACGCAAATAGACCAAACAAGCACATTAAGAAAATATCTACACCAATATGACATCATGTCTGCAGCATTTTTCTAAATGAAGTGAGAAATCAAAACCAAATAGAGAAATGCGGCGATAACACAGGCAACAACAGAAATTGTTCTCAGGGGACACTAAAAAGTGAAGAACAGTGTTGGGACATGATTATTATTGCCATGGTTTGCGACTCATGGATTTAATGAAGACTGCTGTAAGCGGTGTTGGAAAAGGACCTAAACTGTAAATGTTTCAGCGTTTTCCAGCTGTGTCCCGGCGCGTTCGTCCTCAGAAACCCTTTTTGTTGTCGCCTGTGCTGCAGTGCTCGCAGTGTTTCTGTCCTTGGTTGTGTGCTCTCTTTCTGCAGCATTTTTCCTACATTCAGACTGGCTACCTGCTCATGAACTTTTCTATCACTGACCACACACACACACAGACACACACACACTCACATGAAGGCTCACCACTGAATTGAATTCCGAATTAAATATATTACTTTTTGCAAAGGGAAAGAGGGAGATAAAGCAGCGGAAAGAGGCTGCAGGAGGTGGAAGAGATTGAAAAATAAGCTTAAGGGGGTGGGAACTGAAAGAGAGAGAAAGAGTGGGAGAGAGACTGATTCAAACTGCGTGAAGAAGACTTTCACGTGTGACCTCAAAGTGGTGAAGACATTTTCTTAATTTGCTTGTGTTTTGTCTCTTGTGTTGTCTGAAGTTGCAGTATGTTGAGCTCTTGGGGCCAGCATATAGAATAGGTCACAATACAAAAACAAAGAAGTCTCAGACTGTAGCTTCTCAGCCCAGATGGGCTGCGATTGGCTGCAAGTCCCCAAGTTCATCAGCCAATAGCACAAAGGAGGAGGAGGGGGAACTAGACCTGAGGAGCAACACCTCACATATCTCACACCTTCACCTATAGGTGGATGTAACCGTAAAGCAATTCACAAAGACAGAATTAGCATAAAGGAACAGCATAAATGGAGCAGACACCAACCTTTTTAATGTAAATGTAACCTCTTTCTTTATTAAACAAAGGTTAAAATCGAAAAAAGCATACCTGTCATTCATTATTACACGTTGTAGATGCACACAGATAATTGCATCTCTGCCTATTTCTGTGGGTGTAAATGCAGGTGCAGGCTCAATGACTCTGATCAATCCCGATGCATCCTGATGAGATTATAGATGGAGCACATGATCAACAGCTGGCTTTCAAAAATGACCGATCACATCGACTGGTGTCCTCAGTTTAATGCACCCAGAGAAGAGTCCGGGTTGTCTTCTCAGCTTTTTCAGCCACCAGGACAGACTTTCGTTCATTATTTGTTAATATAGTCAATTGTTCATACAGCACAAGGAATATAGAGATTGAGAAATACCATAATCACCTGTGCAAACCTGTGCACTTAGCCACAAACATGCAAGTTAAAGAGCAAAATGACATGTCGATGTACATGATTTGATTTTAATCATCAGCTGTATATTTGGGAAAATCCTCTTCTGTTCATATGATCATCCACACAAACGTGTGAGGGTAAGTTGAAGGGGAGGATGAAAGGGCAGAGCATCTACAGGCGAAGTGAAGGGACGACTGTGTCTGTGTATGTTTGCATTGTGATTCACTTCATGAGAGGGAGATGAACGAGAGGACAAAGTGGAGTGGAAACGAACAGGGAGCTGTGTCTGTCCCAGTTCAGATCTTGGGTTTCTGCAAGTGTGACTGCGTCTGCTCTGTGTGTGTGTGCGCATGGTGTCAAAATACACCGGCTTCTCTTAATATAATACTGGTGAGCTGGAGGATGTGTGGCACGGTCCTAATGAATGATATCTGCTCAGTTAGGCAGCAGCTTCTCTTACAGCAGTTTGTCTCCATTATTTCAGCTGATTGAGGAAATTACTGCAGTTTTATCAATTATTCATATTTGCCACATTAGCACAACAACAGGTACACTGCAGACATAAAATCAATTGCCTGTTTCATCTCTTTACATGATTAACTGACAGCTCCCCACAACAATGTCATGCACATGACAGAAGATATTATTAGATTCTCCTTCTCGCAGCTCGCGATGCATCCTGAAGACGCCTTCTGTCGTGTCGCATCATCTCACTGATCAATTTACATGTGTGTATAACTGTGCCGTGCTTTCCAGGTGCAGCACATCCCTCAAATCAGAGACTACAGATGGAACTCGTTCATCCCCATTCATCTAACTCAGTACAAGCCCAGCTCTAATGCCATTACAAATTGTATTTTAATGTGCAATTAATCATGTAATCATTTGTTTGAAGAAAAAGAACAAAACTAGATACATATGAAATGGTTTTATGAGGTAAGAGTTGTTAATCTCAGCCAATCAAAGCCACAAAACTTCTCTGCAGTTTGCAAAAAGAGCTGGTCACACTTAATGAAAATGTGGTTTAAGTTTCATGTCACCTTTGCGCCGCGCCACCTGTTCTGTGTGAATACAGTCTTTGCTGCTCTTGTTCAGCTAACTGGGTGCAAAAGTGTTTGTGTGCTTTTGCACAGGCTGTCAGCATGTTCATTTCGGCTGTAAAGTTTGGCATTTTAATATTAGACTCGCTTTTGGAGTCAGCCTTAAGTGGCCATTTGAGGAACTGCAGTTTTGGGCACACAGCGTTGGCTTCACTGCGGAGGCCTCCACTTGATCAGTACCTGCTCCTCAACCCAGTGTCCCCTGCTCTGTCTGTCCATCTGTCTGTCTTGTTGTTACCAGGATGTTCTAATTGGGCTCTTTGCTTTTGGCTCCAAAGCCAAAGAATCTGGACTCCTTTCTGTTCCTTCTCCAGCCGTCAGTCAGTCAAATGCCCACTCTGCCCCACTGTCTGACCAGCTGATCAACACAAAACACTTCCATGTCCGTTTCTACCACTCTGTAATGTACATTTTACTGTCTCACACAGGCTGCCAGCAGCGCCCTCAATATGACGCCATGCTCCTCTTGAGTCTGAGTCTGCATGATTGTCTGTTTGTGTGTGTGTGTGTGTGTGTGTGAGAAAGGGACGGAAAAAGAATGGGAGAGGAAGGTGTGAATGTGTGTGTGGTGGCGATAACGACAGTTGAGTGGCGATACGAAGTTTGCCTCAGGCTAATAACCTGCTCATGAACTTGTCCGTCACTGACCACACACGCACACGCACACACACACACACACACACACACACACACAAAGGCTCAACACTCAATTCAGAACCAAATATATTACTTTTGCGGAGGGAAAGAGGGAGATAAAGCAGCAGAAAGAGACTGGAGGAGTTGGAGATTGAAGATTCAGACACGGATGAAGAAATTCAGTGTGATTTAACTGTGATGAGAATAGTTATGAAATGAGATGAAGAGAGAGCAGAAGCACTGAGAGAAAAAAATGACAGAGAATAGAGGGATGACCAAAATGAAATAGACATGGATAGAAGTAGAAACAGAAAGGTAGAATGACGCATGCATGCACTGCTAGGAGGAAAGGCAGAGAAATCAAATATCACATGGAGTAAAAATGGTACCAAATGCTTGTATGCGCACCTGTAACAATGTGCCTCGATAAATACCACTTCCCAACCCTCATGTAGCCACTTGTTGGGTTTTAGAGAAGTCCCTAATTGACCATATACACTGAAATCATTAGAATCACTAATGGCTTAAGTCGCATACCCGAGTGAAAAACAATTGTTAGTCTAATTAAATGAAGCAAATGTTTTGTTGGGCAACGAAGAGCAGCAGCTTTGTTGATCTACAGATTAGTGGAGGAGATGCAGCCATCATTCAACAGAAAATAAAAACACATACTGAGTGTGCAGAGCCATCAGTACTGCAGCTCCCTTCAGCAATGGACACAAGGTCAGACCAACCTAAAAAAAAAAAAAAAAAACTAAAAATACACAGTAAAAGGAAATGCTTGTATGTATGTCCTGCACAGTTCATTCCCTTTTACCTATACATTAGGTAGCATGTAGCACATAGCACAAAAGTACAAATACAAGCTAATTCATCTGTGGCTAGCAGCTACACAACACACGTCTTTTACCTTATACCTGACTTTCTATTATAAGAGCAAGGTGGAAAACTAGAAACTAAACTGACAACGTGAGGCAGTTCCAAGCACTGTGACCCCACTGACACCTTTTTAATTAAAATCTGTGATCTGTATGCGGATGTGTTGTCTGCACGATGAGGTCTGATTACAGGTTTGCATTTACACCTGGTTTTAAAAAGCGTTTTTCTGCCGGAAATATGGACCCGTGGGCTGCTTTTCAACGAGGCAAACAATAAACTGCACTGTAATCAGCATGATAATGTGTAAATAAATAGTCAATTAATAAGAAGTAACAGCTTAATATCTCTACTGCTTGCTGAGCTAACCCCACATCGGTTACGTAACCTCGTCCTTCATGTCCTTGGAGAGTCTCTTGACGCAATGCTTCCTCATGAGTTCGACTTATTTCTCTTCTGTTTTTTTCCACGGGCAGGTTGAGCTATTGTGAGGAGGCCACCTCCATGCATTTCCACTAAAACTACATTGAAATTAACCGCCATACTGTGTCTCATCAAAGCAGAGAGAAAAACTGCTACAGTGATTTCTGCACACACCGTTAGATCAAGTACAAGGCGCCCCGAGTGTTTATCTAATCCCTGATCATTTCAACCGAATTGATCCGTGTGGGCGAGAGAGCATTGATCTGTGTGGGAGAGAACAGTTTCAGGTACAACACTACCTCCTTCCTGGAGGAAGGCAGACCCTGATTTGCATATAAGTGGGAAACCAAAATGGATTGTGATCAGTGTTGTGAGCCAACAGAGACACACATATGTGTCTTGCGTGTAATTGAAAGTGTCTTAAATCTCATCTGGATTTTATCTGAGTATGAGACATTTGAAATGACAAGTGTAAATGGTTTACAGCCGTCTGAAATCCAATCACAGTGCAAGTCTGGCTGATCTGACAGCGTTCAGATTGCAATGGCTTCTGTTTGTATTGACATCTTCCATTATCATGTGTTTTTCCTCATGCAGACACAGATATCCACATACAGGCTGGACTACAGTCAAAGGCACAAAACTAAATCTCCCATTTTTAATTAAATTAAAGCAATAATTTCCAAGTTCACCTTCACACATGATGAATAGCTGTAAATATCACGTCAGCTCAATCTGGTTTATGTTGGAGGAACATCATTTTCACAACTAGTAATGAGCCTGAGATCACGTTCATGTGCCTGCTCAGTTGTCTCTATTTATTGCCTTCGGCAAAAATCACTTGCATGCGCGCGCACACACACACACACACACACACACACACACACACACACACACACAGAGATGTCAGTCAGTCTTTCAGTGGTTTCAAACATCGGGTTTTGCTGAAGGATCTGATGCTGGTTGAGATTCCAGGTCGAAACTTAGCATCTGGCAGCATTTGCAAAGACTAGCATAAACACACACTTTGTGTTCTTTCAACATTTGTACTTTTGTCTGATGTAACAACATCTGCTTAAAGTTCTCCTACCCTTCTTAAAGTGTGTATGTGGTCTCACTATTGCCTCAGCCCTCAAACCATTTCTCAGCTACAATGGGTCTTTTTAAAGGGTCTTCTCAGGGACTAAAAGCAATTGTTCAAAATTTCTAGCTTTTGAAGAAAGTGCTGCCTTTTGAATGTGAGGAAAAACATATTGGCAATAGGAGGTTCAAGCAGTTTCTCAAATCAGTTTTTCAAGTTCACCTCAGTATAACAAAAGGGACAAAACGGTCTTTCACTCTCTTTCGGTTTATACACGGAGCTCCTTTTTGAGCCATCCTGTACTTTTTTTTTTTCTTTTTTTTTTACTCCTGTTTTATTCTTTTCTCCTCTTTCCTCTTTCCCCTGACAGGTAACTACTTAGAATTGATCAGCAAATTCATTTTCTAAGAATACATTAAGACTCCACATCCTCTTGCACTGTCAGAAATCTGTGTGTATGTGTGCGAGTGAGCGAGAGGAGCACACAGATGATAAAATAGAGGTGATAACAAGTGTGAATGTTACACCGCAGGGGTGGTTAAAATTAGAACTGACTTTGCTTAATTGCACAGGCGTACACACATCTGCACAGATACAGGGCGTGTTAATGAATTTTGAGACGTTTTCCTTGACTCAGCAAATTTTTTCCCCCACCTGTATTTTATTCACAGGAAGTGCTAAACCAAGTATTTTCAGCACCTAGTCTGGAAAACTTTTGTGCAGGGAAACATTCAGTTTCAGCAGAAAGAGAAACTCTGCTGAAAGTTTGAGTTGTAAGCTGTGATTTCCGATTGTTTTTGCATTTAAAATTATGATGGCACATGCTGAAGAATGACATTTTTGGAAACATGTCAGGAATATGTCAGAAGATTGATACCAGTCTCATATTTGTACACCAACATTGGAGCCAGGGAACAGATAGCTTATTCGTTAGAACAAAGACCAGAAGCAGGCAGGAATAGCTAGCCTGGCTCCAATCGGGCTTGTGAGATGCATCTCGCCACCATCTTGGAAAGGAGTTCTGGCCTGTTCAAATAGTAGAAAATGCCAGACTTTTGTGTTGCTTCTGGATGTTCAAATGAGAGAAAGGCAGAAAGCAAACAACAGGGAATAACATTTCACACATGCAAAGACTTTTTACATTTTTTTACTTTTACAAACGTGTTAAATATATACATGTATAGATGCTGAAATGTGCATCAGTCATCATCAATCTTTATCTACATTTCTATGAGATTAGAGCTAAATTTGCAATGCTGCACAGCCCTGCTGATATGCAGGATATCTATTGTTTTGTACATGTGTGACTGTGCAAGCCAGTACTTTGGTCAACTCCAGTTGTTTTAAATATGCTAGATAAATAAACTTAAACTTGACATGACTAAATTGGCAAAATGATGCTGAATATTGATGAAAATATCACTTAAAATGTAATTAAAAACCGCTGAGAAGGCTGCCAATCAATGAACATGTTTTTTTTTTTTGTTTTTTTTTTTAATGATTGTATTAAGTTTTCCTTAAGTTCCAAAAATTTGGAACAAAATCTGACAACTCCGTCAAAAAAAAAAAAAAAAAAAAACACGATTATTTACACTTTTTGATATCATGAAAGCCTTTATCAACCAAGCAGACATTTTAGTCAGTTGCAAAGTTTTGCGAGTAATGTTTGGAATTTTGTCCTAAATATGGTGCTGAAGTGGCTTCAATAGAACACATATAAACAAAAGCTCCGAGGTACAAGATGGACTAAGCAAGTTCAGACATTTTGCCGCAGTGGATTGAAGGTACAGTGGAGAACCATTAGGCACCTCTAATATGATGGATGCTCCTATTTCATTTAGGAGCACCGCAGCGCCGATCAAAGTGGTTGTGTGTGGCGCAGGCAGATTTTCCTCGACAGCTTTCTGGGTTAAAGTGTGTAAAACCTGCAGTGAAACCTGCCCCGCACAGCCTGAGGGAGCTGCTAAAGAGGAGTGAGTGGAGGAGTGGCGGGGATAAGCCTGAGAAAAGAGAGGAGGTTACAGAATTGGGAGAGAAGGGGGTGACAGATGGACGGAGGGAAAGAGAAGGACAGTGAGAGAGAAATTGGAAGAAACAGAGAGACTGAAGTATAGAGAGGAGTGAGCCGAAGAGATGTAGTGAAGCAGAAGGATGTGTGATGGATGGAGGGATGACAGGTGTGATGAAAGAGGGAACCAGGGATGAGGAGAGGCAGATGGATTATCATGACATTACACTCGAGTGTGTGTGTGTGTGTGTGTGTGTGTGTGTGTGTGTGTGTGTGTGTGTGTATGTGAGTGCATATCCACTTTTCCTCCTACTTTCCAGCTATGTGTGTTTGTGGAGCTCTGATGATTGCATTATCAGAGCTTATTATGGAGATTATGAGAGCCATTCACACAGGCCTTTATTAGCTTTTAATGGCACACGAGTGTGCAAACAGAGTGTGCACACACGTCATGTCATGGAAGCGTGCCTCTAAATTGTCTCTGGGCCAAAGGAGAAAAGGAGTTGCATATCTTTGAATATAAGAACAGGTGATAAAGAAAGCCAAATAGACACTGTTCACCTCTACAGCATTGTTTTGTTTTGTATATGAGCATATGCTTGAATGCATGAGCTTTGAAGATATTTTGTCATAAAACAAAGTGTTGCACCAGTTACTGTGACCTGATGACGGCGTTACATACAGAGTTAAGGAACGCAAGCTCTTATATTTTGTCCTCATAGAATTACATTATGAGAGGGCCAAAAAAGGTCAAGTCAAAATAAATGCATCCTGACTTTTAGAGTTTCCTACTGGCCCAACAGCACCTCCAGAAGTCAGAATAGGCCTCTTTATATCATGTAAGTTGATATTCATGGGTAACACTGGTGGAATGCCCCTTTAATGCAGGTTTTATGTGACTTTATGTGATGCTGATTTAGTCAGACAGGCTTGTACATTCACTTTATTCTGATTCATCCACACAGTGATAGCCGTGAGATGGACAGAGATGCAGGCTTGTTACTGTGTGGCAGCTTATTCAAATTGACAGACTGGCACAGAAAATGCATGGGGGTCAACAGCAGGACTCTATGGTTCCACAGGGCAGCGTTGACAAAATGAGAAGATAAAACTGTATTTTTATCACCTCAAATCTTAAAGACTCTTTAGATAATAGTGTCACTTTTATGCAAGCAAGCTTGAGAGAGAAAAGCGTCATTTACTCCACCCACCATGAATATTGGCGTACGGGTAAGTGCGGAAGCAATGGAGCAGTTAAGTTTTTATCTTTACCAGGGAGGTAGCAGCATGAATGACAATATAACCAGTTATTTGTAAGAACATGTGGATCTGTTCCCAAAAACACAAATGATGCCTCAATTAGACTGGTGATTGGTAAATACTGTGAATGCACCAAAGACTGTGAATTCAAAAGAGAAAATGAAAAGGAACAGAGACAGCAGCGACTACACTCTAAGCTGCAGTTTAGCATTTGGCTAAAACACTAATGTCAATATTTACCTTAAGTTTGCTAACATGAGCTAAAATTACCCACCAAACCAAGCAAGGATGAAGTGGTAAATTCACTCAGTGTATTAATTTAAGCAATGGTGCATTTTATTGTGAATGAATTCAACTTTTTTGTAAGGGGAAATGTGTTTATTCATCCTTCAGTCTTGCTTTAAAAAGACATGCTGTAACCCTGGCTGTTCACTGTTTCCCAAATAGTTCCAAACCATTTTATTTGTTTTTATCTTTTTTGTTGTTGAAGTGCTCTTCACCTTCCACACTGTGTGCCAAACTTGCTTACCTTGTGATCTGGTGATCCAGGTGAAAATGCCCTGCGGTGTTCCTCAGGGCTCACACAGAGGGCCCTGTTGTTATTTCGTGACCCCGATAACCCAAAACTTTTTTGTCCATGGCAGAGGACACTCAACTTTGCTTTTCACTGCTTTATCACTTTGCTTTCCACACACATACATCCAGCTGGATGACTGCCCACCACCTCTAACTCAACCTTCACAAAAGTGAGATATTGCTCTTCCCTGACAAATGTTGTCCTCTGCAAGACCTCTCTATCAGGACTGACAGCACCATGGGGACACCTGCCCAGACTAGCAAGAATCTCAGTTGTGATTCTAGACAACCAACTGCCATGCAATACTTGCATCACAGCCTCCTCCTCACGCCAGACCCCTATCCAAGTCTGCCTACGCCCTGTTCAAATACAGCATCTCCTCCCTGGCTGGTCTAATGAGTTACTCTGTTCATAGCTGATAACTTGTGCTGCAGTTTTAAACTGTCTGCATTCTCACATGTCACCCACACCCCTCCTTCACCTCCCAGAGGCAGCTCACATCAAATTCACAAACCTTGGTTGCTGTACAAGTTGCTAAGTGAGGTGCATCCTCGTGTACCTCCAAGACATGTGCTTTGCTCTTCCCTCCCAGGCCATAATTCCACTCTCCGCTCGACTCCTCTTCCTCCAGGCACCACGCTGGTGAAATGACATTTCCACCTCACACAAGACTCAACTGTCTGTGTGGAAAAACTCATTTCTTCCAGGAACACTTCATATCCCTCTCTGAGCCACCCTGCAAGTCTCTTGACCCTGATCATTCTCCTGTCATGTGGGAAAGATATCCCTTCCCACCTGTTTTTGGTTTTGCTGCTGTTTCATGACAATCTTCCTCTCCATCACGAAGCTCCACAGGAGAATTAAGGGAGAGAAATCCATTAAATAGCTGTTGTCTGGATCCATTTGCTAGTGCTATCAGTAAAGTGAATTCTCTGTGTTTCTCTGTACATGCTAGCTGGGTTAGCAGGCTAATGACTTCTCCCACACTGTGTGTCACACATGGGCAGTGTTAGGCAGTGACACACTGCTTAGAAAAAAATGTAATGAAATACTTAGGCTGATGGGTAGCCTAAATAGTAGTTGTAGTAATTGTGACAAGATAGCAACATTAAAATATTCCAAACCACATACACACAGACATGGAAAGCACAAGAACAAAAGATACAGTATCAACTCACAGAATTATAGCCTTCTTCAGATTCACTGTATTGGGTGAACTGACCCTTTAAATCATATGTAGAATGGAATGAAAGGGGAGCGCCACTTCATCTTAAAGTACATTATCATGAACTGTTTAGGATAAGAGATTGAGATAGATAGATAGACATATAGATAGAAGCATCCAAATGTGATGAAGAAAGAGTGACATTGTTAGTGGTGAAGGAGAAATAAGGGATGAGGTAACGAGAAGGATGGCAGAGTGAGAATACAGAGATCAAAATGGGAGGGGAGAGAGAGTAAGACGGAGAAAGAAAGATGAGGGTGTGCTGGCTTGTGAAGTGAAGCAATGACAAAAGAGTGTCAGACAAATTGGCAGAGAGGGGGAGAGAGGAAGACGAGAAGCCCAGTTCCCTATGAGGCAAACAGGGGGCAGTATCACTCTGTAGGAGGCTCATGGAGGGTGGTGGTGTGTGTGTGGGGGGGGGGGGGGGGGGGGAGGGGGGAAGGTAGACAGAGGGATGGATGGTGGGAGAGAAAGACAGAGAGGGTGGGGTAAAGAGTGGTAGAGACACAGTTGAACACAGGATAGAAAGGACAGAAGGAGGGAGGGGAGGGTGTTAGAGGCAGAGGAGAGATGCAGGAGGAGAGGAGTACATTACAGAGTCAGCATGGGAACACAAACCACTGCTTATCATTTACCAGTTCAATACAAACTACTGCTGTTCCACTGAGTGTTTGCATGTGTGTTATCCTTGAATTCAGCCTGTGTGCATGTGTGAGACGCGCTCGATTTGTATGATTCGTATATGATGCTGTGTGTCTGCATACAGCGCTTCTGTGTGTGTGTGTGTGTGTGTGTGTGTGTGTGTGTGTGTGTGTGTGTGTATATATCTGTGTTTGAAATAGTGTGTGCGCGCGTGCACATATTGGCAGGGGTTTAAGGAAATGTTTTTACTGCATCTGTCCTTGATATGCCCAGCTGAATACAGAGAGCTTTTAAAAGGGTATTACACAGCAGAACCAAGGCCCTCTTGGAGGCTTTCACAGCATTTAAAATCTCCCCGGACAGTGACCACACTAACAATCTGAGGCTTTTGCGGACACAAGAAAATCGTTGGTTTGCAAATGGGACTAACACCTGATTCCTGACGCTGAAAGAGACACTTCTTTTACATGGTGCCCTTATTTTTCCCCATTTAAACCCTTTAATGTCAGTAAAACCAGGACCATTCGACAGCTCCCTCTGCGATCATCGTTTCATTGGAGTTTCAAATTACACTGATTTTGAAAAGCATTTTTTATTTTGGAGGCAGTCCACCAAGTTCACACATAAAGATTAGTTTGCTTGTCACAAGGGGCACTGCTCAGCCTGTCAGAGCAGACACACAATGCCTTCTGTAGCTCGGGCAGGAGCTTTCTTAAAGAGTATAGCACCAATTTAGCATTGCACTTCTGTGACTTCTTGTCATGTTGGGCAGTAAAAAGAAATGTCACAATCGATGCTGCAGAAAAAATTGTCTTCTTAATTTCATGCATTCTTTCTCCTTGTCAAAACCTGGCACCTACGTGGAACCTTAGCCTCAATAGTTTGCTCACAGAATCTGGTGTGTTATGCTAATGTTGCAGCTAATGTAGCCTTGAACCTCCAGCCTCAAGCACAGATGAGGAGCAGACTACAGAGGTCTGGTAAGATCACTTCTTTGTGACTCCACAGCCACAGATTTTTGATTTTTTAATTTTCAAACTTCAGCCCCAAATGAAGCTGACTCAAGTGACATCACTGGAGGCAATTCATCAGACTTCACGCAGCTACTCTGGAGCCACGAAAGGCTTTATACAACTTCTTTCACATCTGCAGTCACACTCCACAAGAACTGTAATCAGACTTTGATGTGTAAAATTGGTGCGGAAAAAAAAACAAAAAAAACAAAACATATCATGTAATATGGGTTATCTCGGGTTTGCCTTGGAGACTTCAACTTCTTCATGTAAAGCTTGTGTTCCAGTCCGGGGTTTACCTCTCATGTAGTGTCTAATGAAATCTCTATTGAGTTGCATAATGGAAAGATCCACCTTTTTTGTAGTTTGACAAGTCACTTGACTTTATTCAAGTCCTATTTTTCTTTTTATTATTATTACAGTTATTGCTACAACTTTCACTACCAAGTATTAAATTAATTGCTTATTGAACGAAAACTCTCCACTGAATGTTAATTTTGAACAATTAATGACAGTAACACACACTGTGTTCTGTGAATGAGCACTAGCTCCCTGGTAATAAGAAAAAACTCTCCACAACATGTAGCACGCAGTAACGACCACAGTCTGTACTGGGTAAACTTACTGGATAAATCAGTTCCATTAAATTAATTACACACTCTCATATCATGAGCCTTGGCAATTTCATTATTCAATTTGTGTTTGTTCCATTACAGAGTCTGCCTGTGAAGAAGTCCCAGTTTCAACTCTATGTTTAAGTCATTATAGAAATTGATTCTGTTTATCTCGAGTTGTTTTTTTTTTTCTTTGTGTATAATGAGGAGCATTAAATGTTGAGTGTGCTGATGAAATGATTGCAGTTGACTGGCATCGTCCTGTTGCAGCATCATTTACAGTATCTGTGTTTGACTGGAGACAAAGTAGTTTAATATTTTACATGTCCATGCATGAGTAAACTGTTGCATTTTATGGAAGGGTACCTCTTAATAATTTATGGTTAATGGGTTATTTGAGGCTTTGTAAGAAAGTGCTGTCTATGCACTCCTTCTTTGTGGTTACTTTTCAAAAATGAACATCATTATAAAATTCGAATTTTTCAGATTGTCAATTTGCTGTTGACAATAGAACTGCATGAAATCATGTTACTCATGTTATTTCATGCTCAATAGTCACAAAAGGAGGACTAGAGTAGTAATGTCACAGCTCAGTATCTTTAGGAATTACATCGATATAAGACGGTTCCTCACCTTACCATCTACCACCATGTTCAGTTGCAATTTAAGAACCAATGCAGCAAAAAGGAAGGATGTGGAAGTTGGAGCATGTAGCAGGTCTGAATTTCCTGCAGGAGGCCAGAGTCTGCATTCCATTACAGACGTGCAATTAATGTTTGCCTTGTTATTAACCTTAATCAGACTCTTTCCCTGACCTTAACCACTGCCCCCCTTTTTTTTTTTTTTTTTAATTAATGCTGGCACTTAACCCAAAACAAGAGTGAGAGTGGAAAGCCATGCTAGCAGCTATGCAACTTAAAGTTAGGCAGTTTGACCTAAATGCTGATATCAGAATGTTCACATGCTAAAATTTACAATGCTGTTGTTTAACATCTTAGATTAGTTTGTTAACATTTCCTTTTGTTTGTACCAAACACAAAGTATATTTGAGGCTGATGGGCTGATGGGAATGTCATTATTTTAGCAGCTATCTGGTCATAAAAACAATTAATGGATGCTAAATAAAAAGTCATCCTGAGGGGAACATGAATGACTGTACCAAATTTTACAACATCCATCCAATAGCTGTCGAGTTTCAATGCCAGAAGGAAAGTTGGAGGATCATCAACATTAGGAGGACCACGAATGTCTGCACAAAATGTCACGTTAATCCATTCAATAGGTCTTCTAGTATTACAGTGTGAACCAATGTGATGGACTGACTGACACACCAACATTGCTATGCATAGAGCCACAATGCTAGAATGCAGGAATTAACCCCCCCCCCCCCCCAAACTAACATTGATGTTACCAAGTGCAGCCACCACCGAGCCATCTCTCTCTCCACCTCCTCTTACTTGTATCTGCATTTTCGCCACTGGCCTCAGAACCAGATGTGCATCAGTTAGCAGCCCTCCTCCCAACCCTTATCTTGGAGAATAAAGCAGTGTAGGCCTGATTCCAGATGACCTCGGGGTGGATACTGTAAACCCAAACAGGTACTCCTGCAGAGTTTTCCATTGCGGCTAATTTAGTGCAACTTGAAGGACCCGATTAGGAAATGCAAGACAGAGTTGAAACCAAGTTTGGCGAGATTCAGTTCATCTGACAAATGCTGGCTGCAGCTTATGAGGCCCAGCCTGAGCCATTGAGGTGTTTTAAGTAGGCCATTGTCATATTAGTTATATCATTTTTGTTGCAAGTAGTTTTCCTGAATTGTGTTCCAGCTTTTAGATGCTTAAAAATATAGGTCTTTTCAGTGTCTTTTTCAGTGTATGTTTGCCAGTATCCACTAATAGATATACAAGACTGTAAATCTTCCCTGAGCTGCACGCTGTCGTTCTCTTGCATGTTTGATGTGTACTGCTGAAAATGTTTCAGTGATGATGTTTTTCACTAATGACTGACTTCAGCCTCAGACTGTTTGTGTACGAATTTTAAGGTTTAATAGTGGAGTGAGACATCACAAATTCTTTGGCATTCTTACAAATAAAAGACTGCACAATAGGGTCAGAATTCATTTCTATCAACTGAACCAAATTAGAATATTAGTTACATTCACCTGTCGAGTGTGAACCCGGTAAGGCTGATTTAACAAGTGTTAGTTGTGTTGCTTGTAGCTATGACTTTAAATCTGTCACCAAAGATTTAAAACAATTGCTAATGTTACACCATTTCCACCATTATTGGATTCGGCTCCTCCCGACTGCAGACAGTTAACGAGCCATTTTTTCCACTGTTTTTCAGTCAATTTCTTGCATTTTTCACCCTGATGAATGACAACTTTGGGCACTCGAAGAGGATCCTCTTGTAACCATAAACAACACAAAACATTGTCATTTGGAGTGTGTGTTACAGTACTATATAACTATAGTAATTTATTACCTTTCCCTGGTAACAAAGGTATATCATGTGTTGCCAATTACACTGGTAATGTTTTTACAATTGTCACACCAGGTAACACATTACTGCTGGCTCTTAAATGTTCGGGAGCTAACAATGATATCAGCTATTCAGTGTTTATCAGCAGAGGAGACAACAACTGAAAGTCGTTCCAGAGAGCTGGAGTCAAGAAACGTACCAATCACCTCACCAATAATCTAAACAATGAACCAGCACAAACATGACAGTTACCAACAGTGACTACCATGTTCTGAACACACACATTACAAACACTATTGCACCAACATGAATCTTACAAAGTAACATTTGCATTTTAGAAAATTAAACAGCAAACTTAACAAACTACTCAGTCCAGCATGGCACGAGGCGAAATGCCTGCCGTTGCTTCAGCTTTCAGCAAACTTGGTGCAAAAAAGTTTTGTGTGTGTGTGTGTGTGTGTGTGTGTGTGTGGTTGTCTCTGTCCAGAGAAAAGCACACTCTGCTCAACTTAGGTTGCAAAATGTGTATATATATATATATATATATATTAGAAATGTAGATATTGGTGTAGTTCATAAGCCTCATGTTTTACATTCGTATTGAGACACCAGCCTATGAACTGCAGACAGCTGCATAGATTAAATGAGAGTGTATCTGCTGCATGAGACACACGAGTAGCAAAAACACATCTGATAAAGCTGTCAGCACAATCCGTGCCAAAAGCAATCAGAAGGTAAGCCAATGTTGCCATAGAGATCAGGTAATGCTGAGGCTATAATTTATTATTACAAACCATCATATCAGCATAATATATATTGTTCATCGTAGTTCTGCAGTTGCTTTGGTGGAAGTACTGCAAAGGTAATGTAATAGTAAGGCATTACTCCATACAGACAGTTAAAGTCTTTCCCAGCACTGTCACTAATATCTACTTTGGATATCTGTGGAAAGCAATTATTGTCACAAGTAATTGTGTAAAGAATAAAACATCAAAGACAATTCACAAGAATAAGTCCAACCAGGATAAAGTAATAGGATAGAAATGACTGATAATATCGAGAAAAGAAAAAAAAAGGCACTGCAAGGGAGACAATAGCTTTTCCATCTAATTGTCACACAAATTTGAAGCAAACTTTCAAAATGTCAAACAAAAAAGAAAAAATAAATGCTAATAAGCACATTTCCTTCAACATAATTCAACATATTGATGGAAACACAGCCATTATTTCAACAGCTGACGGCTTCAAAGGGAAATATGGTCGCAAACATAATGTGCCTCTGCGGCTTCTTTTCAGTGACAAAATGTGAATGGAAATGACATTGCCGCACATTCTTTGTTACAATGCAGCAATCCTTCGTCAGTTCGAAATTATACGGCATCATTGTGCTCAGGGAATGGACCGTGGAGTTCAGTGAACCATGAATACGAGCATGCAGACCACACATCATCACATCATTGACATCCCTGGTGTTTCTGAACATGTGCAGCCTGTCAGGGTGTGAAATGGGAGGGTGTGTGTGTGTGTGTGTGTGAAATAACAGCCTCCTGATCTTCGCTATGACCATCTGCAAAACACACCTGCTCTTGGCTCTTGTTTTCACTTCTTTTCATCACTTCCCCCCCCCCCCCCCCCCCCCTTCTGTTGTCATCAAGCTAAACTACAATAACATTTCCAATATTTTTTTCTCACCCTCTGTTCCTCTCTTTTCTGTCCCTCACGCTTGAACTCACACATACAGTCAAAGACACATAACACACACACACACAAACCCTCAGTACATATCAGATGGTTAGGCTGATCTAATAGGGAGCAACAATACAGATGTCAGAACAGCTGATCCTATTCAACGTGACCGTGGGCACTCTGTGTGTGTATGTGCGTGTGTGTGTGTGTGTGCGTGCGTGTGCCTGTGTGTGTGTGTGTGTGTGTGTGTGTGTGTGTATGTGTAGAAGAACAAGGGGAGATAGTGACAAGAGCTATGGGCATGTGTGGATCTGTGTCAAATTGCATGGGCTGCACAGTTTTCAGAAGATAAAAAAAATAAAGGAAACATGGAAACAAAGAGCGAAACTTTATCTCTTTTGGTGTAAATGTCACTGCAGCAGCTTTGAGTTAACTGCTCTGTGGTATACAATCGCACATCTGTACAGCATAATGATTGAGGTCTTTGTGGAGTTTGTAGCCTTTATCTTTTACTTTTCCCATTTTCTTTTTCCTCCCGGCTTCGAGCTTCCAGTGCCTCATCTACCCACTGCACTCTCTGCAGAAATTCACACCATCCCCGCCAGATCCCATTCCTCTCTGCAGCGTTTCTCTGACCTACCGGTAGGATTTACTAGCCGACAGAAAAAAGAAAAAAAAAAAAAAAACGTCTTGCATGTGGCTTCCAACATCAAGTCTAATTGTGTCTGAAGGAGCATCTGTCCAGGCTCTCTGTGCCACCTGGGCCCCTATTACCTTGTTACTTGAAGGCATCATAAGGAAGAAAGTCAGTCAGTGCCAAGGCTAGCTGTGATGCATTTACCATCATTTGTTTGTCTCAAACTGTCATCATTTGACAGGAGATACACCTGCCATCTTGCTGACGTTAATGTATGGACATACAATAACAATGGCAAAGTCCTTCAGGAGGAAACTGAGCACGGACAACAAATTCTTCTGCAGACAAAGCGGCTCATGATTGCTCATATTGATCTTGTGAGTAACTCAATCATTTCACATGTAGGGGCTATTTCTATTTCTATTACAGGTAGTTAGACAGAATTAAGCAGTGAAACAGCAGTTCAGTGTTTGCAAACTGAAGTACACCCAGATCTTTTCGCTGTCTGGAGTTAGAGAGTTTCCCAGAAAATAAGCGAAGCGGTGCTCAGTTCCACGAGCCTCTACTGGTACAATAAGTTCTGTCTTGCCTTTCAGGCGCTTTGACAAACCTCGTTTTCAGCTTGACCATCACACATTTCTTTCCACGAAGCTTTCATGAACACAAAGGATTGTACAGCCTGACCGCACACAATGGAACAATGCAATCTTTCAGTGACTAAATATCTGATAATCACAGTCTTCAGAGCAGTAACGACAAATAAAGCACAGTTGCATATTTGTGTGTATGAGTGTGTCAATGCATGGCCTTATTAAGCTTAACTTTCAATACATGGACACAAACTGTCAGACAGGCTTGCTGAGGGGGCGGCTGGTTCATTTCTCTGGCAGATGATTCAGGGGAAACTGTCACAGCCTCATGGATGCTGACACTGTATCAAGTGACCACTTAAATTACTGCCAAGTTCTTACACAGTGCCATTGTGTTTTGGCATAATGTGACTCAAACTGGAATAAGTACACACTTACCACTTCCCTGGTTAACAGTTGGCAGACCTGAATTGCTTTTTTTTTATTTTCGAGTCCATTTGAATAATGAGCTCAGGGGCGTCAATGTGCTACACCTGTTGAGGTAATACCGACTAAAGCTGTCGTATCAACCCCCCAAACCACTGTAGGCCTGAGTTAAAATAAGTTGGTAGTTTGCTCCTCCACAGAGAACAGCAGCTGTGGTCAACTTCAATTCATAATATTTACCAAAATCCAAATAAAGGCCGAACAAAATGAACAGCATTTAGCCAAATTTGACCCCACTGTTGTGACACAATATTAGCTCGGCTGCAGACCTAAATGAACCTTCCCTTCCTCCAAGTGAAATGAAATGGCGATTCAGTCTGATTATCAGGCTATGAGTACGACAAACTCGGCAGACAAATGAACAATGTGAGAAGTAATTTAAGCTGCGCAAGTAATGAAATGTGTTTTTATGGATGCTTCAGTGCTGTTTAACCCTGCGAAATGTTTCGCCATTGTAGCCAACACGAATTCAAGCTAATCCTTTGTTTTCCATGAAGGGCACAGAACCTTTCACAGTTCCCTCTCAAACCTCCAGGGACTGAGCATTTGATACTAAGAGGTTTTTGGGTGGAGTATCACTTCAACGGCTGAGCCAAATGTGCGAAAGTCTTTTCAGACAACAACACTACGCAGTGTGTTACATCTTCTAATATGAACAAATGAAAATAGAAATTCACTGTTGCAGCCTGTGACATTTGCATACAAGGTTACAATGTAAAACTGTGTCTCAAGCATTTGCGTAAAAACATTTTATCACATGGTATTGAGCTTTAATGGCACTCAGGTGCAGCAGCCTAAACCAGAGTGAAGAGTCTCACCCTCGGGCAGAAGCACCATGATGACTGTGTTACTGTGGCAACGACCTTGCTCTGCCACTGTGTTCTGTGTTGAAACTGTGTTACAGCTGCTCGTCCACTGGCTAAGGGAACATCAGGTGGGCACTTGCTACGATCCAGGATGCATAATGTGACGTTTGTGCTGATTATAATGTGGCACAATGCGACATTGCAACTAACTTTTAAGATTAGACAGAGCTGCAACTTTTGTGGGCTCATAAGCATGAAGCTAGAGATCGTCTTTATGCTAAGCTTGTGCGAAACTCATAATATCCAGACTCTAGCTGGACGAATACGAATGGTCATGATTTTCTCATCTAACTGGCGGCAATAAAGCAAATGAAGCAATTTCCGAAAAAGTCAAACTATTCTTTTAAGGACTATGGTTAGACAGAAAAAACACTTGGTCAAGGCTGTAAAAGACCATGATTATGATTTCCAGCTGAAAGTTGGATATGGTAACTGGCCACCCACCAGCACGCTTACATTTCACCTTTAGACTTTTCACATAGAAGACGCACTACCTCCTGCACAGTCATTCAATCTAAACATAGATACCAGGAGCACTGGGCTGAGTTATTTTTAATAATGCTCTGCAAACATTTAGGTGCTTTTTCAATGAAAGCTGGTCTGAAAGAGGACCAGTACCAACTGTGTGAACACAGAAATGCCTTCTTCTCTTCTCTTCACTTCACTTGCATAAGATGTTAGGTGGAAGTTCATGTTAAATCTAAATACAGTATATTAGTATATTCATGGCGTGGAGAGCATCCAGAAGTGAAAAAAGATATAAGAAAGCTGAAACATTTTTTCTTCTGCTGTACGTGCAAATCAATTTTCTTTCACAGACACAAATATACATCTGCTCTGAGGTGAGGCAAAGGCCTGAATCCCATTATCCAGTCAGTATAGATAGTAATTCAAAAACTGAGGTCATGACCTGACAAATGGAACCAGATTGACAAGTTGGCCGATGATCGATCAGTTATTTCAGCAGCAGCAGCTTCACGTGGTGCAACACCTGCATCAACATTTCCTTTCCGGTAAGCCCAGAGCTTGATGTCCTGTCAGCCTGTGTGTTAAGTCAGCACTGTGTTTGGCCACTTGATAACTCCCTGCTGACTCACTTGTGATGACAGCATGCAAATGGATTTGTCAGAAAGCTGAGAGGCCAGAAGAGTGCCTCTGTGATTGTGATCCAATTTACAGGTACCACCTGAACATTCTGCTTAAACAGATGTGTCACATCGTGCACAGGTGCTGATGTATAACTTAAGAAAAAACATCACACTTATAGTACATCCACTGTGCATAAGTGTGCATGTGTTAGTGCACTGGGTTTTTCAGGCATATGTTTATGTATGTGGAAAGGGCTTGTGTGTGTGTGAGAATGTCTCAGTGTCCTTGATAAGATTGGATAGAGATTAGAATGATCTGGCCAGAGATGATAGCCTGTGATGACATTATACGCTGTCTGTCTGTGTGTGTGTGTGTGTGTGTGTGTGTGTGTGTGTGTGTGTGTGTTTTGAGGTGTCCTGAAGGACAATTACACAGTCAAAAAAGATGGAGAAAGGAAAGGTCTCCTCCTCTGTCCTGAGGAGTTGTGTGTGTATGTGTATGTGTGTGTGTGTGTGTGTGTGTGTGTGTGTGTGTGTGTGTGTGTGTGGAGATAGCGCTCCTGCAGTAAGCTGCAGAGTAGACCGGCTCAGCCAACAACTCCAAATGAAAGGGGGAGCAAATGGCTTCTGCAACGTAAAGGTTACATCCCTCGTGACCGCCCTCTGTGCAGACCTCTCCATGCAGGAACCTGGTGGGTGGAGCAGGGTCATCGGGGAGGTGCAGCTGACCTGGTCAGGCTGTAAGCTGGTGGCAGTCAGCCAGTTGCTGTCTCCCCTTGCTGCCACCCTGTTTGACTTTTGTTGTATTTCGTTTGTCATTATCCTTTTAGTTTCGCAAAATAAAACATAGTTTGATTATTTTTTGCTATTAACTTCCTTGTTAAAGGTTATCCGAGAACTCAAATTTCTCTTTATTTTTCACTGTACAAAACAGAAATAATACACTAGACTTGGTTAAAATGTTGAACTTTATGCCTTTTGGACATCAGGTCATCTTCTACTCACTTGACTTTTCACAGCATCAGACGTTTTGAGCAAACCTTTGCCAATTCTGAGGAAAACATCGCGGGTGGAAGTTGTTAAAAGCGCAGAAGTTGTAGTTTTTTGCAATGCATCATCTGCTCCTGTTATGTAGAAAATTATCCATAGAAATAAATGCATTTTTGTTTCAGAGTGTACAGATCTTTGTCGAAAACCAACAGAAAAAAAAAAAATCATGTTTGAATGTTTCTGGACCAGAGTTTTGGCAGTGCCGACATGAACATGTGATGCAGAATGAATTTTTTTAACACTGAATATTCCTGCCAGCAGTGAATCATATCTCGAAGCTGATCGATAAACAAGGTTAAATCAAGTGAGAAATGATTTTCTGTTAAAGACCGCGAGAAAGAGAAATAGAGAACGATTGAACGAGGGAGGAAAGGAAGGAGGAGGAGGAGGAGGGGGGATAGAGGAGGGAAGATTAAATCAGAGGACAAGGTGAGAGGGTGTTGAATGGTAAAAGTGAAGGCAGATAAGTACTATTAGATAGAAAGGTAGATAGAAAGAGAAACAGCAGGAGAGAGAAAGGAAGAGCTGGATGTAGAGATGAAAGGGAGAGTGGAAAAGAGATTGAATTTGAGGACATGATGGAAGGATGTCAAATGGTGTTATTGAAGATAGATAAAGATAGATAGATGGATGATAGATAGATGGAGGATAGATGGATGGATGGATTGATGTAATGGAGCAGAGAATGAGGGAACACAAAAGGAGGAAAAGATGAGAAGAACGAAACAGTGGGACGAAAAGAGGAGTGACAGAGGGAGGGAGCAAATAGGGGTCACTTCAGACAAATGGATGAGGAATGGCCGAAAGAGGAGAAGGCGAGCAAAAAATGAGGAGAAAATGGGGTCAGTGGAGGTAAAATGGGAAGATGAGGGGAGGAAAATGAGGGAAAGATGGAGGGGGAGGTCCGATAATGAGAAGGTGGGTGGCAGAGGAGAAAGGAGGACACTGAGGATGGGCGAGAGACTGAGGAGCAGGGCCAGGAGAGAGAGAGGTGAGGGATCAGGCGAGGGGAGAAGGAGGGAACTAGATATTCCATCTCTGATCTGCTACATGGGAGATAATGAACACTGATGGATGAGTCAGACAGACAACAATTAAAGAACAGGAGGAAGGACAGAAAGGGGGTGAAAATGAATAGGAGAACATATTAGGACTGACTGTTTTGGGCAAAGGCAGGACGGACATACACATGAGTTTAATAAAGCTGCATGTAGTACATGAAATATACAGCAGAAAAGGCAGGAGCGAGACCCTGAGCACACATTAAAAAGCACTGGGTGTTTTGAGCCAGTGTTAGCGTTTATGTTTTTTCAGTTTATTGCCCCCTAATATTCATTCATCTTCTTTACCCGCGCATCCCATTTCGGGGTTGCGGGGGGCTGGAGCCTATCCCAGCTCGCAATGGGCGAGAGGCGGGGTACACCCTGAACCGGTCGCCAGCCGATCGCAGGGCTACATAGACGGACACACAGACAGACAACTCACACACTCACACTCACACCTACGGACAATTTAGAGACCAATTAACCTAACGAGCATGTTTTTGGTCTGTGGGAGGAAGCCGGAGTGCCCGGAGAAAACCCACGCATGCACGGGAAGAACATGCAAACTTCACACAGAAAGGCCCTGCCCGACCCAGGGTTCGAACCAGCAACCTTCTTGCTGTGAGGCACGCGCACTACCTGCTGCGCCACCGTGCCGCCCGCCCCCTAATATATTAAGATATATTTGCAATAGTATATGATTTTTTTGCAGTTAATATTTAATGTTGAAAAGTCAACAAGCTTCACTATTTTGGACAAATCAGTAGTGATCCAATGTGTGCAGAAGTCCCTCAAACCGGGACTTTAGAATGACACGTCAGAGAAAACGGACTGAAGTGCGCTGCAGCTGCGAACAGCTCCTCTATTTCTGACACACATTAAAGAACAATCGCGTGCAACAAAAGCACAGTCGCAAAGCATTTTCTATTTTGGAATTAGTATTAGCGGTGTAGACTACAACTGGGACACAGCTGTTCTGAGAAAGGTCTAATTTGGGAGAGCAGGCTGCTAATGAGGCTCATTGGTGAAAGGTGTGGCAGACGGCGGGCCGGGTCCAGGCTGCTCGCTGTGTGCTTACGGCTCTGCTGAGCCTGATGTCTGAGCCCTTGTCTGGCTCTCATTTTTCACATTTCTTTAACACAGTCACAAGTCTTTTGTAGGGAAATTGTAGGGAATTTTATTGGTTTCTTTCTGTTTTCTGTCAACCAATCCATAACCATAACAAACCAGTGTGTCAGGGACGGCTACTCTTGTAGTAGTAATGTTCTACTCTGTACTGTTGCTCTCAGGAATGTTACATCCATGTACTGTAATCTCTTTATTAAAATGCACTGCTCATAAAAAATGCCAACAATGCCTGCAAATTTGCCAATGAAGACACATATTTATTTCTATGCTTCCTTATGGGAAGCATGGTTTATTGCTGCATTTAAATTCAAATATTTCAGCGCTCTCCGTTTATCATATTCACTGCTGATCCAACCCATTGTCTTTATGCAAAGTATAAAAAAATCATATGACCATTTAAATCTGCCCCTCAGTGGACCAGGCTCTATTGGCTGGCTATGGCCATTTGTATTAGTAGAGATCTGACCAGCAGACATCATTATCATCCTGCCAACTGGGGGACAGTTCAGTCTGACTCATGAAAAGGCGTCTTCTCTCCCAGCGGTCAGATGTGAAGGCTTCAGCTTGTGAGGTTTAGAGGGAAGGAAGAGGCTGAAATAATGTGTCCTTCGTAATGTTAGGCCCATTTTCAGGACTCATGTAGTAAAAAAAAAAAAGATTCTGTTAGTTAAAGCAGTCAGTCAGGAAACAAGCTTCTTCAAGTCAGTTAACAACCTTTCACAAATGCTTCGCCTTGGATGAGCTGCCAAAACAATCACTGCCATGTTTGAACCGTTGAAAGATGAGACTAAACACTTCTTCATCTTGCCAAATGTTCCAAAATGCATTTGTACTGATGCATTCAACTTTTCTGCTTCAGGCTGAAAAACACCACTCATCCAATGTCCCTCACTCGGGTTGTCTTTTTCTGCAGATCACACTGATGCTGTGACGGAAACCAAGCGAGAGTTGAGCCTGAGGTATAATGACGGAGCAGTGGTTCCCACCTTTTCTGTCCGCCGTGCGCCGACAGCCCCGCCAGATGAACCCAGGTACCTCCTCATTGACACCACCCATCGTGTTCCACATCTGTTCGTTCAAGAAATAGAGTAGAAATATAGAATAGAATAGAAAGTCTGTGCATTAAATTTAGTTTAATTTACTTTAGTTTAAAATCGTTTCACATACCCCCCCCCCCCCCCCCCCCCCCCCCCAGGATCACATCAACAACACATGAATACGTGTGTTATCGCCGTGGTCGTGCACAGCAGGTGAGAAACATACGCAGGCTGCCAATAAAATGGCAAGCTTCCATGTACAGTACGGCCACAAATAATCCCAAAGCATCACGCTGTGCTGTATTTGGGGCTGGATTTGTGGTGTTGACAAAATTGATTTTAATTAACAAAATAGAACAGTATGAGCGCAGTGAGAATCTCAGCAGGGTGACAGAGAGAGAGAGATGAGGATGAAAGAAGACTGAAACGGGGGGGAGAGGAGATGAAGAGGCAAAAATAAAAGATAAACGGAGAAGGTCAAGAGGATTAAGGGACGCGGGGAGACGAAGCAGAGATGAGGAGAGGAAGTGGTTAAGAGTTAAGAACACTCTCTCCCTCTGCCGCTCGTGTTCTGTTTCAGCCCTGCGATGGCTCTTTCAATCTCTCCTCGTCCTTCCATCTTAGTCTTCCTCCCTGCAGACCCCTTTGCATTACAGCTAAACCGTTCATTGATCCCTCTCTAAACAAACACACATACGTATTCAGGACAGCGATACGCCACTGGGACCAGAGGACACAGCTTAATGGTTCTTTGTTCGTGTGTGTGTGTGTGTGTGTGTGTGAAACGAGTGAGGGATAAATCACTCTTATTTAGCAGTCCCCTTCTGGTGTGTGAGAGTGTTTCTGAGTGTGTGTGACAGCCTCAATGTAAGCAGCTTCTCTCCTCACGTCTAAAGTCAGAGGGGACATCTTACCGTTTGGAGAGGTCCGGAATTAAAGCACACATAAACACACACACACACACACACACACACACAAACATACACAGGTGGTACTACCAAATAAGCCCCTCTCAGGTTGTGGCAATCTTGTTTTCCCTGGCTGCTGCACACACTCGCACAAAATAAATGCAAGGAGAGCCTCTCGTCTCTCTCAGCTACTGTCTTATTTTCATTTACTGCAGCTCTTATACACACACATGTGCGTACACACACACAAGAAAACTACAAAATAAGTATGAAATAAAGCTCAGCGGTGTGCAGTATGCATGAGCACACACACTGGAGGAGTTACATGGAGTGATTTATGGTCTGCTGTTAATGTCTTTCACTGTTTTCAGGATAGAAACAGCCGTGACTCATTTTCTTCTTGGTTCAGTTGAACTCATGTTATTAATTCCCCTTTAGTCTCCTTTTCTTTCCACCGGCCAAGTGTACTGAACGTCTCCGGCTGACTGATTGACAGGCCATTGTTGAAAATTACATGTATGAGATGAGGTGTTCTGTGGATTAGCTGCAAGCGGAGAACAGATGGGAAACTGCTAGCAGGCAGAAATAATACCAACTGCTGTCTTTCAAGCTCCCGTCTTTTTCATGAGCTTCATTCTGGTTTACTCTTGATCAGCGAGTTATTTAGAGACCATACTTTGTTTTAGGCCGCAGCTTTAGAACAAAGTGGGTACATTTCTAATAATACGATACGCTGCAATGCTATTTCAGTTCAGATTCAATAGGATGGGATGTTTTGACTAATGATTTAAGGTGCATTGATTCTTGAGCACTAAAGCAATTATGTACCAATGTACTGGAAGCTGCAGTGGATAGTTAAACTGACCCAGTGGATCGTGTGTCCCCACTCCCAAGCCTGAGAGACATCCACTCGAGCTGCCTCTACTATCATGAGACTCCTCACACACCCTCTGCTCGCCACCCTTCCATGTTCATGAGTTCAAGATCTACGTGGAGTAGAAGAAAACATTTTGTCTGTTTGCTCAAAATCTCTCTAGTTAGCGAAAATCGCTGCTAGACGCTCCAGAGAGGTGTATGTGTGATTGTTGGTTGACAAATTATGATAAAAACTAGCAAGGATGTTGGAAGCAGAGCCCGACTAGCAGACCAAACACAGCTTTTGAGACCGAGGAAGCCGGTTTGAAGGCCGAGAATAGAGCACAGAGGTGACTTGAAGGGTCTCTGACCAGGACTCTGACTCCTCTGTAATGACATTAATGCAAAACTTGCAGCTGCTGCGGTATATTTCACTCTTTTGATATTCATTTGTTCACCACATTTGCCAGAGTATTATCAATATTCCTGCCTGGACATCAGGACATTTTACTAATGGTAAAAATGCAAATGGTATCTTGCAGGAAAATATGATCTATATTAAATAAGTGCAAACCCAGAAATCAGTTTCACAGTGCAACAGCTGCGAGATGACAGATAAAATGTATGTGTGTGTGTGTGTGTGTGTGTGTGTGTGTGTGTGTGTGTACATGATGCCAGTACAATGACTGTGGACAAATCGACTGAAATGAACCTCATAAGCAGGGGGTGAAAGGTGTGCACATGCAGGTACATGTTTTTATCTGAGAGATCAGTAGCTGTTCTTTCATTTTAATAGTATTACAAATGACAAACTATCATAATATCAAACAACGTCTGAGTCAATCCTTTAATGTTATAATCCACACAGCAACTTTTTCTGTCATTTTGCAGAAAAAAACAAACAATATTCTGCACTTGTTAGTCTTTGTATTTCTGGCACAGTAGTACCTTTATATGAATTAATGAGCGATTTCAGTGTTAAAAAGTGGGTGTTTCATCACACCTACTTTGACACTGCCAGGTGTTACATCCTGTCATTTTTCCAATATGGCTCCTTTGTCAGACTGTCAGTGGCTTATACCTGATGAATGATTCAGTCAATCTCCTTCTGGTATCTTTCCATCTCTGTCTTCACCTCTCTCCTCTCTGCCTGATATGTCACTCCCTGCTCTCTACATATGACACATTTCATGTATCCTTGTATTATAATGCCTAATGTGGTGTGAAATGATTTCACTTACAGAGATATAATTAGGTGGCGGAGTAGTGCTGTAGTTGTAGGAACACTTAAAATATTTAACCTCGGAAATGAGTTTGCAACCTTTTCGAAACAGGAAGGGAAAATAGTTTGGGTGCATTCCTGTCGAAGTCGTGTAGAATGAAGCTCCTCAGAGTTGTTTTTCAATGAGGAACAAGCCTTTTTCCTCCGTTCACATGTTCACACGTTCAGATATATTCATGCAATTCCTCATTTCACAAGCTCTCAAAGATACTGAACATCATTTTGCCAGCTCAATTACTTTTAGACCCTGTTTTGATCTCCTACACCTTCTCACAGGGTTTATTGTGAATGAAAAATCGCATATGTAACATGAAAATGGAAACATCTCCAGGGGAATCTGTGCAGTTTATCCATGTGCGTGAGCAGATTCTCATCTCTCCCTGCACCTGCCTCACTCCCTTCCTTGGACAAGCAGATAAAGAGTTCGATTAGCCTTACTTTGGTTCCTATTGACTGTCACTAGATATCACTGACTAGTCTGGGTGTGTATTTGTTGATATTTTTATCATATCAGACCCATTTATTGATTCTATTTATGGTTGGCACTATTCTGCTATTGCCAATAAATGGCAGTTACACTCATTAGTTACCTCCCTGTATCGTATATGTAGTCTGCAATGTGAGTGGCGGAGTCTGCCATTCCTGTGCTGCTTTCAAAAGACATGCAAATGCAGAGGCAGGAAACAGCACATGCATTTTGAAGAACGAACATTCATTCATTCGTTCATCTTCTATACCTGCGTATCCCTTTCGGGGTTGCGGTGGGCTGGACCCTATCCCAGCTGTCAATGGGCGAGAGGCGGGGTACACCCTGAACCGGTCGCCAGCCGATTGCAGGGCAACATAGACAAACACACAGACAGACAACCATTCACACTCACACACACAATTTAGAGTCACCAATTAACCTAATGAGCATGTTTTTGGTCTGTGGGAGGAAGCCAGAGTGCCCGGAGAGAACCCACGCATGCACGGGAAGAACATCCAAACTTCACACAGAAAGGCCCGGGGATCGAGAGAAGGAACATATTTGTGTCAAAGTATAGCTGCAGTCATCTATAGACTATAACTCTGGGACCTGTATGATAAAGACGTTCTTAGCTTAACCACCAGTGACCACAGTGTCAGTCAAACCAGAGCTGAAATCTTAAACTTAAAACATACATATGCCCCTTTAAAATAATAATACAGCTACAGACTGTCAGTCTCGGGACGGTTCACCTGGCAATGCTGTGCTTAATCTTGCACTGGTCAATACTTGTCTTACCTACCACGCAGTTTACTCGCATGACAACATCCATGATTGATTCATACATACTCTCAGTAAGCTACACTGTGATGAAATAAGAAGTTGCTCACTGTCAGCTCTAAGCAGCACCACTCTTATCAAGCTTTAATCTCAGCAGCTGTAGTGTTACCTCCAGGGCTCCCCTTAAATTCAATCCAGACCTTTCGTCTGACTGACATCAAGGCAATATCCAAATCAGTATATTTCATCTCTGGTGTATTTCATACCCAATCGTGATGCTATCACTTGTTACCATGTTTTACATGATGTCCCAACTTTCTTGGACTCGGGGTACAAGTGCAAGTTTGTGCCTTATATTTCAGAAACGAATAAATTACTTTTCTGGAGTCCTCATGCTCAGTGAGTGTACTGTATGTTATCAATATATTTCTCTCATCATACCAGTAAAACTGCTAATATTAACAATGTTTATACTTTATGCATTGTGATCATAAAAGTGTGAAATTGTGCTTAGACAATAATACATTTGCTGTGCGGATGAGGGCAGGAATCGTGACTAGTCCATCTGGTCTACAGGAAGAACCAAATAAGACATAAAACAGACCCGCTGGTCTGAGAAAGTCCATTTCAAGCATAGTAAACAGGCCGAGCAATGTTTATTTATTCAGGCAAAAATGGAAATTGCAAACTTCAGGCTGGTGAAAAATCCCAACAAAACAAACAGAGGAAGTAAATCAATCCCTGACTTGCTTATGAAAGAACTAAAGAAACAAACAAACCAAAAAAATCTAGCCATCACACACAATACTTATCCTTACCATTTTTCCCTCAAGAGGTTGTAATAAAAAGCCTTACAAAAGAGAAGTGTTACATGTTTGTGACATGAAAAGCAGAATGAACAGAGTACAATATGGTCTGTGAGCAGGATCCATTATGAACTTTGTTGTCTGCACAGGGAGCAATAAAGCCAGGGCTTTACTTGAGATTGTTCTGGAGAGTGTTTAGTGTTTGCTGAATTTCTGAGGCTGGGTGGTCAATACCACAGTCCTCTCTGCATTGGTATCAACCTCAAGTTTGAAACAGCGTCTGCAGTCCAGAGGGGCAAAGACTGGAGCGCTGCAAGGCAGAAACATGGCAGGTCTGAAAGCCTCCTCGGCTGGGTAACAGGGAGATAACATCTTTGAAATTGTTACAGATGATAATTTACAGTAAGGTCATAATCATCTGTCCCCAGGTCCGCACAGCTTTCCCAAACTCACCGAAATCATTAGTGAGGGACGCTACATGCCATTGCTTAAATATCTCCCACGCTGTCTTTGTCCATGTTTTCAGCCTAGAGAGGAAAGTATGTCACGGCTTCCTAAATTGAAATGCCTCCCTCGTTAATGAGCAAGCAAAATGGAAAAATTACACTTTCTGTGTCACTCCACTGTCCACAGAGACTGCAGAATTTCAGTGAGAGACTGCAGATGCCGGTGGAAGGCAGCACACCCATGTGTGGCACGATTAAGATGCAAAATGGTCCTAAAAATGTTTTTGTGAAGCTTTTTGTAAATGGCATGCTGATTGTTATTTGTATGCAACAGCTAACATAGGTTAGAGGTGATAGAGAGAGCAAGCTAGATGGACAGCTGAGAGATCGAGCGGGAGACACAGACACCTCTGGTAATTGATTATACCGACGCGACGCGAGCAGCGCTCTGACAGTTTGGTATTTTCCTGACCTTGAAATTTGCTTTTCCCATCTGTGTGGTATTTTGGTGTCCAGTGCAAGGCACACGGTGAACAGGTGTGAAAACATAAAGACACTATTTAGATCAAAGACTCTCCAGTCAACATCATTTCATTTGATTGAAGCAGTAATGTCGTAAAAAGCAGTCTGCATCCATTTGTAATTGAACTAGGTGATTGTAACCTACAGTATATGTCCAAAATCGTCTCCCTCGGTTCATTAAATCCTTGCTGCCACCTGAAGGCGGCAGGACCGATGTGTTGATAAATCTGCAGCTTCTGATTTGAGAAGTGCTGTGTCAGAGCGCTGTGCCATTACGCACTGCCTCAAGGCATTCCTTATATAACCACACACACACACACACACACACACACACACACACACACACACACACACAGGGATACGGGATATCCAGACATGTCTGGTCATTGCCGACAGCATAGGAGAGAGAGATGGAGACACAGCAGAGAGTGAGAAACAGGTAGACAGTTTGTTTATCAGTGAGTTAAAATAAGCCCCACTCTTCTCCCCTTTTAGTCTCCACCTCTTTCATTGCTCCTCTCTCTCTCTCTCTCTCTCTCTCTCTCTCTCTCTCTCTCTTTCTCTCTCTCTCTCTCTTCACCCCCCTCCCCTTCTCTCCATCTGCTGTCAGCAGTAAAGGCCGTGCCACCTACACCCTCCATAACAACACCGGTGCCTGCAGGAATGAGGGGGCACTGACATAAGAGAGATGGAGGTGATAGTGAAAGGTGGATGAAACGTGGGAGAGGCAGTAGAGGCTTTGCAGTTACAGCACATAGCTCTTAGAAACCCCCAGCTCACCACAAACCACAGTGGTTTCTGAGAGCGAGATTCCAAGAAGTGGCTGCGCCTGGTCAGGAAATGACCAGCTGTAAATCCACAAAGAATCATTTTTACATTTCTGTTTGTACGGATTAAACAAACAGGTTCAAACACGCTAATCAGGGAACTTTAGAGGTTGATTTTGGATTGGCATATTTCGCCAAATGTTAATCATTCCTTTATGTATGGAGCTTGAGCCAGGAGGAGGTTAGCTTAGCATAAAGACTGAAAACAGGTGGAAACTGCTAGCCTAGCTCTCATGTTGAGAAAACATGCATGTCGGCTCATAAAGCTCTTAAATTAACATGTATTGTTTTGCTGAGTATGATGTGAAATGTTAAAGTTGTGGTGAGTTAGGTGTTGAAACTCCATCTTGAAGAACAGTTTATCCATACACTCAACACTAAAACGTCTAAACATCTGCGTAGCGCCTCTGCAGGCTGCCTGGTGACATCACTGTGAAAACAAGACTCCAGGAAGTTACTGCGCCCAGCTGTGGTTTGCCCCGGAATAATTATTGTCATTTTCTCATTTTTTATTTGAGTTTGGATTAAACCATCGAATCAATATGTTAATTAGCGTGCTTTAGATGCTAGCTCTTTCCCCCCGCTCAGCTCGGCTAGTCACCTCCAGGCCCCAGCTTTACACTTAGCACACAGACATGACAGCAGTATCCACGTTTTCACCACATTCTCAAAAAGAAAGTGAATAAGCACATTTTCTGAAATGTTGGACCCTTCTTTTAAAACCCAAGGACATTAAGACGATAATTAATTTTATTTTACTGCATACATACCCTGCGACAATAGAACCCAGGTACCCTGTGTGTTACTCAGTCACAAAGCATGCGATGTGTGTTGTGTGAGAACAAAACCATCTTGTGGTAGAATATGCTGTATTCCACTCCCAGTCCTGTGAAGGGACTTGCATTGTAAATCCAGCGTATGCACCAGTCTGAACTGGATGTGAGACTGATTCATGAGCATGTCACCAACCTCTCCTCCGCTCGCGTCCTCTCCATCATTCCCTGCTGTCGTCAAGGCGAGCCTACTGCCTGCTGCTGTAATAAACAATGTTTTTTTAATACACGTATGCACGATTAATGTGTTTGATAATTAGGTGGCTGATAAATGGACACATCACGGTGTGCTCTGTGTGTTTGTTTGTGCTTACTGTATGCATGCTTTAATATGCCACTTATAATAGGTGCCGTGATGTGTCCATTCATCACCCCTATCATTATGAAACACTCACTGCGTGCTGTGGGTGTATGTGTGTTATCTAGCAAATAAATGGTTGTTCTTAGCCAGGGTGTAGATGTGTTTGGAATCTTTAGATTCCATGAGGCTGCTTCTGCCCAAAGTGATGGTTTTTGTATAATTTTGCCACCCCACAAACCCAGGAAAGGTTTTTTAAAAAGCTTTCCTTCACAGAGAAAACAATATTCAAAATTTAGCCCATATATCATAGCGGATATTACGTCTGATTTTTGACCTTTTTGTTATCTTTTGAAATGTCAGTGCTCTAAAAGCGCAGTGTAATTAATAGCCTTATCAATGTCTGCATTCTATCAAGGCTTAGTGAGATAGCATCATTACTATTATTAGTGACACCTGTGCTTTCACTACTGTGGCAAATCAGAATGAAAGAGATGTATTTGTATGACCATAGTTAAGTACTGTATTGCTAAAGTGGGTTGTACAAAGTTTGTGATGTAAAGAATTTCATTCCAATTTCTCTAATTTAGATAAAGATAAATATAGACAAAGATAATGACGCGGTGCAGGCAAATGAGCTCCGGTACACTGGTGCAGCCAAATAAACGAGGTGAGGGGAGAGACATTTTGGTTTATTAACCATTAACATTTTGATTTTTCTTTGTGGATGAAAGAAAACGATCACTTCTCAACTGCTCCGTGGGAACGAATGGCTGCCAATTTGGACGCCCCATTGAGCAAAAGCATTGAGTATTGAGGTCAGTCATTTTCCAGGCTGTGCAGGGTGAGTAAAATTGATACATAAAGGATTTTTCAATCCAAATGAGTAGCAGCCCCCTGATACCTTTTCGATCCCCTGCTTAGTTATTATTATTTGAGAGTTGAGAGTATATGCACTGCATGCATATTATCAACTGATTTATTTAGGTAGTAAAAGTACTTTAATGTAGACAAAACTAAAAGACTGATACTATATCTGAATCACTTTCTGTGTGAAGTTTGCATGTTCTTCCGTGCATTCGCATGGGTTCTCCCCGGGCACTCCGGCTTCCTCCCACAGACCAAAAACATGCTCATTAGGTTAATTGGTGACTCTAAATTGACCATAGGTGTGAGTGTGAATGGTTGTCTGTCTGTGTGTCTGTCTATATTGCCCTGCGATCGGCTGGTGACCGGTTCAGGGTGTACCCCGCCTCTCGCCCATTGCTAGCTGGGATAGGCTCCAGCCCCCCGCAACCCCGAAAGGGATACGTGGGTATAGAAGATGAATGAATGAATGTTAACTAACCCTGTAATCCTTTGACTGACACCTATAACCTTGATAGCTGGACCCTCTTCAGCCATCATTATTCAACTTCAAGTATGCTGCATAAACTGAGCTATGTGCAGCAAGGTGCTATAGTAAAAATGGTTATTATGGTGTGTCTGCCAAAACACTCAAAACACAGATAAGCTAAAACATTCCCGTGCGTGTTTGTGTGTGTGGGTCTCTATACACACCTCTTTCTGTCCGTCCCTGCCGCCCCTTGGCTCTCTCTGTCCCTCAACTGCATTATCTGCTAACCAGATAATTTACTGTCTGCAGATGGCCTGCACTGCTGTCGGTGTGTGTGTGAGTGTGTGTGCGTCAGAATGTGTCAAGGTTATTACAGTCAATTTAAAATAAAAATGCAAGTCATCTGATATACTCGAGCAGCTGCTGCATTGAAAAAAGAAATAAATGAAGTATTTGACAATTATTTTGTGTGTTTATCTCCATGTTGTCTCTCAAATACAGCCTGTGTCACTACAGGCTTCAACACAGCTGATGGAGATGCATCTCGCTGATGGATTTCTTACATTTGTCTGCTTTGTCTACATTTGTCAGTCTAAGGCTAAGCTAACAGCATACTATTGACAGTAGAGTGAAGTCCCTCCATTATCAAGTTAATTACTCAGCAGTGGTAGTACTGAGATCCTCTACTGAAGCACAAGTACCACAATGTGAAAAAAACAAACTATTAGAAGCAAAAGACCTCATTAGCGACAGCGTTTTGCAAGCTCACGCCTCACAAGATCTTGCTCAAAGTTCAGTTCACACAGATAAAATGAACGAGCTCACGTTCAGTTCAGAATTTAGAAATTTGAACTGAATTCACGGGCCCCAAAAATGAACAAGTTCACCTTCTCAACATGCCTCGAAGAGTTATTTAAATGTTAGAGGGGAAATGTCTCAGTGGTAGGACTGCTGGAACGGAGGAGGGACATGAGGAGACAGACAGTGCCTTTTGTAGGGGACCACATGCCCAAAATACTGGAAACCACAGTTTTTCAGTTTTCTTTAACAGTGCATTTTACTTCAGAAGATAATCATAGATGTATAACTAGTAAAAAGTACAATATTTTTCTCTTAAATGTGATAAAGTAGAAATATGCAGTAACAAGAAATGGAAATACTCAAGTAAAGTACCTAAAACCTGTACTTGAGTGAATGTATTTTGTTACTTTGCGCCACTGCGACTCAGTCACACAGCTACTCATCCTGTCAGTCTGTCAGTCAGTGAGCTGCCATCCAGCTGAGACACTCCCAACAGGGTGGGCTCACTTTAGCCAGTAGCCTCTAGCGCCTGTGTTTCCTGCCTCTTTCATGTGCTGTTATGATCAAACAGTGACAGCGATCCCCTGTGGCAGCGTGCAAAAAAAAAAAGAAAGAAAGAAAGAAAGAAAGAACATGCACCAGGTTAGAAATGTTGTAGTGAAAGCAGGCAGGTGTGTCTGTGTGGTCACACGCAGAGAGACACAGCTGGGAAAAGGACACACACAACCACAGCGAGTGACAGAGAAACATACTGTAGATGGACGAGGAAACTTAGAGGACACAGAACGACAAAGGACGGACTTGTTCTCAGCACTTGGTCACTTTGTTGTGTTCATAATAAACATCATATCTCAAAGACTCTGGCACCATTCCATCCTGATCCTAATCCCATCAGTCAGGATACTCTGCAAACTGTCCTGTATCACTCAAAACCCCCTTAAAAATAGTTTAACAATGTCTTAAATTGAGATTAAATAGTAGTAGTAGTAAGTAGCAGTATTAGTATCTTTCGTATTTTCAGTAAAAGTAAGGTAAAAATGCATATTGTTGCTGCTACTGTGCATGTCCACAACCCAGACCAACATGTAAATTAGCAACTAGCTGGTGAACATAGTTA